>NC_053141.1:9866437-10168883 GCF_016808335.1 Panicum virgatum | reverse complement strand
GACTTACTAAAGTAATGACGCCTTGCTCAAGAACGTCATTACAGCCACCACGACCTACTCTTCCCCCGCGTTTGGATCAGCGGGGTAGAAATGGCCGAACACCACTTCGGGCTCACCTGCAACTAGGTCTAGAAAGCAACCTGAGTACAAAAGGTACTCGCAAGACTTACGCGGTTACGTATACAAGGATCATGCAATGGCTCAAGTAAAAGCTTTAAGGTTAAGTAATTATTGCATAAGCACTAGCTCTCTACACTATCACCTAGCAGAATTAATTAATCTTGCCCAACCCCAAACCATTTTAGTTGATTAAGAGAGTAATATAAACTATAACTGTTCAAAGCTGTAACATGAACCATTCTCATCATAAACGATAATCTATGAGGAGTTCATGGGTTAAAGAGCGTGCTCATAACCGAGAGCGCGGCAATTCGAATTGGTTATAACCTTGCAAGGGTGTACTACTTTACCCACACGACGCAAGGACCATGCGACTCACCCAACCGGCCAAAGTTGGATAAGGGGGCACTCGCGACAACCGTTCCCAACATGGCTCAATCATTGAACCTCACACCTAGATTACGAGTAGAGACTTAGTTCCACCAGGGACATCTCTAAACTTTCCTACACATAGGTCCACCTGGGGATACTCTAAGCCTCTCTGCATAGCCTGTAGCCACGTATCTAGGACTGCACATCAATGATCAAGTCAAGGAAGGTAATTGGCTTATCCGTTCCATTATATTGGATATGTGGTAGCACGGAAAGGTGCTCAAAACCGACGTGGTCCACTCGGTCCTTAATCGATCCAAGCGGACTATGCCCATGTGACTACATTCTCTAGGCCCTAACATTCCGCTCAAATCTCGATACTGCACTCCACTTGCCCCAGATGCTCAAGTGCGATCAAGGATAATCGGGAAAGTGTGATACTCCAAACCAATCCTTTCTAGCAAGCAAAAAGAGTATTCTAAGCAGGGCTAAGCATCTAGTCAGATTAAGTTATTAGCTGTCTAACTAGTGCCAAGGATATGAATAAATGAATCAAGGAAGGAGAATGCATCAAGGTAGGTACAAGCATGCAATACATACATAATATATAACCCAACAATACGCGGTGAGATAGCTAACTAAATCAGATTAAATAGGTGCAAGGAAAATGCTTAGCTGCTTGCCTGGGTTAACTTCAGATTCGACCACGAACGGGACTCCAGGCTCGGGCTCAACGGACTCGGCGGCCTCCACGGGTTCGTTCTCCGACGGCTCGGTTACTAAAATGCATGAATGCGATGCACGAATTAAGAAACGAACTAAACAACAAGCATAAATCAAGAAACAATTTGAGCATGCAGATGACAATGCAAAGAACTCAAGAAAACTGGTTTTGCAGTAAAATCTTTTTCATATAAATAACCAAAAATAAAATAATTTTCAGCCACTCTAAACAAAGTAAATCAGAAAAGGAATGCAAACTCAACTAAACAAATCCAAGAAAATTATCTTAGCTACAAGGCATGAAAACAAAGCTAACCAAACTGCTTTTTCTATTTTATCACTTTCCAGTAAAACGTTCTATACTAAACCACCTTTTGGACAGCAAGCACGAAATCGAAATGAAACCCTAACCAACAGCAGGGAAACACATGAGTAAGTTGCACTAATGTAAACTACACCTTACAAGGAGTCTAACAAAATTTAGTTTGACATTTTTCAAGTAGTATACAAATAACTAAGCAATAAACTCACTTTTGCAAGATAAAACTATAGATAAATCTACAACAAAGTAACATACAAAACAATATTTTTCCTAAGTATATCTCAGCTAGTGGAATCCAACAAAACAAGTTTCATAATTTTTGGAGCTATACATGAATTTCTAGAGATTTTACAAGTTTGCAGAAATATAAAACCTAAAGGAACCCTAGCTAAATTGCTAGGTACACCCGGCTTCCACGCCCACAGGCGCTGACAAGCGGGGTCCGCTGGCCAGCGACCCACCCAGCCGGGTCAAGGCAGGGCACGCGCCCTGACCGCGGCGTGGGCGCGGCCACAGCGTACGCGCGGCGCGACGCGCGCGCGCACGCGCGGCGACGGCGGCGGCGGCGCGAGGCGGCGAGGTGAGGCGAGGCCGGAGCAGGCTGGAGGGGGCGCGCACGGGGATGCGGAGGTGGCGGCGAGTCTCACCGGCGGTGACGTAGGCGAGGAGCAGCGGCGGACGGGCGGCGCGACGAGCAGGGGCGGCGGCGGGGCGAGGGCGCTTGCCGCCGGCGCTGCAGGAAGGGAGAGAAGGCCGGGTGAGGGCCAAAATCGGAGGAGGAGGAGGAGGAGAGCTACGTGGTGCGCGCGCTAGATCAGGGAGAACCTCACCGTCGGCGACGAATCGCGGCGGCGACGAAGCTCGGGGGTGGCGGCGGCAATGGGGAGGAAGGGCTAGGGTTTGAGGCGGGGAACGGGAACGGGCCGGGCGCGGATAAGGAGAGGGGTGAGGAGAGAGTGAAGGGGCGGCACGGCTTGCGAGATTGGCCGGCACGTGGCACGGAAGTCGAGGTTGACCGGCGACGGGCGACGCGTGCCGCGGCGCCGAACAGAGCAGGAGAGGGAAAGGGGGGGCTGACAGGTGGGGCCCGGCGGGATTTTTATTTTCTTTTCCTTTTTTTAGGGCTGTGACAGCCGCGGCCTCCGAGGTAACCGCCGAACGACCACCGTCGTCCTTCGTCTCTACTCGTAGATTCTTCTGAACTCGTCTTCTCGTCGCTCCAGGGTTTTGGTTGCTAGGGTTGCGGCGCTTCTCCGTTTGTTGGCGGCGCGGTTGTTGGTGGGTGCTTTCTTTGCTCGCGGTTCCTAGTTCCTTTTGTACGTTTCCTGTGCCCTTTTTGGCAGATTTTTGCGGCCCTTTTGTTTGATTGCGACATCGGGGTTCCCGGTCCTCTCGGATTGGGGGTTTCTTGGTAGTTGTTGACGGTGACAGATTGAACAGTAAACTGCCATCAGATAAAAGAGCGCGCAATTCCTCTCCTTTTAGGTTGCTGTATCGTTGTGTTTCAATACTGAGTAACTCATCAATGATGAGACGCATGGGGAAAAGGCTAGGATGGAGATTTTCATCTCTTAATGACAGGAGGGGGAGGGGGGGGGGGTGTTTGACTTGATGGGACAAGAAAGGTCAATCCTTGTTTTAGTCTTTTGGTCAAAGCACAGTGAAAAAAAATGTTTCGACTCGTATGACCGTATCGTATCTGAACTTTTGCGCACGATGCGAATAAACCTCTGTCGATGCAGAAACTTGTGTTGCTGATATGTATTGATTGGGAGATTAAGCGAGGTAATTCGAGGGGGGATTGGCCATGGAAAAAAAAATCTTCTTTTTGAAGTCCCACGTCTATGTATGGCTCTAAGAGGTGGAGTAATATTGTAGGGAATTAATTGTATATGTGAACATTTATGGTCTTTTTTCTATGAAAAAACATTGCCCTCCCAATTAGTAGGTTGGCAGTTGGTACAGCCATGGATGGCATCGTGCGTCCATTTATTAAGTAGTTTGGATATTGATCTCTTCAGAGTTATGGGATTACCAACATGAATTCCCAATCATGTTGGTGTCATATGGAATGCCACGTCAGCATGTTCCGTGACTGGGAACTGAGGACCTTAGTAGACCTGCACGTCATATTAGTGGGTCAACACTTCTTGTCCCTAGCCATCTAATTTACAGATGGGAAATCAAGTGGTAAATGACCTAACATGACTTGTCATGTAGATTTCAAAGGATTGTAAAATTATTGTCATGAACGTTTTGGATGAGAAAAAAGAAGGTTTCTACAAAGACAGAGTTAGTAGCTGGAAGCATAGTCGAATTTAAAGGCTCTTGTATAATTTACTTATACAATTTTGTATCTGATATGATAAGATTTAAAATCTGTAAAGTAATCAAGTTAAGAAAAATATTTTTGTGTTAGTTATGTGATGTAAGACTAAATTTTCCATATAAATATCACATTTTGTGATTACATTTGCATAACTTATCAGCTATGTGTGTTACTTAGCTCAAGGTCAGATCCTGTATTCATAGCTTTATTGCATCTTATACCAGGTAGCCTAACACAAACAATTCGATAGTGTTCCCTCCTTAATTATGATTTATATGCTTGGCTTCTTGCAACTTGCTCCATTTTAATTTTTTTGTAAGTCTTGAGGTTGTTGTGCCTGCAGTGTGAATTTCGTTGTTCTATGCTAGTATCGTTTAACAATTTTGCTTCAGTTATTTACTTATTTTGTATGGAGAAAGTGAAAAATCTGACATGTATGTCTTCTTTGACGAAACATTTTGTTACTATGTTTTCTTGCTGTATTCTTTTTCGTTTCAGGAAATTTATTCTTGCTGAATACTGTGATAGGCTTGTAGAATCTTAGTCCTGATGAGTTATTGAAATGAACATGTAAGCTTCTGTGAATGACAGGTCCTGCAGTAGCTGCATTCTGAAGTGCAGTACATGGACATGGAGAAGCAACCCTCAGAGACTACGGTGAATCAAGGTATGACAAATGGTGATACCCCTGCAGCATTGGCATCTGTATCACCATCAGCAGGCACCTCCATTGCTCCAGCGTCACAGGATGCTCCAGTCGATCCAGTCATCCAGCCTCATTCCTTAGATCAGAACCAGGTTGCATCCCAGCAGACCCATAATAGCCATCAGCAGCAACAGCTCCAGGCCTTCTGGTCCGGCCAGCTGGACGAGAGCAAGCAGACAACTGATTTCAAGACCCACAGCCTTCCCCTGGCAAGGATCAAGAAGATCATGAAAGCCGATTCCGATGTCCCAAGGATCGCGGGTGAGGCACCAGTGTTGTTTGCCAAGGCTTGTGAGATGTTCATCCAGGAACTAACACTGCGGGCGTGGTTTCATGCCGACGAGGACAAGAGGAGGACGCTGAAGAAGAATGATGTCACTGCCGCACTATCAGGGACAGAAGTCTTTGATTTCTTGGTAGACACCGGTCCATCAGACAAACTTAAGGGTGATGGAGCGGTTTTGCCAACGACTACAACCGTGCAGGAGGAGGATGACGATCCCTATCGTGACTACTGCTGGGATGATTACTCTCCCCCCTGGTCCCCTGATGACTCCCCTGGCCCTGACTTGCGCAATGTGACTTGTGATGACCCAAGATACTATACTTACATCCATGAATACTATTCTCTGTGAGAGAACAGTGTCCTGCTTGAACTGCTGGGGAGTGTGGCTACGTGGTTTCGGTCACTGTCATAGTGTTTTGGAGTTTGAATCTATAATATGGGCTTATATATATATATATAAACCCTGCAGGACTTTTGGTGTACTACTGGCAAGCCTGTGTAGCTTAATGGCCTAATAGTGTTCTGCTATGATCTTTTGGCCTTGTGGTTTGTACTGGTCCAACTGGCGTACTGTATTATAATTTTATAGGTTACTGCATGTACATCAATGCATCTGGTAATGAAAAAGTGTTAATTTGGATATCGGCATTGCCTCCATGTGTGATGTAGTTTTGATGTACAATTTGGTATTTTAATATGGTTTTAAAAGTAATAAAACTGTGGTACTGTGAAAGTTTTTTTTTTCTTTGAGAAAGAACACTAAACATATGGATATAATACAATTTACGTTGATGGAGGAAATAGAGTGCTCATATAATTGCAATGCTCATAAATCCATGCCTGATCTGAAAATCGTTTGCCATGAATTGTGTTGCGGTTAATTGAGTAAGATAATGTCTATATTGAACATTTTAGTCCATATTCGTTTGAATTACTTGCCGATTCAGAAAAGTTGTGCTAGCATTTTCTTAAAAAAGATAAGAAATTGTCTGTATGTCTTACATGGCTAGAACAATTAAACGGGACAGAAAAAGGCAATTATTTGAATGCGTCATAAAATATAAAAGGAAAGGAGCGGTCAACCGAGGAGCTGTCGTCGCTCCTAGCGTCGGCTAGATCACGCAGCCTCTCTCCAAACCTTCGCCAACGAAGGGCGTTGTCCCCGTAGCTGTTCTGTAGATTCTTGGGGATGGGATCTAGCGGCTTCGAGTTCTGATGTACTCTCCTTCACATAATTGCTGTCTGTGCAGTTTTTTTAAAAGAGATATCCCCCAAAAGATACCTCTGAAGTTTAAGGTGCTGCACCCAGAGTTCGAATCCTGGGCGGGAGCCTCCGGCCAGTGGCCTTTGCCCTGCACCATGAGCTCCTTGGCTGCTGTCTGTGCAGTTAGCCAGTTACCAACCGGTTGTTCTCAAGTAAGCATATCTGTCACATTTACCAGACATACATCTTTCATCACAGCAGTCATAAAATATTTTTCTTTCCTGGCACAACTGTTAGAAGGCTTCTGCATTTTACTCGGTGAGTGATGGGTGGTCGTACCACCAAAATTACCTACAAATCTTTAGTCCAAATTATCCTATGATCCTTGATTCCCTTAGCATGATCTTGAAATGTGAAAAAACTTGGAAACCATTTGTGCAAATTCCCTTAGGATGCCGTCGTTCTTAGGTGCTACCTTGCACAAAGGATGTTGACAGCAATTGGTCTGAAACTACCACTTGACGCTCTCTCTCTCTCGGTTATATTCATGAACCAAGGAGAAGCTGTAAAGCCCGTCTGCAAAGCCACAGCCCAAGAGAAGCCCATCTTTTTAGTTTTTACTTCCATCTACGAGTAGTATTATTCTCTGATCAATTCATCTCAAGTCCTACTGAACGATGTTGATAAAAAAAAAAGTCCTACTGAACGATGTTGATTAAAAAAAAGTCCTACTGAACGATGAGGAGTTTGCTGAAGCCTCTGACCTGGTCTGGAAGTTTGCAATTTGCACGTTTGGGCTATGTCATTTTCCTGCAGGGAATAACTCTGGTGTGGTATTGAAAAACTGATGTAGCTTGACGGTCGGCATTCGAGTACAGCAACATCGAATTGGCGTTCTAGTTTTTAGTTTGCGAGGTTAGGCTAGGTCTTTGAATACCGGATGATCTTTCCTACATTTTGTGTGGTTTCTGTAATAATTTTGGCAGAAATCGGTCTGCAAGTTATGTTTCTTAGAAGATGTATCTGAATGTTTTACTCCAATTATTCAGACATATGTTGTTGGGTATCTACAGGCTCTTAAGGCAACTCTGGCATTCTTATGCTTATCATCACGCAATCTGCAGATATACATGAATGGTTTCATCAAGGTTGGACAATTTTACTGCTGAGAAAAATGGAGGGAAAAGAGAGGTAAAGCTCTTGTTCCAAACCTCCTGAAATTCATCAGTCACCGTAACAAACTGTTCAGCAACAAAGACATGCACGATGCATAGTTCTACTGCCTGCTGGCATGTTTAACCAATTTTACAATTTCTGCTTCACCAATTCACTTTGCATGTTTAACCAGTTCACTTTGTTCTTCTCATGAACTTTTGAGTAAGATCTTTGAGCGCTTGCCTCGAGTTAAGGATGACTTGGTCCTCACTCTCAGGAAGACCATCAATAGCGTCCGCTGCCAATTTTGCATGTTCAGCAGCAAGTAACCTTGTCTTCTCGATTCCCTGACTTTTCGAAAGGTATTTGAGGGCCTACAAGACAAGTTATGAACATTTCACAACCCAAATATTTGAAAGCATAGTACTGGGAACAAAGAAATGTATACTTTCAATACTAACAATCTCAACATTTGAAGGGTCATCGAATCCCTGCTCAACAATCTCACACAGTTCGGGGAACTCTTCCATCGCAAACAGTATGGGAGCTGTCACAATTCCCTGTCCATACAGGGCATATATAATTCCTTACATGTTATTTATTCTGGAAAGGTAAAATACTATTAAGGAAATATTGAGTGAATAACTGTATTACTTGATGGATATCAGACAAGGAGGCTTTGCCTAGTGAAGCTGTTGTGCCTGTGAAATCAAGGATGTCATCGATCAACTGATATGCTATGCCCTCGCAGAGGGAATGCAGGTCATTTATCAGTTCATGGTTAGCAAAAAATAGCAACAGCTTCTAGGTAAGGAAAAATACAACACACCAAATGTCTGCCATACTGATAAGCAAGAGCTTGTATTTCTGCCGTTTGCCCAGTGATGACAGCAATAGCTTTGCAGCTGTTTGAAATCAGTGCAGCTGTCTTGTAGTATGTCTTCTGCAAATAATAGTCCATGCTGTACAAGCATAAATGAACAGGTGTCACTTAAGTAAAATATCAGAAAGTGTTGGGTTGTTTGTTATGGCTTGATGAACCCATCTAGCATTCCTATCTTTTCTTTAATCTGCTTGATCCCATATCCCAAGTTTTTGTAGATAGTTTAGCATCAGTGATCTATTTAATTGTGATGGGCATCATCATAATAGTGTACATTTTTCTTTGACTTTGATGATAATGAATGAATAGTAATACTAGTACATATCCACTGCAAGCTAAACAGCTACTTGCACACATATCACAACCAAAATGAAGAGTTTAAGAATCAACTGAGGGTAGCAGCATATTCATAGCACTAATCTGATACCTCCTCACTGGTACCCAACATCACACCTCAACCTTATTGAAATTTACGAGTACTATCTTCCATCAGTAAAACTCCAGCACTCGAGAATAGCTTGATGCAAGAAAAATAAGAAAATGAGTTGGATACCTGCAGCGCTGTGCTGGAGTTATTGACATCTGCATAAGCTCACCAGT
The DNA here is from genome assembly GCF_016808335.1 of Panicum virgatum. Taxonomy (NCBI): domain Eukaryota; kingdom Viridiplantae; phylum Streptophyta; class Magnoliopsida; order Poales; family Poaceae; genus Panicum; species Panicum virgatum. The sequence continues at coordinate 10,160,183 of NC_053141.1, read as the reverse complement.
AACAAGATTATTTACAGCAGTTGCTAGTAATGATACAACCTGCAGCATTAAAATAATTTCAGTATCTTGATGATATAAGCATGTAAAAGATACAGACTGGAAAGGAGCCAACAAAATCTGATGTTGAAAGAAATGGATAAAGATGCAGAGTGTCATGGCAGCTCACATGCTAAAAACTAAAGCAATTTTGTTATTTGTGTGCCAACTTTTCAGCCTCCACTCAATCTATTTTATCCTAGATAGCAACATTCCCAACTTCAAAGATTTAGGAGAATAATACAATTTGTTGGCCTTTACAAAGGAGAAATGTCACACCTCAGTATTGTCAAGAGATACAGCAGCAGAAAATGCCCTGAAAAGTAGAAAATCACCAGCCAACACTGCAAGCTGCAAGTAAGCATCAGCATTACTAACTGTTTTGAAGGTATTGTGAATACGATACAAGGTATAGTTTGACTTGCATTTTGCAAAGTTTACAGCATGACTTGGTGTTGCTCCATTTTATTTCTTTTAGAAGAATATGGTCCATACTTATGAGATGAAGATGTGGTGAATAAACAGATACAACCATTTTGATTATTCGTTTTCAGAGGTAAGAAACAGAAATTTGGCTTGCTTGCGCATTAAATAAGAAATTGTTGATATCTTGGTCTCTAAAAACTACAAAATGTCTAAAACAAAATACATCAATGGAACTACTGAACAGCAAGTAATTGATTTCCACATGATTATCTGTCCACATTTAACAAGACAACTTTAAAATGGGATCCTTTGGATTTCCTTTTCAATTATTTTTATGTTTAGAATAAGTACTAACCTTTTTTCCTGTTCTAAATATACAGGTTAGCCATTATAGAAAAAAAATATATGATATTACCTTCTTCCCCACTGTGAAGTTCAATGAATCCATGCCACGTCTAGTATCAGCATCATCCAAAACATCATCATGAATAAGGCTTGATATCTAAGATGCAAGAGAGAATACATGTCATCGAAATAAATATTTCTGAAGGTTTTAGAGAGTCAAATGAAATAAGATGTCTAGGATGTGTACATGAATCATTTCAGTTATCTCAGCAACACGCATATGCCTTGCACGAGATCTATTCTCTAAGCCATCAGAAATTTTCATGCTTATAGCTGAAGCCATCAATAGTAGAACCTGAAATATAATGATCAGGAACTTACAATGAGGAAACTGAATGAGTAGGTTACATATACTCGTGCGTACTAAAAAACAGTAGGTATCTATGGTATAATGATAAGGAAAAAAGAAACACATTATGAAGTCTGGTCTTACGGTAGGACAAGTTCTTTTCCCTTCAGCTCCAGCGCTGAAGAAGTATCCAGCTGCTGATGTCAGTTCAGGCACCTGTTGCGATAACACATGTACTGACTACTGAGTTTAATGTGTCAAATAGTTCACCTAAAAGTTTAAGCTATTGCGAAGAGGTGGGTGATGTAGTTTAACAGTATTTCATGATACAGAAAAAACGGTGAAAGTATCGTTGTACAACATAATTCAAGCGAAGATTGCAGTTTAACTATGCACCTCAGCAACCACCATTGAACGCAATCGATCTGTTACTTCAGAGACTTCATCTTTAATCAGCGCTAAGGGGTCTAACTGCTCCTACTACACAGAAAAAGGAATGATTTCGTTAGGAGGCCAGAATTCTAGAACATGTACAGTAAGCAATTGCCATTTTGTGGCTCCCAAACTTTGCATTGTTGAGACGAGCGACATGACTATTCAGCAACAGAAACTATCCAGTTGTTTGCCTTACTATGAACTCAATAGGATTACTGCCTCTAATTCATGCTTAAGTATCATGTTGATGTAATGGACTAAGATCAATAAAGACTCCCTTATCGAAAAAAGAAACATCATGCTTAATAAGAATAAAATAATTGGCGTAGCATCATGAGAAAGGAGTCCATATGACCATATCTACCTTAGCTGTTAGCCTTGCTTTACTGGAAGCATTGTTGCTGTGAGAATAACATGAACTCGAAGTAAATTTGTCCCAACTGCCCATATTCTGTGAAGCAAGAAGTGAAGAACATAGTGTCAAACCATTGCACAGTAAATTTAGAATACTGGAAACATTTGACTTGCGTGCATACATGTGGGTTTAATTTGAATGGCAATTGAACAGCATTGTAAACATAACAAACTTGTGTTAACTGCAGGTGTTGGTGCAGCATGTGGGTATGGATTTCCAGTTTTCTGGTAGCTGTGTTGTTGTAGCAAGTGGATATGGATTTCCAGTTTTCCACTTCTCTGGTAGCTAATACTATGTCAAATAAATGAATACTTTTAGAGGCCTAAGTCTGTCAATATTCCTTCAAGCCTGAAAGAAAGTCTTTCTTGTTGCTTAGTTGTTACAGGGAGGAAGTCAACACATTGCTTTGATGTGGTAGCAAAAGGAATGCAAATTGCACAGACGATATTAACAAGCTCTAGCATAGAAGGATAATCCAACAGCTAAACCGCTTATCCTGACAAATCAGTGAAATCGAACGAAAACCAAGAATTCATAACTAAATACAATACCTCCTCATGCTAAAATGCTCATATCAATGAAACAGGATCACTAATTATTAAGAGTAGAACACGGCGAAGTACCAGTGATTCTGCAAAGGTGAAAGAGAAAATCTCAAAATTTAGGGTAGTCCAAGGCATCTAGTGCTACCTAGCTGGTTCCACCACTACTTGCTACTGGAGCAGATAAATGAACCAATTTGTGCCGCAGTTTCAAACAATGGAACAGCATTTGTCAGGCCCCCATTCGGAGCAAGCATTTTTTGCAATGACTCTGCAATTGAGGAAAGCTATGCTTCCTTTTTACTACGGGACTTAAGCTGCAGTGTACATTCCAGGACGTGATGCTATTCTGCACGGTGGAGATGCAAAATGGTCCCATTAGTTTTTTTTGGGAAATATATTTCCCATTAGCTATTTACATTGCAGATTCGCAGTTACTGTATAGGCATTTTGGCAGATCAAGATTGGCCATTTTGGCAAGTTTCTCCCTCGAAAGCGCAGATCCAGATTCGTTCTCACTCTCAGCTATCGGACAGCACCGCGTCGACGCGACAAAGCGAGACCTTTGCAAAATCACAGAGGGGCAAAGAAAAAACTATGCCCAAATGAAGAACTCAGAGATGCGGAAATTATAGAAGAAGAAGGTCTCACCTTTGGCATTCGAGGAGCGGAGGAAGCGGTGGAGGCTGAGCGCAGGAGCCCGGTGAGAAGAAGGCATCCCGGCAGCATCACGGCCGAGCGCAGTCGCGGGGGAGACCCGAGCAAGTTGCGTTGAATAGCGCCTCAGCCTCAGCAGCTGCGGGCGGAATTTTTCACGCTTCCTGAACCTTTTTTTTTTTAGGGAACCTTTTTTTATGGGATTTTTTTAGGGAACCTGAACCTTGGTTGGAAGCGATGGCAATAACAGAGCATTCCACCTCTTCCCAATAAACTGATAAACGGTCAACGGGCAGTTTGCATGATTATTTGCAGTCTATCCCTTTTTAGCTCAAAATAGCTCAAACTCCTTAAATATGGAGGCTAGTTCTTGACTATTTACAAATAGTCTACCTCAAAAAACTATCTCACCTAGGGCAGGTACATTGCTACCCGTCATCAGTCTTATAGGTCGTCTCATACAATGCCACATAGGATTTTTGGTAATGTGGAGGAGAGAGAGCAAGGTGGTGGTTGTCTCGCGAAACAACCGCCTCATATGCTAAAATTTAGGAGTATGAGATTACTTTCCACCATTGTATGAGTTGTTGTTGCCATGCAACTTAAAATATTTCTTTATTTCATCCACAAATTAAGGAATTGTAGAAGTTTGTCTAGTAGGTCGTCTCAAGATTATGTGTCACTGCATAAGACCGTTTTAAAACGACACCAATGTACTTGCCCTGAGTGATTATTTGAGCTATTTCGGGTGGACCCCACTTATTCTCTCACTCTCTTTTCAAAAAATGGCACTCAAATGATTGAAAAAGTATTTTAAGAGACAAATAACCCTTGGATCCAAATATGTGAAAGGCTATTTCATTGGAGAGCTATTTGATTGACCTAAATAGCTCTAGCCCAAATAGTCATAGGTTAGTCCTCCCAACACTCTCAATATCAGGAGAAACAATATACTCTACTAATTCCCAATACTTCTCTCTTTCCTTAATAATTATTAATTTATTCTAATATTTTATCCTAACTCCTTTTAAAAAAAGTCTGAATTTTTCTCTAATCCAATATTGCTAACTCCATTAGAATGAGATTATCGGGGAGTTGTAAAAGCATCTCCTCCAATAATTATAATAATTATACTGGGACATTACAATAATACTATGTTGAAAAATGTTTATTGGTAAATTATTGGAGATGCTCTTGGTACTAACAGCATGAGATTCTATCTCTTGGTTGGGCCAATAAACAAAGCCTCAAGGGATTTGAACATGCTGATATTTCAGTAGTCAGTACACACAGGCATCTTGTTTCTTTTTCCCAGTTCTGAATTTCTTAAGTTTCTGCGAACGAACTCGTGGCTTGGTGGTGGGCGCTGGCAGTGGCCAAAACACCCACCAAGGTTCGAACCATATTCGCACCGGGGCTTAATCCCCACAGGGGTATCGTCAGCCCACCCACCCGTGTTCGAGCGCGCGGTCAACACGAGTGCCCAACTTGACTTCTTAAAAGCTGGCCAGTGATACTGACATCTTTCAAAAAAAAGTTATTACAAGTTTCTAATTGCATGATTCATATTCTATTTCCATCATTTGTATGCAACAAACAATTAGTTTGATGCTTAACTACTTTATGATCGACAGACGACAGTAGTGCTAGGTGTATTTTTCAATTTGAGAAACGCTGAATCTTTAATGGGCAGGTCAGAGCACGATCTCACTGCATCAGAATTGTGCCAATGTGCTGGTTATTCAGCATATTAAGTACAGTAGAGAGTTAGTAACAAGGTGTGTGCATTGGGCATTGGCAGTGTAGTCACATGCCAGAACCATGATTGGGATTCTATCTTCATTCTAAAATCATCAGGTACAGACTGCAGAGGATATAAAATCGAGAAATTTCCATTCAAATAAAGTTTACAGGATGCGATTATCAGCTACACAGAGAGGTACATAAAAGACACAATAGAGCATTATCCTTATATTTTCCTCTAAAATGGTGATAATACATGGTACATAACCACCCACTTAAAATTCTCATGGAAAAAAAATAACTACAGACGCTGAAAGATTAATTACATTCTGATAAATGAGATCAGATGGCGAGAAACAAGCGACACCACACGAAAACTAAAAATGAGTGATGGGCTATACATGCACAAGTTCCTAGTCTACATAACTTAGTACCTCTAATTGTAATTGTAAATATAGCTTTGTTAGGCAACAGAATAAACAGCCAAGATGTAACTTCACAACCTTCTTGCTATGATTTTGCTCTGACGACATAGGACTTTTATGTTTCTGGCATAGTTGTGCCCAGCTATGAATAGTAACTCCACATATTGATGTGTTCCCTAGAACATCCCATTTCCAGTCTTTGTATTCCTATTTCCCTTATCCATCCATGCTAGATGGTTTAGAATTTCAGATGTAGTTGCGATGCTGCTAACTGACTTTCCTTTTCTTTCTGAATCCAGTCCACAATCGAGCCTTGCAGCTGGACAGGCGCATGTGCAACCCACAGGTTGAGGAATTGAAAGGCCGCGTCTATCTGTCTCCCTATCTCTTGATCATGCCATTGCAACATCTTTCCTTTCCTAGGTCCCCGAAAATTTCTCCATGTTCTTATGCTTGTTCTCCTTGAGCTCATGCTTGCCTTCTCAACCAGAATGTATGCAGCGCCATGTTTTGGTTTCCAAAGCATTTGGTATACTGTTGCTTCGTCATTCTTGCAGAAGTAATCTATTGCCTTCGGCAGCATGATCTCTCCAAGTTGCCCAAAGGTGAAGTCTGTATGCAAGCAATGCTGCTCATTGCTGTAGATTGCTGGTATTGCAGGACTTTTACCCACAAGTAGGATGTCTTCTAAATATCCATGGGGCGTCAAAACAAGTCCAACTTTCAGATATGGAGAATCTTGTAGAGAATTTTTTGTATCAAACAGTAAGGACCTATGTTGGCTGCACTCTGAGAGCGAGATATGGCACTGCAGATGTACTCCAATAACTGGTTCTAAAGAGACATCTGGTAATCTTGACGTGTTTAACTTTCTACCAGGATAGAGCTTGTGCTGATCATTCTGCTTGCAACATAATGGGTTCGGGCGAAACCAATCAGTGACAAAGCTGTGAAGATTGTCCCAATGTTCTTTGTGGTGTGTATCAACATGTGGCACCCATGAGAAGTCTTCTGTAGCTAGTTGTATCAGTTCTCTTCTAACGGTTTCAACTGTAGACTTGAAAAGAGGTGCATACGGTTGTAGGCACTTAATTGTGGTCCCTACTATGTCTGTATTCTCTGAAAGTTGTAGCATTATAGAAAGGAAAAAGTCATCATCCGATACATTAACATCTGTCTGAATCAAGATGAGTCTAGCCTCTATTCGATACTCTGCAGTAATAAAGGGAACCAACTGTAGAAACAAAGGGCACTTGTTTGCTCGAATGATTCTGTGCTGCAGTTTCTTGCCTGTAAGAAGGTGCCTGATAAGAGGGTCAAAAGGGCATGTGACAATAGGGTGTGCCACCAAGCTCTACCAATCTCAGAAACTCACTAGCACCATCTGCAAACCACTCAAATCTTCTAACAATGGAACTGTTCGACTCGTCATTGTTGGGGCTAAAGATGGAGAAAACAAATGACTTAGTAGTATGTGCTATACGTACAGGAAATGGGGAATTTCTCACCCTCTGTTCTGTCTCTTCTTCTAGGATCCTCTGTTTGCATTTATGCAGAGTGTCGTCACACTCTTGGGCAGCACGCTTCAGCTTCCTGCGCCAACGCAGCAAGGACACATCAGTGATCTGCCACTTTTCTGACGTCTCAAGAGCAGCCTCCAGCCTGATGTGTGCCATCTCTAACCTCTCCAAGTTTCTGTTCGCATTTGATTTCTCTTTCTCCCCATAATTTTGAACCAGATTAGAGAGGATTTAGCTAACCGTCTCCTGGACAACTGCAGACCCGACAATCTCCGCCATCAGGATTCAAGGATCTGTTTTATCCCTTCCCTGTTGCGGAAATTCAACACATAACAACATACATGAGAGGCAAAAAATAGGAACTTTATTTGCATCACAAGCAAAGACTTAGCTTAGCAGCTGTAAAGAACCTACCTTAGAACACATGGACAGTTATCCCTTGGCAATATCTGGAGGGTAAAGTTATACAATGAGGCAAGATGAGAACTTAAAGAGAATTCAATAATAACGAAGACTTCGACAGAGAAAAAGAGGTAGGCAAGTCGGTCAAGAATATTTATTTGACTTTAGTCAAGAATGGGAGCCTCCACTTGGTTACATGTTGGAATATAATTGGCCGAAAGGCACTGAGTGGAGAGAGTAGAAGTGCGTTCAAGCTGGTGTGGAAAACCAAATGTAGATTGGTGTGAATGCATGTGTAATCACTAGCGACAGGGAAAGAATGTGAGACGCAACTTGAGAATATTTTTGGAATGTCTCGGAGTCCTGGTCTTGCAGATAAAACAATACTTGTACGAAACTTGAAGCTCCTCCTGTACGAGTCTTGGTCAGGTCAGCAGTGGATAAAGTTTACAGGATGCGATTATCAGATACAGAGAGAGGCATATAAAAGATACAATAGAGCAGTATCCTTATACTTTTCCTCTAAAATGGTGATAATACAAGGTACATAACCACCCACTTAAAATTCTCATGGCAAAAAATAACTACAGACGCTGAAAGATAAATTAAATTTTGATAAATGAGATCAGATGGCGAGAAACAAGCGACACCACACGAAAACTAAAAATGAGTGATGGGCTACACATGCACAAGTTCCTAGTGTACAACTTAGTACCTCTAATTATAATTGTAACTGTAACTTTGTTAGGCAACAGAATAGACTGCTGAGATGTAACTTCACAACCTTCTTGCTAGGATTTTGCTCTGACGACATAGGTCTTTTATGTTTCTGGCATAGTCGTGCCCAGCTATGAATAGTAACTCCAAATATTGATGTGTTCCCTAGAACATCCGATTCCCAGTCTTGTATTTCTCATTTCCCTTATCCATCCATGCTAGATGGTTTAAGAATTTCAGATGTATTGCAATGCTGCTAACTGACTTTCCTTTTCTTTCTGAATCCAGTCCACAATCGAGCCTTGCAGCTGGACAGGTGCATGTGCAACCCACAGGTTGAGGAATTGAAAGATCGTGTTTGTCTGTCTCCCTATCTCTTGATCATGCCATTGCAACATCTTTCCTTTCCTAGGTCCCTGAAAATTTCTCCGTGTTCTCATGCTTGTTCTCCGTGAGCTCATGCTTGCCTTCTCAACCTGAATGTATGCAGCGCCATGTTTTGGTTTCCAAAGCATTTGGTAGACTGTTGCTTCGTCATTCTTGCAGAAGTAATCTATTGCCTTTGGCAGCATGATCTCTCCAAGTTGGCCAAAGGTGAAATCTGTATGCAAACAATGCTGCTCCTTGCTGTAGATTGCCGGTATTGCAGGACTTCTATCCACAAGTAGGATATCTTCTACATACCCATGGGGCGTCAAAAGGAGTCCAACTTTCAGATATGAAGAATCTGGTAGAGAACTTTTTGTATCAAACAGTAAGGACCTATGTTGGCTGCACTCTGAGAGCGAGATATGGCATTGCAGATGTACTTCAATAACTGGTTCTAAAGAGACATCTAGTAATCTTGACGTGTTTAACTTTCTACCATGATAGAGCTTGTGCTGATCATTCTGCTTGCAACATAATGGGTTTGGGCGAAACCAATCAGTGCCAAAGCTGTGAAGATTGTCCCAATGTTCTTTGTGGTGTGTATCAACATGTGGCACCCATGAGAAGTCTTCTGTAGCTAGTTGTACAAGTTCTTTTCTAACGGTTTCAACTGTTGACTTGAAAATAGGGGCATACGGTTGTAGGCACTTAATTGCAGTCCCTACTATGTCTGTACTCTCTGAAAGCTGTAGCATTATAGAAAGGAAAAAGTCGTCCTCCGATACATTACCATCTGTCTGAATAAAGATGAGTCTGGCCTCTATTCGATATTCTGCAGTAATAAAGGGAACCAACTGTAGAAACAAAGGGCACTTGTTTGCTCGAATGATTCTGTGCTGCAATTTCTTGCCTGTAAGAAGGTGCCTGATAAGAGTGTCAAAGGGCATGTGACAATAGGGCGTGCCACCAAGCTCTACTAATCTCAGAAACTCACTAGCACCATCTGCAAACCACTCAAATCTTCTAACAATGGAACTGTTCGACTCGTCATTGTTGGGGCTAAAGATGGAGAAAACAAATGACTTAGTAGTATGTGCTATACGTACAGGAAATGGGGAATTTCTCACCCTCTGTTCTGTCTCTTCTTCTAGGATCCTCTGTTTGCATTTATGCAGAGTGTCGTCACACTCTTGGGCAGCACGCTTCAGCTTCCTGCGCCAACGCAGCAAGGACACATCAGTGATCTGCCACTTTTCTGACGTCTCAAGAGCAGCCTCCAGCCTGATGTGTGCCATCTCTAACCTCTCCAAGTTTCTGTTCGCATTTGATTTCTCTTTCTCCCCATAATTTTGAACCAGATTAGAGAGGATTTAGCTAACCGTCTCCTGGACAACTGCAGACCCGACAATCTCCGCCATCAGGATTCAAGGATCTGTTTTATCCCTTCCCTGTTGCGGAAATTCAACACATAACAACATACATGAGAGGCAAAAAATAGGAACTTTATTTGCATCACAAGCAAAGACTTAGCTTAGCAGCTGTAAAGAACCTACCTTAGAACACATGGACAGTTACCTCTTGTATGCAGCGATATCTCGAGGGTAAAGTCATACAATGAGGCAAGATGAGAACTTAAAAGAGAATTCAATGATATCGAAGACTTTGACAGGGAAAAGGAGGTATGCCATGCAAGTCTAGGGTGTGGAGGATTTGGTTCTATACAAGGGAAAAAGAGGTAGGCTATTAGAGTATATTTGGTAGTTGTAGATATACGTATCGTAGACTGCCATATGTATCCCGGGGAGCCTTGCCCCCCAAGTCATGTACTCTCATATATACCGGCTGAGGCCTCAATGCAAAATATTCATCCATTACACCAATTCTATTATCCTACATAGGCAAGTCGGTCAAGAATATTTATTTGACTTCAATCAAGAATGAGAGCCTCCACTTGGCTACATGTTGGAATATAATTGGCCGAAAGGCACTGAGTGGAGAGAGTAAGAGGGTGCGATCAAGCTGGTGTGGAAAATCAAACTTAGATTGGTGTGAATGCATGTGTGATCACTAGCGACAGGGAAAGAAAGTGAAACGCAACTAGAGAATATTTTTGGGATGTCTCGGAGTCTTGGTCTTGCAGATAAAACAATACTAGTACAAGTCTTGGTCAGCAGTGGATAAGGAACTTGGAGAAGCCTCGGCAGCTTACCAGTGCCAATTTCTAGTATATGAATGGAGCCGCTCACCTGCGGCGGCCGTCGGCGAGCAGGGGAGGGAGGCCGGCCAACGAGCTGGAATGAGTGGATCCGGCGAAGGCGCACCTGATCCAGCGGCTCCTTTCCTCCATCGGCACTAGCGCCCCTAGCACCGCGCGGGCATGGCGTTCCCCATGTCCGCCGCGCCGCCGCCGCTCTCGCCGATGGTGCCCTCTGGTTGCTGCGTCGGCGGCTGGGAGGGTGCGCCCTGGCGCCGCGGTACCGCTGCGACGCCGAGAGGCTCTCATCGGCCGAGCGCGTGGCCGTCCGCTTCGCCGGCGCTGCGTCGTTGCGGATATTATTGCCGTTGCTGCGCCGTCGTGTTTCCGCCGCCGCGGCCAACCCGGTGCTCCCGTACACCGGTTTCCATCGCAGACGAACTCCCCGTGCCACAGGAGGACGATTCCGCCACGTCGCGGTGCCCCCCCCCCCCCCCCCCCCCCCCCCCCGCTTGCTCCTGCTCCGCTGGCCTGAGCTCCAGGAGCTCGACCATGGCCGGCCAGCGCCCAGTGTGGTCATGAAGGAGAAGGCCTCTCTCTCTCTCTCTCTCTCTCTACCGGCCCATGATTCCCTTGTAAAGCCCACTAAATAATGTGGCTGTACAGCTATCTATCTATATGACCCAAATTCAGCCCATAAACTACCTTGGACACGTGACCTCGTGCATCCATCCATATAAAAACAAAAACAGCGAAAGGGCCGGTAGCCTAGTGGTTATAAGAGTCTCAGTAACATCTGAAGTCCTGGGTTCGACTCCTCGTGGAAACGAATTTTGTAGGATTTAACGGTGTTTGTGCTTTTAGTGGTAGGTGACATTTCCGTCTACAGCGGAGCGCCTGTGGTGACTTCGTCAATCTCGAGGATTTACCAGCTCAGTCTCTCGGAGATGCTCATAGGGGTAGAGTTGTATGTCTGTATTCATAGGGATGAGTGTGTGTGCGTGTTTGTGAACGTCTGCGTCTGTACTGTGTTTATCAAAAAAAATATCCAATTTTTAGCCTCAAACTATCGCAAAACCTTTAACTACAAAACCGGATAACATAGACCTTACAACTGTCAAAACCGGACAAATTTGGCTCTGATGTGGTTTTGCATTTTCTATAAAAATTAATAAATCTAATTATATCTAAAAAATCAAAACTAATTCACTTTAAATCAGAAAAATATGAAACTAGTACCAAAATTTTTCTAAAAATGTAACCTATCTATTATTGCTCCATTTGAATCTTAGTTATTAAAAATAATAGGCATAATTGCAAGCAACCATGAACATAAAAAAATTAAATTTGAATAGCTTACAAGTCAGATGATCACATTTTTAGAAAACTTATGATACCCATTTCATACTTTTTTGACTTAAAATGAATTACTTATAAATTTTTTAGTGTAAAATTGAATATTTTTAATTCTCATAAAATGGAAAATCACCTTCAAAACCATCCCAATGGCCAAATTTGCCCGATTTTAACAGTTGGATGACCTATGTTGTCCGGTTTCGTAGTTGAAGGTTAAAAATCAGACTGTTGCGATAGTTGAATGGTGTAAACCGGACTTTTCCCTAAAAGAGAAAAGGAAAAAGTCCACTTTTGGCCCCTCAACTCTTTGCGAAGTCTAATTTTAACTCTCAACTATAAAATTGTCTAGTACCGATACCTCAACTGTTAAAACCGTTCACTTTTAGCACCTGGGCGAGGGACAGCCTGTTTTGACCAATGTTTAGTGGTTTTGACCATGCCACGCTGGCGTTGACCGCCACGTAGGCATATGGGGGCCCGCGCGTCACCCACTCATTCCCTTCCTCTCCATCCAGGTGCGCACAGCGCCTCCCCTTTCTCTCCCGAGCTCGTGCGGTGGCGCCTCTCTCCCTCCCTCTCCCGTGCCTCCCTCTCCCGGCGAGCCCCGGTGCATCTCCGGTGCCCCGGCACGCGCATGGCATGGTCTGGGACGGGGCAAAGCTCACCAGGGGCTCGGGCGGAGGGAAACTGCAGCGGAGGAGCGGCGCGGAGAGCAACGGCGGTGACGGGCGGAAGCCGACGGCAGGGAGGTGCTGCAGGAGGGGAATCGGTCGGGTGAGAACTAAAATCGACGGAGAGGAGGAAGGAGAAGGTGTGGGCGTGAGGAATCGAGATGGGGCTCACCGGAGGAGGCAAATCGCGGATGGCCGGATTTGGGGAAGAAGGTTGCACGGCGGCGGAGGTACTTGACGCGCTCCAACCGGGGCTCCCAGCCGTACCGCGCGTGCGCCGCGCCATGGATCCGGTGGCGTGGGCGAGGCGGCGGGGCCCGAGGATGCCGAGATGATGATGCCGCCGCCCGTATCCACCCACGCCGGCCGCCTCAGCTTGGGCCCCCAGCCCGCCTGTGCCGGTCGCCTCCTCGTGCGCCTCCTGGCTGTCCGCCCCGTCTGCATCGTCGCGCAAGTCAAGCGCCACCAGGACCAGGGTGGCAGCGCCGGCACCTCCTCGTGAGGAGCAAAAAATAGGGGATGGGCGCGTGTCGGGTCCTCTGCTCAGGCCGCCACCATCCGCTGAGCGTCCTCGTGCTCGCCGCGCTGCTCCTGCGTGGCGGTGGCGGGAGCCACCACCTCGTGCTCCTGGCGGCCATGGTGGCCGGCGCGCAGGCGCCACCCAGGTGCGGGCGGGGAGCAGCAGCGGGGGCCGAGGAAGGGGAGGCGCGCCAGAGTGTAGCGAAGCAGGTGGGCCACCACATCGCCAGAGTAGGCAGGCAGCCACGACCATGACGGTGGCAATGGTGTCGGCGCATGAGGTAGCTCAACCACGCCGACCTCAACGGGCAGCATGACCACGATGGGCAGCGGCAGCGCGAGGAGGCAGGAAACGGCGACAGGCAAAGGTAGCGCAGCCGCCGAGGCCGGCGGCGTCAACGCGTGCAGGCCGACGCCGAGCTTTGCTCTGCTCTGCTCCCTCCCCCCATCTCTCTCTAAGTCTCTCCCTCTCTGTCTCTGGGCTGCCACATCAACGCCACATGGCGTTTGACCGCCGAAAACCGCCGCCACGTCAGCGTGAAATCCCCAAAACCGGTCTCAGGGTATAAATTGACCGGTTTGTAAAGTTGAGGTACCTAAATTAGACGGTTTGGCAGTTATGGGTTAAAATTAGACTTCGCAAAGAGTTGAGAGGCTAAAAATGGACTTTTTCCAAAAGAAAAATAGAAGCCGCCCATTCTACCAAATGTTCGGGTTTCTAAACTTATCAAAAAAGATCCATAAAAAAACTTATCAAAAAAGGAAAAAAAACTGTTTCATCACCAGATAATCCAAACTGACGGAGAACTATCAAACAAATCTCAAGTTTTGGCTAAAGATTAGTTCTTTCAAGACTAGTTGAACGATATCTGATTGACTCTGGCTACATTTTTCGTGTTCCCATATCTCCCCTGGAATCTGCAGTAGCAAAAACAAATTATTACTCCCTCCGTTTTAAATTATAGGTTGTTTGACTTTTTAATCCTAAGTTTGACCACTCGTCTTATTAAAAAATTTATATAAAAATATCACTTCTTTTTGTGGATTGCTTTATCAATATAAGATCTTCAAAAATAATTTAAATTTAGCAATATTTGCACAAATTTTTTGAATAAGACGAGTAGTCAAACTTAGAATAAAAAAATTAAACAAACTATAATTTAAAATGGAGGTAGTACCTATAATGGATTGGAAGGGCCATAGGAAGACAACGAAGCTGCGTCGTTCGTTACTCATCTAAGTAGACAATTATTTGTGCTTTTGATTAACAACAAATGTATGTCTCTATCGCGACATGCAGTTACAGATGTTTAATATGATGAAAATTACTGCTCATGAAGAGAACTTGTTTCACTCGACCTCGCGTATATTATAAAATTTTATAGCGTGAAGGTGATGTTAAAAATTTAAATACCAAACTTTTGGAATTCTTTCATTGGATCAACATACATGGACTTCTATTTGAAACTAATGGATTGGATTGGATATTAGGCAATTTGTCTTGGACTTGGATCGGATTTGTTGAATATTTTAATTTACATGGTTTTCGTTTTAAAACTATTGAACGTGGTATGTGCTATGTACGTTTTCCATCCCCTACTTGTACTTGTGTAGGTTTCAAATTCCGATATCCGGTAAATAGTATCTGCTTTGTTACAGACGTTGGATTACCGATTACAACACTACCAGGAGTCCAGAATCATCTCGAATCGTGCTATAGAAAAATATAATCAACTCGTACTCGGCCAAATCACGCCTTGTTATGCCAATGTCGTGCTTGGCCTGGCCGGTGATCACCGACTCCATGGCCGCCGCCGCCATGTTCGCGAAGCTCTCTGACAGGTTCAGCAAGTACGTCTGCGGAGTCTCGCCTCCAAAGACGGCGGGCCACGACAGGTACAAAGCAGGGCTGCGCTCTCTCCTCCTGCTCCCCCCGCCGTCCCCGGAAACACAACAACGCGGATCGTCGTCGTCGACGCCGGAGGACGCCGCCGCCGCCGCCGACGACGACGACGATGTGAGTGTGACGGCGATGATGTCGTCTCCAGGCGAGCCGAGGACGACGGAGCTCGACCGCGAGGAGGAGATGGCGTCCACGCTCCCGTGCCTCGCGTTCGCGTCGGAGCTCGGGTACAGGGTCTTCTCCCTCGCCAAGATGCGCATGCTCGACGGCGCCGGCGACTCGCGGCCGCTGCCTCCGGTGCCCGGGCGGCGGCTCGTGCCGTCCCCGCACGGCGGGACCGTGCTGGCCACGGACGTGTGCTACCGGCACCCGTGCCACCTCGTCGACCCCTTCACCGGCGCGCGCGCGCCGCTGCCGGACCTGCCCGTCCCGTTCTCGGAGAGGGAGCCGGTGGGTTACCACCCCGACGACGAGCCCCGGCCGCGCCGCGTCCGGGCCACGGACGACGGGCTCGCGTGGGACTGGTCCCCGCGCGGCGTGATGGTGGCGCGCGGCGACACGGCTTTCTTCCGCGCGCACGGCGGCGGCGCCGCCCGCGGCGCCGAGTGGACGCCGGTACACCAGTCGGCGCGCGGCTCGCCCATGACCGTCAACTACCGCGGCGGGCGCTTCTTCCTCCTGGAGCTGCGCACGCTGGAGACCACGGTGGTCGACGCCGGCACGCTGCGCGCCAGCGCCAGGATCCCGGCGCCGGCGGGCCTGCGCGTCGACGGCGACGTCGACGCCGCGTACCTGGCGCCCACCTCGGCGGCCGGCGGCGCGGTCCTCCTCGTGCGCCGCGCCGGGCCGGACAGCCGCGGGATGCTGTTCACCGAGGCGTACCGCGCGCGGGGCGGGGACGCCGGCGGGCGCCGGCGGTGGGTGCGGGCGCACGACATCGGCGACCGTGCGGTGTTCGTCGATGGCGCGCACGCGTTCACCGTGGCCGCCGGCCCGGCGGGGGCGCTGGCGAACCGCGTGTACGTGGTCCTCGCCAACAGGGTGGCGCGGCCGTGCGGGCGCCTGGCCGTCGCCTACGACGTCGGTTTCGCCGACCTGGCGAGGCCGGAGCGCATGGGGCGGCTGGGGCTCGACGTCGGCGAGGTGGAGCCGATGTGGGGCCAGCCGCACTGGATCATACGCAGAGATGATGGCTCAGATCGTCAGCATTAGTAGTTACGATGGTTTTAGCTTTTTAGGGAAATGTAGGTTTTAGTTAAGTTTCCTTGCTCGGAGCTAACAACCATTGCTGCTAGCCTCCCACATGCAACAGTAAGGCCAATAGAATTATGGAAGTGTTCTAAAAATACCATGGACATTAAATTTGTTGCAGGAGCGAAGCTATAGTGTAACTATGGGTGCAAAAGCACCCCTTAAAAAATAGAAAAACAGATCATGTCCAATTTTTCACTATTTTTGCACCCTCATGACTCAACTCTATGCACCAACGATGCAAATGCACCCCCTCCAATTTTCTCTAGCTTCGCCACTGATTTGCTGACATGACAGTCTAAACTCTAAACCCTAAACATGACAGCCTTATTATGAAGAAAGAGGAGATAAAGTTTTGGCACGGTTATCTAATTCACATTCTTGACAACCGTGCAATGACACTCTCCATCGAGATTGGCCTAATCTGTATAATAATATTTAGGTCCCGACTAATATATGGCCGGCTGTATATAGAAAATGTTGCGGTCACAGGCGTGCATCTTTTCTACTTTTAGCCACATGAAGTTGCATGCATAGATGAGACAAGTGTGAACGCGTGAAAGAGGATATTGAATTATCTTTAAATGCTTGTATTTCTTAAATCATATATCGGATTTTGGATCACTTTGCATCATTGTAATTCTTATATTTTTATCTACAGAACAAGACCAGTCTAGCCATATATTTTAATTGGACAAAAGATTGCCTATTAACTACAAAAAGATATTAATAACCAAGGCCTCGTTTAGTTGCGGGGAATAAAGTTTTTGAAATAGAATCTTTTCACATTTGAAGTACTAAATATAGATTAATAAATCACAAAATTAATTTAGTGCCTAATCATGGCCTAATTAGGCTCATTAAATTCGTCTAGTAATTTACAAATAAACTATGCAATTAGTTGTTTATTTCATCTAGATTTAATACTCCATGTATGTAAAATTCCCGTTTGATGTGCTAGATTTGGAATTTTGATTTTTGCAACTAAATAAGGCCCAAATAAAATGCCTAGAGGTATCAACCAAAATTGCCTACATATTTGACATAAAAAATACGGTCTTGCTAGCGCCCGAAATGTCCGCCTAGTATCGGACGGTATCATATGGTAAACCTTCTTCCATCTATCAAATGCAAAATGAAAATATAGCATATGCAACGTGAGCGAAATTAAAACACTATCTGCAACAACAAATAATAATAATTACAACATAAAATGTATACTAAAAATCCTTCTCAGCCATCCGACGAGAATTTAATTACATGTTGTAGCATTGAAAATGCAACAACCCAACTAATTACTGCAACATGTGGAAGCATCTTGTGCAACATACTGAAATATCGCGAAAAAAGAACCATCTAACATCAGACAATCATTGATGAAACTTTTCAAATTGCATTATGATTGCAGATTCTTAGAAAAATTACAATAAAAATAGATTGAAATATTTGCAACATCTCGAATCAACAAGTGAAATATAACAAATTTGTCCATTGCAACATCACGAAATCGACCATTCAATATAAAAAAAATCAACGAACCCGGAATTCCCCGCTTCTCTGGATCCCTCCCGTCCCAGGCCGATGGCCTTCCTCTCGGGGCTCCTCAAGACGGCGATGGCGGTGTCGGCGTCCAGCATCTGTAGGGCCAACCTCGGGGCACGCAGCTGGACGACAAGTTCGACAATGACAGCCCGCAGTTCAGGAAGCAGAGGCTCCTGGTCAAGGCCAAGCCGCTAAGCTGCTCGATAGCTACCTCTCGGAGGTGGCGCTCGACTCCAACATTCTCCTGTCCAAGTTCATCACCCTCGTCGAGCTGCTCCCCGACCACGGCCTCATCACCAATGGCATCTATCGCGCCATCGACATCTTCCTCGAGGCAAGGACCTCAGTCTAGGGAGTGGGGTGCGGCTTATCACGGACACCGCCTGCAACCCGCGGCGGGCCCTCGCAGCGCGGTTCCCCCCGCTAAGTTGATGAAAATTTTGATGTCAACAGAAACCTTCTACAGAGATCACATACAAGGGAACTGATGTGACATTTGAAAGGGTCTTGACTGCTCTCACGGCAATCGACTTCTCAAAAAAGTAGATTGCAGGGTACAATTCATGAATCAATAGGAATACTTGCATCACTTCGCGTGCTGAACTTGACACACAATGCCATTACGGGAAAAATTCAGCCCAACTTGGCGGCATGACTCATGTGCAGTCACTATACATGTCCTGCAAGTCTGCAACCAACTCTCAGGACGATTCCACGAGAGCTGACTAATCTCACCTTTCTTGGCATTCTGAAGTTATTGAAAGGACTGTGACGCCCTGAGGGTGGGGGGGGGGGGGGGGGGGTGAATTAGGTGTTCTTAAAACTAATGCTCCAAGCATATATAAAAACCAATTTCATAATAATCTATCTGTGCGCTAGATTTTTCTATGTGTTGCTATCTCTACTGTAAAAGAGTTTTGCTCCCCAGGTTTCAATCTAGGAAAGGTAAATGCGGAATATAGTCACAAAGTAAATGCGGAAGTAAATGAGATAGGGAATGCAAACTCTCGGCACAGCGACGCGGAGATTTTTTTTTACCGAGGTATCGAAAAGCAATGCTTTCCACTAGTCCTCGTTGTTGGAGCCCCTCTCAAAGGAAATGCCCACACAAGGGCATAAACTCCCTGGTCGAGTAACTCCGTGGATAGCCGACGGTCTTTCCCCACGTGCAAGTGGGTCTCCGCCTTGCCTCTCTTGGATGCTCCCCGACGTCGCCGAGGGCCTCTCCTCCCTCTCACAAGCACCGGCGGCCTCTCCACAAACTCGGTTGGATCGCAAGACTTACAAGCCCCGAATCTACAACTCTTGGTGCGCACAAGCACCGATACAAAGGAGGTGTGCAAACCTCGCCTAACTCTAGGCTAATCCCTAAAGCAAGGCGCTAAAAGGCCTAAACTAGCACTAATCAAGACCTAAGTTTTATGCTAATTGCCTAAATCTTTTCTAAAGCACTTTGGTGGCTAGAACACTTAATGTGCGTGGAACACAAGTATACAACTTCCCCAAGCTCTAACACTCATGAAATGGTCGGGGAAAAGGGGTATATATAGCCCTAGCCGTTGCTCCAATGGGCAGAAAATCTGCATTGACCGACTAAATCGATCACTCCATTTTGCACTGACCGAATCAATCTATCAATTGTGCATAGGAGGATTCCTGGGCCCAGAGACTGACCGACTGATTGATTCAGTCTTCTTCTTGTGACCATGGATCGGTCATTCCAGACACATCTGTTGCTGCAGCCCTGTCATTGACTGACTTAATCTCAATTGAGTCGGTGCACTGACCGACTTAATCTGTCAATTGCGTCGGTGCTACTTGTTTTGATCATAACTTTTTACTCGGGACTCCAATTTTGATGATCTTGGACTCTATGGAAAGCTTGTAAAATGCACTATAAGATTATATAGAAATATAACCCATTTGATCAGTAGAAATATAGATATCCATGGGACACTTATAATTCATTTCTCTCATTGTCCTGGCTTTGGAGACTTTTTTTGTGAGTCTTTTATACTTGATCATTTGAATGACTTCCATTTTATCCTTGGTACTTAACAAACACCTTCAAAGATATATCTTGATAAAATATTAGTCCCAATGGTTATGTTGTTATTCAATCACCAAAATCACAAACAATGACTTAAGGGTCATTTTCCTTAAGTTATCAAACAATCACTTGGTTGGAAACATACCACAATCGCATCAGTTCTCCACATTTAACAGCAACTCATTTGAAGGGAATACAGGATGTGTTTGGTATGGCTCCAACTTCAGAAAATTCGTGGAGTTAGTGGAGCTGCTCATACCCAACTCCAGAAATTCTTGGAGCCAGAGTTGTAAATAAATTAATGATCTTTTGCCGAGTCATTGTACTTTTGTTTTATTTTTAGAATAAAAATATAAAATATTTTAATCTATTCTACAAACTTCAGTTCCAGAATGGACCTCAGATACGGAGCCATGCCAAATAGATCATAAATTACCTTGTGACGCTTCACCTTACACTCCAATGTTGAACATGTGGGCAAGGCATCTCACAAGTCACAATGTTGATGTGGTCCTGTTTCTCTTTCTTGGGGTTGGCTTCGGTGTCGGATTTGCATCTGCTATTGTGGTGAAATGGGTTGGGTTGGCAGATGGTTTAGTACACTTTGTGGAGTTGATCAATATGGGAAGGTGAGGGTCTAGGAAGCTAATGGATCTCTGGTGAGGTACCAAGGCATAGTGCAATACGCGTCGGGGAGGAGCTCACGCCGTTGGGTGGAGTGCGCACTGGGCTTGCGCCGCCAGGATGTCTGCGCGCAGGCGAGGTTGCCTTGCCAAATCCATGTCGTAGAGGGAGCGCGCCACCGCCGATCGCCGGATCTGTGTGGGGCCGAGCCAAGGGAGGGAGAGGGAGGAGACAGCACTGCGGGGAGGGAGAAGGAGGAAGGGAAGAGACGTGGAGAGAGAGAAAAAGGGAAAGGAGAGATATGAGGCTGACATGTGGGGCCCATCGGGGAAAATCACCTTGACATGGTCCACGGGGGTAGCTTGTCCAGTTTTAAGAGTTGAAGTAGCATCTATTCCATGTATTGTAGTTTAGTTTCTTTTTTTTTTGAAATCCTTGACAAGTTGAGGGGGTAAATGGACTTCACTCCTATCTTAATTTGATTGTTTGTCAGACATAACCCTCTCATCAAACATCCATTTTCAAATCAATTTGCGATAATGAGTTCATTATGATATGATCTACAAAACAAGACCCACAACCCATATATTTTGGAGTTGTTTTATATGTACTGACAACTTGTGTTGTATACGTGGTAGCTACTTATGCATTGAGCGTATAGTAACTTATGTTGTATTTTGAGGATAACAACTTATCCTATTCGTTTAGTTGAAATTTATGTATGGACATGTAGCAACTTATGTGTGTGGTGTGATAATTTGTATGTCTAGTAGCACCTTCAACTTATGTGAGAATTTATAGTAGTACCAATTTATGAAAAGAATGTGTGATAACTTCTAGATCATTACAATTTATGGAGACAATAAACAACTTATTTAGGGATAGGGCATAAAGTTATATAAAGATAGTGTTGGATACTTAGAACAAGACTTATAGCGGCGCCGACGGCCGGCTGGGAGGCACACGGTGATGCTGGCGGGCCCCGCCAGCTCAGCCAATGGCAACGGATAGAGGGCCTCTCCGATCCGCCGGCTTGAGCGGGCGCGGAGCGAGACGCCCGCCTCCGTCTCTCTCTTTGTCCATGTAAGCTCCCAGCCAGCTTCCAGCCGATTTGTATACTTGCTCTTACGTAGATATCTCATATAGTTAATATTTTGATGTTGTAATTATTAGTGTAGCAACCTACATATATAATATAATTGTTGGTAGGTTTACACATAAGTAAATACACACTTAATACATAACTAGTTACAACATATTTAACATAAGTTGCTATCGTTTAGAAACTATACTTGAATGCGTCTAGTCTTATATCATAAGAAATGAAGTGGATCGAATCGAATTGAAAAACGGACAATACAAGAAGTGATCACATTTTAAATTTCATCATGAATCAAAGATATAAAAGCAAGTAAAACAATCCGTGAGCCACACACAGCCCACAGCAGCGGTCTACATCTTTTTTTACTGGGCCGGTAAACATTCCCATTGCGCTTAGTCCATGAAGGCCCAACTTGAGCCAATCGGTCACGCGAATCAGGCAATCACCGCAGCGGCGGCGGCCGGCATTCCGGTGACGAAGACAGGTCTCGCGCTTCGTCAAGCCGCTGCCGCTCGTGGACGTGGACGTGCGAGGTGGTGGATGAAGGGGCGGGGCTGGACAGCCGGAGGCGGAGGCCAGGGTCCTGCTTCGCCGTAAAGCGCGCCGGCGCCGGGAACAATTTAATCGAGGACTATCAGCGGTCCGCGGCGGGAAGATATCGTGAGGATCCAGGTAAACGATTCAGCGCAAGTAACCTCGATCGAGGGAGTTTTAGATCGGTTTTGGCACTTTGGCCTCGTTGCACTCCAGCTTTGCATGCGGCCCAACTGCATTTTTTGGTTTTGCAGCACGGAGTACTGTAGCCAACTTTAACCGTTGATTAGAAATATTAAATAAAAACAGTTTATAAAACTAACCCCACAACCTCTGCGCTAGCTACTTCGCAAGATGAATATAATGAAGCTTTTGACCGCATAATTAGAGGATGGTTACTGTAGTATTATTGTAGCCAATCATGAATTACTTATGCTCATTAGATTCGTCGCGCAAAATTGCACATGTAAAAAGATTTTGCAAAAAAAAATCGTTTAATACTTCATACATGCAAAATTTTTCTTATGGACACAGCTAATTTACGGCCAGCCGTGAAGTAGACCAGTCATGCAGCCACCCCGACAATGGGTGTACGCATGCATGTGAGAGACAGTAAGAGAAAAAAAGTACATGCATGCACATAATTTCGAAGATAAAAATATCGTAGTTTCAAAATCGAGCATCAAAATCAAAATCCGATTGCACAGTTTGTGTTTGTTTTAATAAAAGCTTCAAAACAAGATCACACGCCACTATGTTTTAATGATATATTCTTTTTTGAGAGAAAATGCTTTTTCATGTATTCTAATTTGCTCATGATGTTTGCGAAAATTGCTTATGGATTTACATAATATTGCTTCGCATGCTTGAGTTCAGTTAAGTGGATATTGGTGTTATAATGTTGTAAAGATTGATTGTTTGGTGTTATTAGTGGATAAAGGTAAACAACTTTGTTAGGTAGATGAATGTTGATCGCAAGGATCAATAGGCAACTTTAGCAAATTGGTTTAGCATTTTAACTAATTTATTTTGGCATTTTTTCATTGTACATAAAGCAATTTATGTGTCTTCGAAAATATTGTCGAAACACATTAAAGTGGGGTCTTGTTTTGAAGGTCTCATAGATATAGTTGTGAAATCAGAATTTGAATTTGATGTATAGTTTATGAACTATAATTTTTTAAATTTTCAAAATTGTTTGCACATGCCACTGTCCGTGAGTTAGAGTGCCAATTTAGTCTGCTGTGCAGTAGAGTAAATATACGGCCGGCCTTAATAAAGTCATTACCTTTTCTTATAGCGCTAGTGTGCTACGAGAGGACTTCTTGTTTCACCATTCCTGAAGCACGGTCAGTTACGTCTTGTGTGGGGGGGGGGACAATAATCTTTTTTCCACTGCAGCAGGATCCTATGCCGTTCCACTCCAACCAAAGAGAAAATTTACTGAAGACGGGGGACTCATCCCTAAAACTCTAAAAAAAACAATGCGAAAAATAATGCATGACAGGAGCTCGATGCTAAACTTCCCTATCTTGGGATTGGCTCAAAATACGCTTCAATTCCACCTTCCTCGGTAGGGTACTACATAGGAGTACTTGACTTGCAAGTCTTGATAGTTTGATAGTAAAGGATGATTCCAAAAGCACCAAACGAGGTTAATAAAGACTCAGTTGTCGCAATTGCGTACACCCCATGGCACTCGTAAATACTGTCAGCTTCCTTCATACGCAAAGACTTGACTGATGTTTTTGCAAGAGCAAAGACTCGGAATTTTCATATTGGGGGGCCACCAACTTAACTCATGGACGAAGACTTGACTGAAACTCTGCATAACAATCTGTCACGACTGTATATATGCCTGCACCTCTTTTGGAAGCCCATCAGGTAATACTGATTATGGCTTTCATCAGCTGGGCGTTGCTGCTCTTTCTTGCACAGCTCCACGCACTACATTTCACCTCTAGGGCGCACCGTGCAGATGGTGGTGGTAACCTCACTCACCTCCCTGCTCCTTTTTTGTGTCATCTAGACCAAGCTAAGGCGCTCCTCCAGCTGAAGAATTCCTTCTTCTTTGGTAGATCCACCACCACGCTTCCATCTTGGCAAGATGGCACCGACTGCTGTCTCTGGGAGGGTGTTGGTTGCGACTCCTCTGGTAATGTCACTGTGCTCGATCTCAACAACCGTGGCTTGTCCAGTTACAGCTTGGATCCCTCAGTATTTAGCATTACATCCCTTCGGTATCTCGACCTTAGCCAGAACGATTTCAGTGGAGGCCGCTGGGCTATCAGAAGGACAGTGTGGTCAGAGAACATCCCTGCAACAGGATTTGAAAACCTAGATTTGCTTACCCACCTAAATCTTTCCAATTCGGCCTTGTATGGCCAGGTACCTATTGGCATCGGTAGACTCGTAAACCTTATCTCCTTGGACCTTTCCGGTGATTGTTATAATGGTATTAGAGATATGAACACTTGTAACGGACTGGGGGTACCCAATTTTGATACCCTACTGTCAAACCTTAGCAGTCTAAGAGAGCTCTACCTTGATGGAGTTGATTTGTCAAGTAGTGGAGCAGGGTGGTGCACATCTCTTGCTACATCTGTTCCTCATCTTGAAGTACTTAGTTTAGCTGATTGTGGACTGAGTGGTTCTATTCATAAAACACTCTCGAGAATTCAATCTCTCACTGTGATCAACCTCCAACAAAACCATGATATACCTCCCAATCGATTTCCTGAGTTCTTCATGGATTTTATCAATTTAACCGAGCTTCGACTTTCTCACATAAATTTTGAGGGGTGGTTCCCCTCAAGAACCTTCCAATCGAAAAATCTTAGAGTCCTCGATTTGTCCAATAATCCGGATCTCTCGGGGCATGTGCCAAACTTTTCTAATGCAAGCTGTCTAGAGACTTTGAGACTACATGGAACTAACTTTTCATCTCTTAAACTAACGTCTTATAGCAGTTTCAAGTCATTGAAGGATTTAAGTCTTGATGGGAATTTGATATTCGTGGAGTATCTCTCTTCACTAGGCAGTCTTGGGTCCCTATTCCAGCTGGGCCTGGTGCTGGAGTCAGCAAGTCAGTTAAAACCAATTTTCTCGTGGATTGGAGACCACAAGAACTTGACGAGTTTGACACTTGTTGGATGCAACTTCTCTATGACAGCTCCTTCCTCAGTGGGCAACTTCAGGTTCTTGAGAAGCTTGAATATGGTAGAATGCAACCTTCCTAGGACAATACTTTCTGCAATTGGCAACCTAATGGACTTGCAAACACTGGAAATTGTTAGTTGCACAACACATGGTTCATTGTCATCTTCTTTTGGCAACCTAAAAAATTTGAGAAACATCTATATAGATCTTTGTGCTCTTTCAGGGCCAATGACCGCTGCAATAGGCAACCTTACAAATTTGAGGAACATGCACATCAACGGTGGTGGGTTTTCAGGGCCAATGCCAGCAGCAATTGGCAACCTCACAAATTTGAGGAACGTGCTCATTATTGATGGTGGGTTTTCAGGCACAATGCCGTCTGCAATTGGGAGACTGACTAACTTGAAAACCCTAGAAATCCATGATGCTTATATCGGGACAATACCATATGCAATCGGGCAGCTGAAACAATTGACATGGTTAGATCTTGCAGGTTGCAACTTTTCTGGGAGCATACCAAGTTCAGTTTTTAATTTGACCAAGTTAACAAAACTGGATCTTTCATATAATTCTCTCCGTGGTAAGAGTATAACTAATTTTTTTTTATTGCATGCTTATACTTTTATTAGAGAATTTTTCAGGGTACAGAATTTACCCTTTCAAAGTTACTAGTTATTGTGCATGTGGAATTCACGTTAATAAAAAATAATATAGCTAGATATTGCAAAGAAAGACATGGCTCGGTGGCAATGCAAGCTGGTGGATGTGCTTGGTGGCATCAAAGAAATATGTGAAACTAGTGATGATTGGTAAATGGTAATGATGTGTGATATATGCGTGCGATGGCCAGAGCTGGATCGTAGGTTTCCTGTTTGTTCAATTATGTGCAAATCAAAGCATGCACTGCATTAAGACTATATTTTGTTGTAAAAAATTACACAGTTTATAAGGGCGCCACCAACAATACCAGATTTAAGTCACACCAGATTTTATAATTCTCTATAGGGGAGGGACCGAGGGAGTTAATGTGATGAGACCAAAAGTCCATGACTATTTTTTGAAGTCATTCATGCACTCAAACATGCATGTAGATTTAACTCTATTACACGTTGACTAGTAATATTAGTTGGAAGAACTTTCTATATTGATATACTTTATTAGAAGATAACTATTGTAAAAAGGGCGGACCTAGTGCCGAAGGGTTGTTTTAAGCACCAAGCCTTTCCCGCACAAATGTGCAGAGGCTGGGGCTCGAACCCGGGACATTCCACTTACAGCCCCGCCCCTTCAGAAGATAACTATTGTGCTATTTGTAAATATGTAACAGCCCCATGTCCCATTTTGCACACTGAGCAAATGACATACTGTACCAACCCATTTACACTTTCATTCTTTGCATGTAAATTGATCGGTGTGGGTTTGTGGCGGCTTGGACTTTAGCTAGGCCTATACTCCCTCCGGTTACAAAAAAAGTGACCTTTGAGATAATGGCAAGATCTTAAAGACATAAATTGGACTAATAGTTTTACAAAATATTTATAGAACATAAAAGTATGCTTTTGCGAAACTACATTTCTAAACAAGTCTACTTTTACCATACCTAACAAGACAAAAGTATTATTCAGCTGAAGTTTAGAATTGTTGGCTTAGTACAACCTGAAAATATCACTTATTTGTGACCGAAGAAAGTATGTTACTTGAAACTAATCTTGTCAAGGAAGGTGATGCTAAACCCACATGTAGTGCACGTTATGAAGGGAAGTTAGAAAACGATGAAGATACTTGAGAGGCGCCTTATTACATTTCCTCTCAAGTATCTGCCACATGCAAATAGATAACTGAAGGTATTAAGATAAAAGTATGAAATGGAAGCCCAAATGAACTACTTTAAAAGGATATTGACGACAGATTTATGCTGTGAATAAAATGGATTTTTTATCCATACTTTCATCGAGAGGAGTGGCCTTCCTACTGAATGCTCTTTACTTTCTTTGCAGGGGAAATTCTGCCGTCTATTTACACTCTTCCAGTATTACATGACTTGGATCTTTCTTGGAACCAGCTTTATGGCCCAATACGAGAGTTCAACAAGGTACCTCCATGGTTGGTATCATTGGACTTGAGCAGAAATGAATTGTCAGGTCCTATCCCGAAGACAATCGTTCAACTAACAAGACTGGCACATCTAGATGTTAGCTAGCTTAAACAATTTGACAGGTTTGGCGGAGCTTACCTCATTTTGCAGATTAAGAAATCTTGTCAGTTTGCATCTTTCTGACAATAAATTACTTGTTGTGGATGGAGAAGGTAACAATCCTTTATCCGCATGTCTGTCTGGACCTACAGAATTAGGGCTTGCGTCTTGCAATATGGCACAATTTCCCAGATCTTTGACACATAAGCAGATATCTTATTTGGATCTTTCTCGTAATAAAATCAATGGGGCCGTACCAAAGCATGTATGGGAGACATGGAGTAGTAGCCTTCGGTATTTAAATCTTTCACATAACATGTTCACTAATATTCAACCTACTTCAGGGGTTTTCCCTTTCAACAATCTATTGGACACTCTCGATCTTAGCTTCAATAGACTTCAGGGGCGGATCCCCATGCCAAAATCATCAGCAACATACTTGGATTATTCAAATAATAGATTCTCTTCTGTTCTTCCAAACTTCACTTCATATATTAGGTACACCAGTTATCTCAGCATGTCAAAAAATTTATTAAATGGCCACATATCTTATTCAATTTGCAATTCCACACTGGAAGTCCTTGACCTATCACATAACAACTTTAGTGGCCCAATTCCATCTTGTCTAATCGAAAAAGGTTATAGATATTGCCATAAATGTGGGGTAGAATTTCGTTTACTTGTTTTAAATTTGAGGGGAAATCACTTCGAAGGGACATTTCCTTCCAAAATTCCAACAGGATGTTCTTTAAAAATGGTAGATTTACATAACAATAAGATTGAAGGGCAGCTTCCCAGGGGACTTTCTAACTGCACGGACTTGGAGATTTTGGACTTTGGAAGCAACCAAATAGCTGACACTTTCCCTTCTTGGTTGAGGGTGCTTCCTGAGCTTTCTGTGATGATCCTAGGATCAAACCACTTCTATGGCACAATTGATGATATTGCTGGGGTTACCAAATCTGACGAATGCTTCCCAAGCTTGCGAATTATTGATCTTGCCTCAAACAATTTCTCTGGTAGTTGGAGACCAGAATATTTCAAGCGATTAAAATCGATGATGACAAAGTTCAATACTACCGGACAAAGTATATCTGTTGATCAGTTCTCGGACTTTGTTGGATTCTATCAAGATTCTATTGAGATCACATACAAAGGGTCTTATATGACACTTGGAAAAATCTTGACTACCTTCACAGCCATTGACTTCTCAAATAACAGATTGGAGGGTACCATTCCTGAATCAATTGGAGGACTTGTATCACTACGTGTGCTGAACATGTCAAACAATGCCTTCACAGGAAAAATTCCTGCTGAACTTGGCAGCATGACTGATTTAGAGTCACTAGACCTGTCCTGCAACCAACTCTCAGGGGAGATTCCACAAGAGCTGACCGATCTCACCTTTCTCGGCGTCCTGAACTTGTCAAATAACCGCTTGGTTGGAGAAATAGCACAGGTGAATCAGTTCTCGACGTTCAACAGTAGTTCATTTGAAGGGAATGCAGGGCTATGTGGCCCGCCACTGTCTAAATTACCTTGCGGTGTTACTCCAAATACTCCAAATGTATATAAGTCCTCTCGTCATGTTGATGTGGTCTTGTTTCTCTTGGTCAGCCTGGGCTTTGGCGCCGGATTTGCAGCTGCTATTGTGGTGAAATGGGGTCGGGTCGGCAGATAATTTGTTGCAAATGCCAGAGCTTCGCGAACCTGAATGCTACTGGAAGGTGAGAGTCTATGCAATCAATATGTTTTATCGGAGGCTAAGTACCTTCCATTCAGTATGTTTTTGCAGTAATATCACTTAACTCTCGCTGAAGTATCTTACTTATATCAGGTTAATCCTTAACTGTACATCAGTTGTGGACTGCTTCCATGTATCTGGCCTTACACAATATCTGTACTACGATTACACACTATCCGGACTGCTACGCTTGTTGCCTGTTATTCAGTGTGTAAGTTAACTGTGCTCAATGGCACTGTCAGTAGCGTGGTGAGTAAGATCGTGAAATGAATTGAAACTTGATGCTTTTAACAGGCAGATACACATAAAGCAATATCTTGTGAAGTCGCTGTACATATTTGATAATGCTCCAATGCATAAACTTGATCAATGGATTTTTAGTAGTTTTGTCTGAACCGTAAGAGGCAATCGTTGTACATTGAAGCATAGCTTAATGGAAACAGAGATTTTTTTCAGCACAAATCATAAAAAAATTTATGGGGAATTATTGATTCAACTTATGGCAAGTACCATGAGTATAATATAAAGGGGATGGAGTTGCATCATGAAGGAAGATACACATAGAAATACCTGGAAAATACAGAGATTAAAGCTCTTGCACCAACCAGGTGTTATGTACTGGTTACAAAATATTTGTAGAGTACTATCAGGTACTACAGGAACAGAATTATACTACAAAGAAAGCAATAGAATTTTGACGAAATGCCAAGGCATTGCTGTCTTTCGTCTTTGTTCCGGAATATGTTCTTTTCTTTACAGTTGCGACTTGCAAGGAGGCTCCCCATCTACCCAAACATCTAAGCTATCCATTTACTAATTAATACAGTACCAACAACCTAAGCTGCATCCACATACACACAAACACACCTCACAGTGATCTGTATGAACAAGAGCCGTCCAATTTGCTATACCATTCTTCAAAACACCTCACCAAAAAAGGAACCTCAGTCACCTACTCATCAAATCACTAATCCTACAGTCAGGGACATGAGCACCACCTACTAGTCAGGGGAGCGAGCATCATCCCCGTCAGAATCCGAATCCGAGTCAGAATCTGCAAGCAATCACAATGAATTAAACGGCCACTCAACTGACAAATCAGCTAGCAATTGTGGTCACACACTACTCATCCACTCCCAGCATGCATACCACTGGATGAAGATGAGCCACTCCCAGACCCGCTTGAGCTGCTACCCACTTGGGCATCCTTCTCGATCTCCACCGACTGGTAGTTCACCGTCGGCATCTCATCGCCGATGTCCACATACTCATCCACCATGTCCGGCTCCGTCACTGCCCTCTTCTCCGGCACGTCAGTCTCCTAGAACAAGCAACAAGAACATGATCAGCAGCAATAGAACACAATACATACAGAGGCCACAGATCGATTCAGAAGAAAAACCAGCCACATTGCTTCTGCAACCCATTACCGAATCTCCAATGTCAACCGCCATGGGTGGATTGGCATCATCCACCTGGACCATGTCATCCTCATCTGGAGCAACTACTGTCACATCAATGGCGTCCCCGTTCATCGCGGCAGCATCACCGTTCATCACGGAATTCCACTGGTTCTTCTTCATCGCCTTCCTCCAATTGACCACGAATCGGTCGAGCTCCCACAGGGTCTCAGTATCCAGCTCGTCGAAATCGAGCTCCACGACCTCCCCCGTCAGCGCCGGATCACTGTTCCTCTTCTGCACGATCTGCAGCACGTTCACCATCTTCTCCTCCGGCAGGCTCTCGATCTCCACCCTCAGCTTCTGCTTCTCCTCCTCGTCCATGTCCCTCTTGTTCAGCTCCCTCGCCTTGGGCTTGGGCCTCCTCCCACCAGCCCCCACCCGAGGGGGCGCCGGCTGCACCGGCACGGAGACCGGTTGCTGCTGCTGCTGCTCGAACCACGCGACGGCCTCCCCGTAGAGCCCCTCGAACGTGGCGAGGAGGCTGCCGGCGTAGCGGTGCACGTGGTGGTCGGGCGGGTTGTAGCGCGCGGCGTTGTTGAAGGTGAGGCGGACGTCGGCGGCGAAGGCCTCGTGCGAGGGGTAGTAGCGGCCGGCGGCGAGGTTCCGCTTGACGGTGCCGAGGTCCATGGGGCGGCGGATGATGGCGTGGTAGTCGTGCAGCCGGAGGCCCTCGACGTCGACGGGGGAGTTGAACCACACGCTGTGCTTGGACTTGCGCAGCCGCGTCAGGATCTCCGCGCACCGCCGCTGCATCGCCTCCGCCAGCGCGGGCGGCGGCGGCGGCGGCCGGGCGTCCTCCTGCTGCTGACGCCACGACGGCGCGTCGACGCGGGAGAGGAGCGCGCGGACGCGGCCGAGCTCGCCGGCGAGGCGCGCCCGGAGGCGCCGCGCCTCGGCGGGGGCCATCTCCGAGGGCCGGAACACGACGCGCCCCGAGGAGGACGGCTCCGGATCCGGCGGCGGCTCCGGCGCGGCCGCCGGGACGGCCCGCGGCGGCGTGGGCGGGCCGCCGGGGGTCGGGTTCGCGGGGGCGGCCGGGCGGTGGCGCCGGGCGGACGAGGGCTTGGGCATGAGGGGGGCGCCCCAGTGGCGGTGGTGGTGGTGGTGCGGGTGCGCGCGGTGGGCCTCATTCCCGCCGGCGAGCACCGCGGCGGAGGTCATCGCCGGCCGCGGCGGCGGCAGCGCGCGATCCTCACGGGCCCCGGCACATCGGTCGCGTCGCGGGGGTGAGCTGGGGATGAGAGGAGAGAGAGGAGGGGATCGGGCCATCGGGGGTGCATTTAATGGCGGCGTGGGGGGGCTGCCCGAGCTTGGGCGGGCAGGACACGGACCGCCCGTTTGCGGGGCGCGTGACCGCGGGCAGCGGGGTGTGGAGGGGACGACGAGGATGCGGGAGCACGACACGTGGCGGGCATATGTGGGCTGGCACGGTTCGGGTTATTGGCTAATCGGGCCGGGCCAAATGAGCGGCCCAAGCACGGCCCAGGCACACGATTGCAAATTGCAATCAGGTTGCGGGAAATGCTAAATCAGATGAAATAAAGTTTTACGTTTTATCCTCACAGTCTGTCTTGGGAGAGCCTAATGGCCTGTTGGGATGGCTGGCCTGCCTGGCACGGCGGAGCATCTCTGGATAGCAATTTGGGCTGCAATTAAACTCATTAACACTATGTGTTATGCTTCCATCTAGAGAAAAGATTCTGCCCATGCAATCGATGATTTCACACACATGCTTGCTAATTCGTAACTAAAAAAACTATAAGTATTAAATTGAGCATCAAAATAAAATTTGGATTGCACCATTATCATTCTTGTAACAAGATCTTCAAAACAAGATCACACTTGCCTATGTTTGCACGATAATTTTTAAAAAGTATTCTTTAACCACACGAACAACTAATTATTTTATACGAACAAAAAGGTTAAGCATAATGAACAAATAATAATACACAACGAATAAAATATTATACATCGCGAACATTTAATTGCATAGGATAATAATAAAAATAGATATCGCGAACAAATTAGTCAACATCACGGAATAATTTAATCTACAAAGCGAACAAATAATATGGTGTTGCGAACAAATTAGTAATACGATGACAAATAGTTTTACATGAGGACAAATGCATCTATATTGTAAAAATATAGTTTTATAAGCATAATTTTTCATCACGAATATATAGTTTGTATAGTAGATAATCTAATTAAAGATATATTTAATAATATACAATCATAGAATGATGAAAGGAAGTAGAAACAAGTTTAAAAAATATAAAAAAAGTCAAGATACAAATAAAAATGGAAAAGAAGTAAAACAAAAGGAGAAAGGAAAATATTTTGTATATGCATGCGTACAATAAAAAAATATGAAAAGAAAAAGGAAAAGAATGTAGAAAAAGAATAAGAAAAGAAAAAAAGAAAAAACTACTCACATGACCCCAATCATCGTCTGCCTGCATGCACATGCAAAAAGTAAAGAAAATAAAAAACAGTGTGTAAATTAGTAATAATAAAAAAGAAAAGCGAAGGAATAAGAAGGAATAAAAATAAGTGCTTCATAGTAAATTTGCATCGTGCATGGATGCATGCGTCCGTATATAAAAAGTTATAAGTTTGTAATACATATGTGCATATATGTATGGATATGGACAGCAAATCTATTTACTACATGCTACCAATGAAAGTGTTATTGGGATGAAATCAATCTCGTCGGCCCACTGACCAGCTTCAGACGATGGATCCTTAAATATAGTCGTTTCGGCCAAAGGGGAGCAGCGATTAGGCATCGCTTGAGGTGATGGTTTGGCCAACCATCACCTGAACATGAAAAAGATATACTATAGACTTGTTAGTTTCCACCCACCACATCCGACAAACTTACATGCACACGCTTCCCAGCCGTGGGCTAAAAGCTACAAGCTGCATGCGGTTAGCTAATTAGTGGGCTAATCGTTTATTCCGGTCCACACGCATGCTTCAGTCGATGGATCGGCATATTGTAGCGCACACAATGTATATCCGCGGCGGCGCCAAAACCCCATTTATTGTTTGGTGTTTGCTATGACGCGATGCTGGCGTTTTTGTGAGAACCGCCCAATTTGATACTATTTTAAACGAACCGCCGGTCATTATCACTCAGATGAGAGTTAACACGTGCTTGCCGTAGAGCGTGCCACGTGTTATCCCACATCTAGAGACACGAATAACCGACACGTTATTCATTCAAAATAATACCAAATCCGGTAGTCCCGGTATGTGCTCCAACATACGCCCAGAATCAGCATATGCACATACCGTATATAATCGAATACATAGCCAACAATCCACAAAGAGCAGTTATATAAAACCAAAGTTCGAGACTTAATATTACAAGTTCAATATAGGTGGGTTTCAAGTTTCACTTTACAAGCCTTGGGCTCACGCGAGTCATATTAAACAAAGATTTAGAGCTTATTGAAAATACATGCTCTCACGAAGCTCGATTACGATAAAGACTTCCTAAAGCAATGATGCCTTGCTCAAGGACATCATTACAGCCACCACGACCTACTCTTCCCCCGCGTTCGGATCAGCGGGGTCGAAGTGGCCGAACACGACTTCTGGCTCACCTGCAACTAGGTTTAGAAAGCAACCTGAGTACAAAAGGTACTCGCAAGACTTACGCGATTAAATAAACAAGGATCATGTAAAGGCTCAAGGAAAAGCTTTAGGTTTAAGTACTTATTGTATAAGCATAAGTTGCCTAGACTATCACCTAGCAAACTTAATTAATCTTGCCCAACCCCCAAAATTTTAGTGGATTAAGAGAGTAACACAAAATACATAACAGATCCTCAACATGACATGAAACCAAAGCCAACAATACCGAAACTCTCTATGAAGAATTCGACGAACCAAGAGCTTGCTCATATCCGAGAGCGCGGCAATTCGAATTGATTATAACCTTGCAAGGGTGTACTACTTTACCCACACGACGCGAGGACCATGCGACTCACCCAACCGATCACGCCGGGCAAGGGGGTACTCACGTCAGCCGTTCCCAACAAGGCTCAACCGTTGAGGGTACGCCCAGCTTGCGCGTGGAGATTTAGTTCCACCGGAGATTTCTCTAAACTTTCCTACACATAGTTCCACCCGGGGACACACTAAACCTCCCTGCATAGCCCGATGGCCACGCATCTGGGACCGGGCCCCAATGATCAAGTCAAAGAAGGTATTTGGCTCATCCGTTCCATTATATTGGATATGTGGTAGCACGGAAAGGTGCTCAAGGCCGATGGCATCAACTCGGTCCTTAATCGATCCAAGCGGACTATGCCCATGTGACTTCATTCTCTAGGCCCTACTATTCCGCTCGAATCTCGATACTACCAAACCCATACCACTAAACCAAACCAGTGCGATCAAGGGTAACCAGTAAGTGTGATCCTCCAGACTATTCCTGTCTAGCGAGCAAAAGAAGTACTCTAAGCCGGGCTAAGCATCTAGTCAGATTAAGTTATTAACTATCTAACTAGTGCCAAGAATAGGGATAACAAATCAAGGATGGATTATGCATGAAGATAGGTATCAAAATGCAATACATACATACTACATTTATAGCCCAACAATACCCAGTGGAATAGCTAAACTAAATTAGATTAGAAAGGTGCAAGGAATATGCTTAGCTGCTTGCCTTGGTTAGCTTCAGAGTCGACCACGAACGGGATTCCGGGTTCAGCCTCCACGGACTCGGCGGGTTCCACGGGTTCGTTCTCCGACGGTTCGGTCACTAAAATGCATGAATGCGATGCACGAATTAAGAAACGAACTTAACAACGAGCATTAATCATGAAACAAAATAAACATGCAGAGGATGATACAAGGGACTCATGAAAATTAGTTTTGCAGCAAAACCATTTTCCTAGAATTAACCATAAATATTTTAGCTTTCAGCCACTCTAAACAAGATAAATCAGGAAAGGCATGCAAACTGAACTAAACAAATCTAAGAAAATTATATTTGAAACCAGGAAGCAACACAAGGCTAACAAAACTAGTTTTACTAATTTCTCACTTTCCAGCAAGAAGTTCTATATTAAACCATATTTTGGACAGCAAGCATGAAAACGAAATGAAACCCTAACCAACAGCAAGGAATCATGTGAACAAGCTGCACCACTGAAAACTACACCTCACAAGGAGTCTAACAAAATTTGGTTTGGCATTTTTCTAGCAGTACACAAATAACTAAACAATAAACTCACCTTTGCAAGATAAATCTATAGATAAATCTACAACAAAGTAACATGCAAAACAATATTTTTCCTAAGTAGATCTGAGCTAGAGGAACTCAACAAAACAAGTTTCATAATTTTTGGAGCTATACATGAATTTCTAGGGATTTTACAAGATTGCAGATATATGAAACCTAAGAAACCCTAGCGAAAATTGCTAGGTACACCCCGAGCCGGCCAGCCCAGCGGCTGACAGGCCGGGCCCACGGGCCAGCGCCCACCCAGGCCGGGTCAAGGCTCAGCGCCCGCCTTGACCCGCGCGTGGGCGCGACCACGGGTTCACGTGGCGCGTCGCGCGCGCACACGTCGCGCGTGGCGACGGCGGCGGCGGCGGCGCAAGGCGGCGTGGCAGGGCCGAGGATGGGCTGAGGACGCGCGCACGGCGTGGAGGGGATGGTGGCGAGGCTCACCAGCGGCGGCGCGGTCAGGGAACGGCGGCGGACGGGCGGCGCGACGGACAGGGGCGGCGGCGCGGCGAAGGCGAGCGGCGGCGGCCCTGTGCGGTGATGGAGGAGGCCGGGTTAGCGCCGGAATCGGTGGAGGAGGGGGAGGAGAAGCTTCCCCCGCGAGGAATCGAGATGATGCTCACCGGAGCGGGCGAATCGGCGGCGGGGAGGGAGCTCGGCGGCGGCGGCAATGGTGGAGAGGGCTAGGGTTTGAGGCGGGGAACAGGCCGGGCTCGACGCGGATAAGGAGAGGGGCGAGGGAAGGAGTGAAGGGCGGCACGGCACGCGACGATGAACGGCACGTGGCGCGGAAGCCGAGGATGGACGCCGGCGACGACGCGTGCAGCGCGCGGCGAGGCAAAACAGAGAAGGGAGAGGGAGAGGCTGACAGGTGGGGCCCGCGCGAGGGATTTTCTTTTTCTTTCTTTTTTTTCCAGGGCTGTGACAACTCTCCCCCCCTTAAGAAAATCTCGTCCCGAGATTTAGGTAGACAAGAGGGGAAGGATAAAACTCGGACTAGGTTGAGGCCATATTCACCTAGACAAGATAAACATCTAAGAGATGATGCACCAAGGCCGGATGATGTGGTGTGAGACATTCCTAGGGTCTTCTTGATGGTGATTGTGTCCACATATAATAGTATCCAGAAAATAAACTTCACTAAGAAAGTGGGGGTGATTGAGAGAAAACTTACTCATCGGTAAAGAATTCCGGATAGTCTTGACATAATCGATCTTCACGCTCCCAAGTGGCTTCATCTTCGGAGTGATTGCTCCATTGAACCTTCACAAATTTCACCAGGTTACGCTTCACCTTTCTTTCATCTCGATCAAGAATGGCAATTGGGTGTTCCTCGTAGGTAAGGCCCGGTTGAAGATCAAGTGACCCAAGGTCGACGGCGTCAGCTGGAACACGATGGCACTGCTTCAATTGAGAGATATGAAAGACATTGTGCACTGCGGAGAGTGATTGAGGAAGTTCCAATTGATAGGCCACTGCTCCAACTTTCTTGGTGATTCGAAAAGGTCCGACATAGTGTGGCGCTAATTTTCCTCTGACTTGGAAACAGCGAGTGCCCTTAAATGGAGAAACCTTGAGATAAACATAATCACCAATTTTGAGATGGAGTTCTCGGCGACGACAATCAGCATAAGTCTTTTGACGAGATTGAGCAATACAAAGATTCTCACGAATAATCCTGACTTGATCCTCGGCATCTTTCACCAAATCCGGACCATAGAAAGGCCTTTCTCCCGATTCGGACCAGTTGATCGGAGTTCTGCACCGTCTTCCATAAAGGGCTTCAAAAGGAGACATCTTAATACTTGCTTGATAACTATTGTTGTAGGAGAATTCTGCGAATGACAAGCAAGTAACCCATTTCTTCTCATATATAAGAGCACAAGCTCGCAGCATATCTTCTAAGACTTGATTGACTCTCTCCGCTTGACCGTCGGTTTGAGGATGATAAGCAGTACTGTAAGTGAGATCAGTTCCCATGGCTTCATGAAGACTTCTCCAGAAGTGAGCAACAAACTGAGGACCCCGATCAGAGACAATTTTCTTAGGAACACCATGCAGACAGACAATGCGAGTGAGATACAACTCCGCATATTGCTTGGCATGATAAGTAGTCTTCACTGGAAGGAAATGAGCAGACTTTGTCAATCGATCCACAATTACCCATATAGAATCATATCCCTGAGAAGACCTGGGTAACCCAGTGATGAAATCCATTCCAATTTCTTCCCACTTCCATGATGGGATAGGCAAGGGCTGAAGGGTACCAGCTGGTTTGAGATGCTCAGCTTTAACCCTTTGACAAACATCACACTCAGAGACGTACCGAGCGATTTCTCGCTTCATGCGAGTCCACCAGAATCTTTGCTTGAGATCTTGATACATTTTTGTACTACCTGGGTGAATGGAAAATTGAGAACTGTGGGCTTCATCAAGGATAATTCGCCTGAGCTTATGATCCTTTGGCACCACAATTCGCTTCCCAAAGAATAGAACCCCTTGATCATCCGTAGAGAAACACCGAGCTTTGCCCTCATTCATTAATTCCCGAATTCGAGCCATACCCTTATTCTTCTTTTGGATTTTCTTAATTTGATCATAAAGATCAGATCTGACTGTAAGAGTAGCAAGATAGCCTTCTTTGACCATAGAAATTCCAAGTTTCCGAAGATCATCACAGAGAGTATGCACAGGAGGAGCTATGGTCAAGCAGTTGCATTGAACCTTTCGACTTAGTGCATCAGCGATGACATTCGCCTTACCAGGGTGATAGTGCACCTCAATGTCATAATCCTTGATCAGTTCAAGCCATCGACGTTGCCTCATGTTTAGATCAGATTGAGTGAAAATGTACTTGAGACTTTTGTGATCAGTATAGATGTTGCAGTGATTACCAAGCAGATAATGACGCCATATTTTTAGAGCATGAACAACAGCCGCAAGCTCTAAATCATGGGTAGGATAATTTTCTTCATGTCTCTTGAGTTGACGAGAAGCATAGGCCACCACTCGGCCTTCTTGCATAAGAATACAGCCAAGACCAATGCGAGAAGCATCGCAATAGACATCAAAGCTCTTGGAAATATCCGGCTGAGCAAGCACTGGAGCAGTAGTGAGACGATCCTTAAAGGTTTGAAAGGCTTCTGCACAGGCTGGGGACCACTCAAATTTGACCCCATTTTTCAATAACTCGGTCATAGGCTTCGCAATTTTAGAGAAGTTCTCTATGAACCGGCGGTAATATCCCGCAAGTCCCAGAAAACTCTGAACCTCATGGACATTCTGAGGTTGCTTCCAATCGAGAACATCTTGCACCTTACTAGGATCCACAGCAATACCATCCTTGGAGAGGACATGACCAAGAAAAGATACTTCTTCAAGCCAAAACTCACATTTGCTAAACTTGGCATAAAGATGATGCGCTCTAAGCTTTTGGAGGACGATATGAATATGACGAGCATGATCTTCTTTGGTCTTGGAATAAATGAGAATATCATCAATGAAGATGATCACAAAGACATCCAGTTCCTCCATGAAGATGCTATTCATCAGATACATGAAATAAGCCGGTGCATTGGTGAGGCCGAAGGACATGACAGTGAATTCATAGAGACCATATCTAGTAGAGAAAGCCATTTTCGGAATGTCTTCAATTCGAATCTTGATTTGATGATAACCCAACCTTAAATCAATCTTAGAAAAATAACAAGCTCCAAAGAGTTGATCAAACAAGATATCAATCCGTGGAAGAGGATATTTGTTCTTGACAGTGACTTCGTTTAACGGACGGTAATCAACACACATCCGCAAACTATCATCTTTCTTCTTCAAAAAAGAGCCGGGCATCCCCAAGGAGAGGAGCTCGGACGAATGAAACCCTTGTCCAATAAAGTCTTGAGTTGTTTCTTTAATTCTTTCAACTCATTGGGAGGCATTCGGTAAGGCTGTCTAGAGATAGGAGCAGTTCCGGGCTTGAGCTCTATGACGAACTCCACCTCACGATCAGGAGGCATACCCGGTAATTCTTCTGGAAAGACATCCAGATACTCACAAACCACGGTAATATTTTCCAACGCCGTGGCTATGATACTCGCCAAGGCATATAAACAAGATTCCATCTTGGCAAGAGAGAGTAGAACTCTACTCCCAGAAGAGTGCAAAAGATCAATGGTGCGGGGCCCACATTTGATAACTCCGTCATGCTTACCCAACCAATTCATCCCAAGAATCACATCTAAACCCATCTGATCTAGGACAAGAAGATTAGCTTGGAAAATAGCTCCCTCGATGAGAATTGGAACCCTATCCACAAAGTTTCTAGAAATGATCTCTCCATCCGGTGATTCTATCTGGTATGGCACTGGTAGATTTTGCATTTCAAGCTTACTATGCAGCACAAATTTCTTGCTGATGAAAGAAAAAGTTGCTCCAGAATATAAAAAAAACCATAGCAGGGTGAGAATTGATTAGGAGCGTACCCATAAGAACTTCAGCATTCTCCGGAATTTCTTCGGCGATGGTGTAGTTGAGGCGGCCACGTTTAGGAGCTTGTTGTGGCTTAGCTTCTTGACGCTGTGCTTGAGGCAGAGGAGTATTGGGCCTAGGTGCATTGAAGGCACCACCACGCCTCGGAGAGGGGCAATCCCTAGAGATGTGGCCTAAGCCACCACAATTGAAGCACGGACCCTTTGCGGTCACACCTGGGTTGTTCCAATAGGCACTGACCGGCCTAGGAGCTTGTCCTTGAGGAGGTTGAGGGTGACGCACAATCCACATAGGACGGGGAGGTTGCGTACCCAGTGCCCGAGGTGGAAAAGGAGAAGGCCCCAGACGTGGACGTGAGGAGCTACCGCCCGCAGAGGTAGGAGCAGGACGCTTGTTCTTTGCCTCAAGATTCTTCATCTTGTGCTCAGCTCTGATAGCGATATTCACCAAGTCATTGAAGTCCTCAAACTTGGTAGTGGAGAGCTTGTCTTGCAACTCTGCGGAGAGCCCATCGTACAGGCGTTCTTGCTTCTTGGCATCGGTGGCCACTTCTTCAGGTGCATATTGGGAGAGGGTGTTGAAGGCATTGACATAGGCCATCACATCACGACCTCCTTGAGTGAGATTCAGAAACTCCTTCTTCTTGATGTCCATGATACCCTTGGGAATATGGAAGGAGCGAAAAGTTGTGCGGAACTCCTCCCATGTGAAGCGGTAGTTGGCAGGGTGAGATGCCTTGAAGTTCCGCCACCAAACCCCAGGGGCATCATGCAGTTGATGAGCAGCAAAGAGTACCTTCTCATGTGGCTCACATTCAATAAGACCAAGCTTCTCTTCAATGACATTGAGCCAGAAATCCGCATCCAGAGGATCCTTGGAGCCACGGAAGATGGGAGGATTGGTGCGAAAGAAATCCCCGAACCTGTTCACTTGAGGCTCAGCTCTTGGACCATGGTTGCCAACATTGCCCATCTGATTCACTATGGTCGCCATGAGTTCAGTTTGTCGGGCCAGGACGTCCGCGAGGTTTGGGTGAACTGGAGGATTAGGAAGGGGGTCCTCGTTGTTGCGATTGTTGTTGCTACCCGAACCATTAGCACCATCCCTTTCAGTTCCCGAACGCAACACCATCCTGTTAACAAACAAAACGGTTAGCGGTCAGGAACGAAAGATAGAGGATGCACAAAGGAAGGGTGGAAAGACAATGTGTAGATAAAAATCTAACACATGATCAACACCGGAGTAGCAACTCTAAAAGATAGAGCAGATTTGGTCCACTAAGATTAGCAAGAACGAGATCAGCGAAAACTAGACCACGACACACTAGATCAGTTAGATGCAGGTTTGAAAACCACAAGAAATTATGCATGCATGCGAGGTATGAATGCAACATGACGTCTCCTCACAGCGTGAGCACGCCTTAACGTTCTAGCACTCACTTGCGATCCGCAACAACCGCATTGTCCAGCAGCGCTACAACCCTCCTACTAGCACTTAGGACAATGGGTGATTCCCACCTTCTCAACTCCGGTAAAAGGCTCAAAAGGTTTCCAGCAGGTGAAAGGGTTTTCCTACGCTCTCGCTACTCATTCAGACAAGAGAGGTTAAGCATATCTTAATTAAACAAGTGAAGCAATAAGGAAGAAGTAGCTCTAAGACGAAGGAAGAAAGGTAGCATTTCACCTTAAGTTCAAATGTTTAGCAAAAGTAAACATTAGTGCAAGTAATCAAATTTTATTTGACTCTCAACCCACTAAGCCAATTTTTTAGGTTCACTTCATGGAAACTCAGCTCTGATACCCGTTGTGAGAACCGCCCAATTTGATACTATTTTAAACAAACCGCCGGTCATTATCACCCAGATGAGAGTTAACACGTGCTTGCCGTAGAGCGTGCCACGTGTTATCCCACATCTAGAGAAACGAATAACCGACACGTCATTCATTCAAAATAATACCAAATCTGGTAGTCCCGGTATGTGCTCCAACATACGCCCAGAATCAGCATATGCACATACCGTATACAATCAAATACATAGCCAACAATCCACAAAGAGCAGTTATATAAAACCAGAGTTCGAGACTTAATATTACAAGTTCAATATAGGTGGGTTTCAAGTTTCACTTTACAAGCCTTGGGCTCACGCGAGTCATATTAAACAAAGATTTAGAGCTTATTGAAAATACATGCTCTCACGAAGCTCGATTACGATAAAGACTTCCTAAAGTAATGATGCCTTGCTCAAGGACATCATTACAGCCACCATGACCTACTCTTCCCCCGCGTTCGGATCAGTGGGTAGAAGTGGCCGAACACGACTTCTGGCTCACCTGCAACTAGGTTTAGAAAGCAACCTGAGTACAAAAGGTACTCGCAAGACTTACGCAATTAAATAAACAAGGATCATGCAAAGGCTCAAGGAAAAGCTTTAGGTTTAAGTACTTATTGCATAAGCATAAGCTGCCTAGACTATCACCTAGCAAACTTAATTAATCTTGCCCAACCCCCAAAATTTTAGTGGATTAAGAGAGTAACACAAAATACATAACAGATCCTCAACATGACATGAAACCAAAGCCAACAATACCGAAACTCTCTATGAAGAATTCGACGAACCAAGAGCTTGCTCATATCCGAGAGCGCGGCAATTCGAATTGATTATAACCTTGCAAGGGTGTACTACTTTACCCACACGACGTGAGGACCATGCGACTCACCCAACCGATCACGCCGGGCAAGGGGGTACTCACGTCAGCCGTTCCCAACAAGGCTCAACCGTTGAGGGTACGCCCAGCTTGCGCGTGGAGATTTAGTTCCACCGGAGATTTCTCTAAACTTTCCTACACATAGTTCCACCCGGGGACACACTAAACCTCCCTGCATAGCCCGATGGCCACGCATCTGGGACCGGGCCCCAATGATCAAGTCAAAGAAGGTATTTGGCTCATCCGTTCCATTATATTGGATATGTGGTAGCACGGAAAGGTGCTCAAGGCCGATGGCATCAACTCGGTCCTTAATCGATCCAAGCAGACTATGCCCATGTGACTTCATTCTCTAGGCCCTACTATTCCGCTCGAATCTCGATACTACCAAACCCATACCACTAAACCAAACCAGTGCGATCAAGGGTAACCAGTAAGTGTGTTCCTCCAGACTATTCCTGTCTAGCGAGCAAAAGAAGTACTCTAAGCCGGGCTAAGCATCTAGTCAGATTAAGTTATTAACTATCTAACTAGTGCCAAGAATAGGGATAACAAATCAAGGATGGATTATGCATGAAGATAGGTATCAAAATGCAATACATACATACTACATTTATAGCCCAACAATACCCAGTGGAATAGCTAAACTAAATTAGATTAGAAAGGTGCAAGGAATATGCTTAGCTGCTTGCCTTGGTTAGCTTCAGACTCGACCACGAACGGGATTCCGGGTTTAGCCTCCACGGACTCGGCGGGTTCCACGGGTTCGTTCTCCGACGGTTCGGTCACTAAAATGCATGAATGCGATGCACGAATTAAGAAACGAACTTAACAACAAGCATTAATCATGAAACAAAATAAACATGCAGAGGATGATACAAGGGACTCATGAAAATTAGTTTTGCAGCAAAACCATTTTCCTAGAATTAACCATAAATATTTTAGCTTTCAGCCACTCTAAACAAGATAAATCGGGAAAGGCATGCAAACTGAACTAAACAAATCTAAGAAAATTATCTTTGAAACCAGGCAGAAACACAAGGCTAACAAAACTGGTTTTACTAATTTCTCACTTTCCAGCAAGAAGTTCTATATTAAACCATATTTTGGACAGCAAGCACGAAAACGAAATGAAACCCTAACCAACAGCAAGGAATCATGTTAACAAGCTGCACCACTTGAAAACTACACCTCACAAGGAGTCTAACAAAATTTGGTTTGACATTTTTCTAGCAGTACACAAATAACTAAACAATAAACTCACTTTTGCAAGATAAATCTATAGATAAATCTACAACAAATTAACATGCAAAGCAATATTTTTCCTAAGTAGATCTGAGCTAGAGGAACTCAACAAAACAAGTTTCATAATTTTTGGAGCTATACATGAATTTCTAAGGATTTTACAAGATTGCAGATATATGAAACCTAAGAAACCCTAGCGAAAATTGCTAGGTACACCCCGAGCCGG
Organism: Panicum virgatum; assembly: GCF_016808335.1. Classification (NCBI taxonomy): domain Eukaryota; kingdom Viridiplantae; phylum Streptophyta; class Magnoliopsida; order Poales; family Poaceae; genus Panicum; species Panicum virgatum. The sequence goes on along the minus strand of NC_053141.1, from coordinate 10,115,590 downwards.
CCAGCCCAGCGGCTGACAGGCCGGGCCCACGGGCCAGCGCCCACCCAGGCCGGGTCAAGGCTCAGCGCCCGCCTTGACCCGCGCGTGGGCGCGACCACGGGTTCACGCGGCGCGTCGCGCGCGCACACGTCGCGCGTGGCGACGACGGCGGCGGCGGCGCAAGGCGGCGTGGCAGGGCCGAGGACGGGCTGAGGACGCGCGCACGGCGTGGAGGGGATGGTGGCGAGGCTCACCAGTGGCGGCGCGGTCAGGGAACGGCGGCGGACGGGCGGCGCGACGGACAGGGGCGGCGGCGCGGCGAAGGCGAGCGGCGGCGGCCCTGTGCGGTGATGGAGGAGGCCGGGTTAGCGCCGGAATCGGTGGAGGAGGGGGAGGAGAAGCTTCCCCCGCGAGGAATCGAGATGATGCTCACCGGAGCGGGCGAATCGGCGGCGGGGAGGGAGCTCGGCGGCGGCGGCAATGGTGGAGAGGGCTAGGGTTTGAGGCGGGGAACAGGCCGGGCTCGACGCGGATAAGGAGAGGGGCGAGGGAAGGAGTGAAGGGCGGCATGGCACGCGACGATGAACGGCACGTGGCGCGGAAGCCGAGGATGGACGCCGGCGACGACGCGTGCAGCGCGCGGCGAGGCAAAACAGAGAACGGAGAGGGAGAGGCTGACAGGTGGGGCCCGCGCGAGGGATTTTCTTTTTCTTTCTTTTTTTTTCCAGGGCTGTGACAGTTTTCTTGTCCAACTGACAGTTCTATGTAGCAGCATATATTAGAACTTCAATTGGAAACCTTTTAGGCAGACATCAAAATCATTTGTTCCCAAATTCCTGGTTACAACATATCATTATTTTTTATTTTACTAGTAAAATACCCGTGCGTTGCTACGGTCAAATATCTACTATATTATTTTTTGTTGCTACGGTTAAATGTGTACTATATTATTTTTTGAATAATAATTTTTTTCTACTTACATTTTGCATTGCATTTAATGAATCTCTATATGTTCTTCATATTTCTTTCTACCCATATACTTATTACTCATAATGAGAGTATATCTCTGGCTACCACTTGTATTTGGCAAGAGAGTTCCTAGAGAGTAACCACAAAAGAAATAGTTACTCTCTCTGTTCAAATTCTAGGTCGTTCGATTTTTTGACAATAAGTTTGACTACTTGTCTTATTTAAAAATTTATGTAAAATATCACTTTTTTGTTGTGACTTGCTTTATCAATAAAAGTTCTTCAAGAATAATTTAAATTTCATAATATTTGTATAATTTTTTGAATAAGATAAGTGATCAAATTTTGGGTTAAAAGTCAAACGAACTATAATTTAAAACGGAGGGAGTATAACAGTAGAACACATCCTGATGAGATGGACATAAATAGGTTCTTAAATATACCCGGCATAAGAAAATAATCTAGATCTTCACCTAATATGTCTTTAGATTGCTACGGATAAAGACCTCGGCCTTGTTTAGATTCAAACTTCAAAATTCCAAAGGATTTGTAAAACGTCTGCATGGTGTATTAAATGTAGTTGAAAGAAAAATCACATTACACAGATGGACTGTAAATTGCGAGACGAATCTAATGAACCTAATTAGGTCGTGATTAGACACTAAATTGCTACAGTAAAGTTACAGCCCAATAAGTGGGGTAGGTTTGTAACATCCTAAAAATTCACCCAAATAAATTACTTGCTAAAAATAATTTTCAAAATCTTTTCATCTCCGAGCTCGAATCTTTTCCGGCGATTCGTCGCCCTGACAACAAACCCAATCTCCGTCCCGACACTGAAATCAATCATCGTTTAACTTTCCCTATTCTCCTCGTTTCTCGTGCGCGTCGCTTCTCGTCGACGCCACGCCCGGCTCACGACCGACGCCGCGAATCCCGCCGGCGCTTCCTTTTCTTTTTCTTCTTTTTCCTCTTTTTCCTTCCTCCTTTTTCTTTTTCCCCTCTCCTTTCTTCTTTCTCCTCCTTCCCTGCCCACACGCGTTCGTGCTCCCTGCCCCCACGCGCTCCACGCACTCGGGATGCTTGCCGCGCCGTTCGCCACTGCGCGACCTGTCTCGTCGCCTGTGCCCACGCCGCCCGTCGATTCGGCACAGCGCCACCACCGGCCGCTTGCCACCGACCCCTGCGCCGAGCCCCCTAGACGCCGAGCACCTTCCCCGGCCACCGCCCTCCCCGCTACACACCACCACCCTATCCTTTCCCTCTACACGCGCCATGCCCACTTGCCGCCTCGGCGCTCGCGCTCGCCGCGAGCGGAGCTCGCACGGCCGCCGCGCGTCGACCCACCACTGGCCGCCCCCTCCCACTCGCGCTACGCGCCACCGCCCACCTCTAGGCGCCTCGTCACCTCACCAGCCACCTCCACGCCACAGCGCCGCGCTCCAGGACGCTCGCAAGTGGCCGGAGCTGCCCCACAACCATTAATGGCCGCCGAACTCACCGTCCGGCGCTACCACCGCGGCCCCCTCCTTCCCATCCTCGCCGGCCTATAAATAGGCCTCCACGTCGCGCTCCACCACCACCACAACCTCCACCGCAGCTCCTAGCCCCTCCCCGGCCCTGCATCACCGCCGCCGCAAGCGCCTCTGCCCGCCGGCCGCCTTGGCCAGGCCGCCACAAGCCGCCTCCGCCCAAGGTGAGGGGGGAATAGAATCCCCTCGCCTCCCTCCCTCTTTTCCCCCACACCCTGGCCGCCGCCGCGCCCCCAGGCCGCCGGAATCGGCGCCGCCACCGTGCGCCCTCCCCCTCCTCTGTTCCAGGCGAGAGGAGGAAGAAGAAAGGGCATTTTCCCATTAAGCCCCCCTCCCTTCCTTTTTATTTAAGAGCACTCCCTCTCTTTATGTCCTTTTTCCAAATAAGCCCTCCCTGTTCCCCCTATTTAAGAACTGACCCCTCCACTACACAAAAACAATTACACAGAGGCCCCTGCCCCTTTCCAGAATAGCCAGAACATTTTCCAAAATTCTATTCAATTCCTTTCACTCTCAAAAATAAGTATAAGGAAGCCCCTATATCCTTATTTAGCCTCTAAACACCTCGTTAACTTATTATTGCATGCGCCAAAAATCCTCCAATTATCCCGAAACTCTACCATACCATTTCCAACATTATTTTTGCCATGCCATTAGAAAATCTCCCAAAAATATTCCTACTATCTTCATATCTAAATTTCTCCTGATTCGAGCTCGACGATAAAACTTTCATTTCTTTTTCCTTATTGTGTGTTTGTTCGTGTGCGCCGTAGATACCGGTGTGAACGAGGGAGAACCCGTCGAGGAGTTTGCCGAGCAGTACCGCGAGCAGGAGCCAAAAGACCCGTATCGTGAGCAGGAGCTCACGGAAGGCTTCGAAGACGGCAAGTTCAATCTCATCCTTTGATTGCATATTTAACCCAGTTCTATAAACACAACCTATTGGCCTGTTTTACAAAATTGTATATGTTTTTACTGCTGAAACACGGTTGAATAGCCACTCCTTGACTTGTTATAACCATTCCTTGATCACCTAGATTAATGTCTAAATATGATTCGTTATATTTGGATATTAATCGCTGCTAGAATTGCTTAGGACCTTATACCCGTTTTACTACATATCAAATATGGTGTGATTGTTTATAAAAGAAAATGTGTGAGTGTGTGGGGAGGGAAAAGGTGAATTTGTTGAAAAATAAATGGAAGATGTGTTTTGACGAGATGGATGACATTTCTATGTGAGGTGCCAAAAGGTGTGCTTGACCCGGTGTGATTGAGCAAGGTTGGGAGATGTCCATCTTGTCACAATTAAGGACCGAGTTGTTGTGACGTCTTGCCTAACCCAATCCATCGTGCAACCACTCGACCATTGTATGTGGCAACGGCTTAGCATAAATCCCACTAGCTAGTCTGTTAGTCATCAGGAGAGCTGAGAGTAATGGGTGGCCAAGGAGACGGGATAAGATCCTGACGACTTATGCCCCGGTTAGACCTCGTTGGTAGGTTAACCCCTTGGTGGAATCCGTGTTGGCTAGCCAGGCTTAGCTAAGGTGGGTAATGGCTTTGTTGGGATCTGCACCGGCACTAAGGTCATCGTGCTGTGGTACCCCACTTGTGGGTAAAGTGTACAACCGCTGCAGAGTGTAAAACCTATTCGAATAGCCGTGCCCACGGTATTGGGCGAGTTACGGTTTGGTCACACAACTAGCACTTCTTCTGGGATTGGTTGGGTTGGCGTGAGTGTTTTGGAAAAGTGTCCGGCAGTTGTGCCGTGAGATACTGCGGATGAGGAGTCCGGTAGTATTAAAACTTGGATCCTTTGTGTAGGATTAACCCCACTCATTACTCGGTTAGTAAAGAATCGCTTTGAGAAAACCCTTTTAAAAAATAAACCCTTGCATATGTAAAATCTAACTTTACTGCAAATGAACCTCAAACTTATCCTTGAATTATCCTGTGCATATCTGTGTTATCTCCCTCCGTGGATGGGGTTGGACTTGTTGAGTACTTTTGTACTCACCCGGTATTTATTTGTGGTTTTGCTTCAGAGGAAGATCCGGACTTCATTGTTGAAGACGTTGAGTAGAGGTTGCGTCCGCACCCAACCTGTTACATCCCGGAAAAATTACCAAAAAAATCACATGCTAAATAATTTTTTTTCAAAATTTCTTTTCATCGTTGAGCTCAAAACCCCCCCATAAACCCCGGACCCAATTTTCCGGAATCTCTCTCTGTTCTAAGTGTCCGATTTCCAACCCCTGACCGCTTCCCTGTGGCCGACCGGGGCCGCGATCGACGCCGGCGCGCTCGTCCCCTTTTCTTTCCCTTTTCCTTTTTCCCTTTTTCCCATTTTCTTCCCTTTTTCTCCATTTCTTTTCCCCTTTCTCCTTTTCTTTTCTCCTTTTTCCTTTTTCTCTTTTCTCTCTCTTTTCTTTCCCTCTCCTCCCTCTCTCCTTCCCCGAGTGTGGCTCAGCCCGGCCTGCCCTGCTCCGCACACCCGGCCCGGCCCGACTCCCCTTCGCCTTCCGCAAGCAAGCCGCCCGCTGCCCCTACTCCACACGCCCGCTCCTGGCCTGCCCCTGCTTGCCTGGCCCGCGCGCCATGCTCCCCTCCGCGCGCCACACGCGCACGCGCGCACACGGCGCTCGGATCACCGAGCTGCGACGCCGCACCGCCCGCGCGCGCGTCCAAGCCACGCCGCCTGCCCACGCCACGCACCACAGAGCCGCCATCACCGCCGCGCCGCTCGCCGCTCGCCTGCCTCGACGCCCGAGCCCGCGAGCAGAGCCCACGTGCACGCCCCGCCCTCGCCGCCGACTGCCCCTGTGCACGCCCACGCGCGACGCGAGCGGCACTGCTCGCCGCGTCCTCCGCCGTCAAGCCGCACAGCGCCACTGGCCCCGCTCGCCGCCTGCCTGAGCGATCACGTCGCCGCTGTGCCGCATCGCCGCCCGCACCGCCGTGTCGCGACGCTATTAAGGCGCTCCGCGCCGCTCGCCGGCCGCCACCGACGCACCCCCCCACCGCCTTTCCTCGGCTATAAAGAGCCCCCCCAGCGCCACACCCACCACCACGAGCCACACCGCCACCCCTAGCCCCCTCTCCTCAGCTGCAGCGCTCTGCATATGTTTTGCTTGCTGAAAACACGGTTGGATAGCCACCCCTTGATTTGTTATAACCATTCCTTGACCACCAAGATTAATGTCTGATTTTGTTTGGATGTTAATCGCTGTTAGAACGCTTAGGATCTTATACACAATACAACTTATTTTTATACAGAAAAGGTGTGCGTGTGTGGGAAGGGATAAAATTGGATTTTCGAAAGATGAGTCTAGACGGGATGGATGGCATTTCTGTGTGATTTGCCGTTTGGTGTGCTCGTGCCTATGTGGCAGGGCAAGAAAGGGAGATATCCATCTTGTCACAACTAAGGACCGAGTTAGTGTGACATCTCACCTAACTCCACTATCGTGCAAACCACTCGACCGTTGTATGGGCAACGGCTTAGCATAAATCCCACTAGTTAGTCTGATAGTCATCAGGAGAGCTGAGAGAAACGGGTGACTAAGGAGAAGGGATAAGCTCTGTGTGACTTATGCCCCGGTTAAACCTAGGTGAAAGGTCGATGACCCCTTGGTGCATCCCGTGATGGCTAGTCAGGTCTAGCTAAGGTGGGTAATGGCTTTGTTGGGATCTGCACCGACACTAAGGTGATCGAGTTGCGGTACCCCGCTTGTGGATAAAGTTGCACACCTCTGCAGAGTTAAAACCTATTCGAATAGCCGTGCCCACGGTACTGGGCGAGTTACGGTGTGGTCACATAACTAGTGTTTATTGTGGGATAGGTTGGCGTGAGTTGTTTTGGGAAAGTGTCCGGCAGTTGTGCCGTGTGCTACGGCGGATGAGGAGTCCGGTAGCAACTTAAAACTTGGATCCTGTGTGGATCAACCCTTCGTGTTACTCGGTATAAGAAAACTGGTTTTGGAAATGCTTTCTTTCAAATGAACCCTTGCATGAAATATTGTTTTCCGCAAAAGTAAACCTTATCCTTGATTTATCATGTGCATTATATTCTGTTTATACCCCCTCCGTGGGTGTGGTTGGACTTGCTGAGTATGTTTGTACTCACCCCATTCTTTATATTTACAGAAGAAGGTCCAGACTTTGTACCTGACGATGTTGAGTAGGGGTACCGTCCTGCACCCAGCCTTGCCTGTGGATTAGGGTCACCCGCAGAAGATACCGCATGGCGCAATACTCTGATGAGCCCCTTTTTGTATTTAATATCGTAGTGTGTGTGTGGATTGTAATCCTCGCGATAGTGGCGCTTCTCTGCTCACTACCGCGTAGAGTTGTACGGTGATGAACCATCTGATGTAATAAATGTGTCCTCAGCCTCTTAGGACTGATGTTTGTATCGCATTTAAGTCTTCTCTTATGAGGGGACGCTTCACAACCTTGCCTGTGGTGTTGACCCTCTGCAAGATGCTTCTGCTAGCGCGTTACTCTGAGCCCGAGCTGAAAACCGTCTGGGTTGTGCTTTGGTGTATCACCGTAGCTATTTTATTGCTTATCATCGTTTGCATCGAGTGTCCGCCTCCTCGGAGGTTTATACGGTAACTGAACCATCTATTGAATAAATGTGTTATCAGCCTCCTGGGACTGATATTTGTATCACATTTAGTCTCTACTTATGTGGGGACGCTTCAGGTGGTATCAGGACCGTAGGCTGGCTGTAGGACGTGACCCATAGGACCGAGGACCTTTTCTAAGCCAGTTTTCCACTAGATCTTTCCCTGCTTAGCCATCCTCTCACACAGCACTTACCTTTGGCCTTTGCCTGGTTCTAGATGGCTGATGATGGATGGAGTGGCGGAATCTGTCCCGCAGAGCCTGGCCTCCCTAAGTTGTTGCTACTCAGCCTGGAACGCGTCGGAGTTGTGGACCCACCGAAGTACATCTATCGGGAGTACGACTCTAGGGGCACCCTTCGGTGCGACATGATGATCTTCGTGAGAAAAAACAGCCGCTATCCTGACATGGAACCCTGATTCGTCTCCACCACTGGCTTTTGCTTCCCGGACACCTACCGAAAGGCCGCCCGAAAAGCCCTGCGACGTCTGCGTGTGGTTTACAAACATCATCTTTAGCGGACTCCTATGGGATTTTTCCCGCCTGCTGGAGGAAGAGGACGCTCATGGATTGCCCGGATGAGAGGACTTCGGAGGGAAGAAGAAGAACTAGAAGATACGGTCTCCCACATATCCATCTACCTCACTGGCTTGGACCAACTCTACCGCGAACAGGCGGCACAACTGAAACACCAAATCCGCAGGGCAGAAAAGGCAATCCAAGAAATGGAGTTACAACAAAAAAGAGCCATACAAACCGAGAACTCCCTAGCCGCTCTCCAAACCCAATGGCAAAACTATGAGGCGCTCAGGACAGAAGCTGGATTGTTAGAAGAAGAACCCGAAGAAACCCATTGGGATAAGGGTACTCAGACCGAAGATGAAGTGTTGGAGCAGTGTCTTCCACCAAAGAAGCACCCTATCCAGATTGAGAAAGAGTCTCCATGATAGGAGAGTAGCACACCTAAGCTAGAACCTCTATCCTAATAATCATATACCCATGGAAAATGTACCCCACCCTGTTGTAATAATAAGAACCATCTATCCCCTTTTGTACCCAAGTATTTGTACAAAGCTTGTTCACCCTATCTTTGTTTTCAGATGGCTGAGGAAGGATGGACCCAGGGCATTTGCTAAGTTGCCCCTGGCTTCCCCATCCTTTTGATCAATGCCCTAGAGAGTCTTGGTGTTTCGGAATGCCCAAGGTACTACAGCAGGGAGTACGAGCATCATGGTACCCTCCGCTGCAGGGTGATCTTGGTCATCGCCAAAAGTGACCGCTACTCCGACATCCAGCCATGGCGAGTGACCGCCACGGGGTTTAGGTATCAAGACACCTATCCCTTGGTTGTTAGGAAGGCGCTCCGTTATCTGTGCCGGATTTTTTAAGGACACCTCGCCCCCACACCAATGAGGTTCTTTTCTCCGGCCGTCAGAACCCCAGTTTGGGAGGCTCGCATGAGAAGCCTAGAACGGCGCCGCCATGAAGAGGACCCCCTGTACCAAGTGGCTACTTACCTAGCCTCCTTGGATCAGCTCTTCGACAAGCAAGCCAGCATCCTAAGGGAGCAAACCCATCGGGCCGAGCAAACAGAGCTCGCGGTAAGAATAGAAATTTTGGTGAAAAATTACCCTCCAATCATTTTTTCAATTGAATATTCAAATATAGGTATCCTCTATTCTGGATTTCATGCTAACGAAAGATGAAGAGCAAGAATATCTCTCTAGACTACACACAAGATATAAAAAGTTGTTGAAAAATACAAATATGGCCTATAGGAAGCTTGCAAGGATCGATGGACAAATCATGACACGCCTACGCATAGAAATCACATGAACCTACCCCTATCTATCAGGTCCAGCAGCAGCAGTTCATGTAGGAGCAAGAATCTAAGTATATGCATTCTTAATTTGTAAGAACATTTCTTTGGATGAGTTTGCTGATGCGATATGGATACAAGATATTTTACCTGTTTGACCGAAGTCAGTAGGGAATCCAAAACCTATTTGTTTTATATTTTTTATTCCAGATGCCCGTTTAACTCGCTCCCAATAAGAGTCGAACCTAAATCTTCCTGAGGCTATCCAGATGCTATAACTATTAGGCTAGAGACCCTTTCGCAAGACATTTTATCTGTTACATACTGGGATCATATATTGATCAGCCTCAAAAGTATGCAATATACCGATAATATACCAAGAAGCACAAGGCTTCAGAGTTGTGTCTGTTCATGCAGAAAGAGGCCCATGGGCCCTTTCAGCCTCATTGGGACAAGTAGCAAATCGACATGTTCTAATTCAACCTCAGTCTATTGGGGCGTGTTTGATAGGGTGGCCCGTGGGCTCAGCTGGGAGCGCATTCACGCGTTTGGCTCCACTTTGCCCTCCCTCGGCCCGGCCTGTTGGGGCCAAAACCACCCCCTCGGCCTGGCTTCAGTCGTACGCGAAAAATCACCGTAGCTGGAGAGCCCGGCTCCGCACGGCGCAAGTTGGGCAATTTGGGGGCGATTTTGGGTTGCCAGCCCGGCTTCCAGGCGCTCCCCAAACAATACCTGAGGACGCCCAAGCTGGGTTGGGCCACTGCGCCAAACAAGGATGGGTGGTCCATTGCCACCAGGCTCTGGCCGGCCATGGCCCGGTCGCTGGGCCGGGCTGGCCACAACCACCCTCCCAAACACGCCCTTGGGCTCTCCAACTTTTTTAACTGTCATGCTAAAAAAAACATTTTTTTAACTGCCCACTACGGACTACTTTCTTATGGAAGTAGTAACAACTTCGCTCCATACCATTGAGATGCTAAGACATCCAAAATACATATAGGAGTTACATTGCCATCACTTAAAAAAAACCCAAAAAAATAAATTGGTTTAGGATAATTTTTTCTTTTCTATACATTGACAATCATAAAGTAATAAAGGTGCTAAGAAATTCATTCAGATTCAGGAATTTTGGGTTTCCCACGAATTAACTGCACAGAGCCCTCGTGAGAGAAGTCCCCGACCACTTGTATCCAGGTTGGGTTACCTCATCAAGTAATAAAGCTTTTGAACTTTATTTGGCAGATGAATGGATCTGAAAAGGTTAACCACTTCTATAGAGTGAGCTGGTGAACAATTGATGTAAAAAAAAGTTCTTCGTTCACTTTAGGATTACTAAAAAATATTTCAATGGTATTACATTAAACAACATACAGACTGTGACTTCCTAATTTTCCAAAAAAGTTTTGGACTCAGATTCGCCCTTTTTTATCTTCTCTACACATAGAAGGATACAAACTAAAAAGCACCCTATTAGTAGCTGGACAACAAAAAATTTACTCAAGTTCATGCTCAAAGTTAGCCATTTACAGTGGGCGGTTTATGTTAGAAAAAAATATTTTCCTTTCACTGATGACGCTTAGGAAATTTCCAAGGTTGTGTTGAACAAAATACTAATTGGATTATTCCAGGATTAAGAAATTTGACAGAACATGAATTAATTATTGCAGGAGGTCCACGTTTGAGAAATCTCTAAACTACTAGTATATTTCCTCTCACTCTCATTAGCTAAATAGCTTTCGAATTTCTATCCAGATGGATCTGAATAAAATTTGATTTTGGATTAATTATCTCAGTCCGTGCTCAATGTTAACCATTACATACAGTGATCTGGTGAGCAATTCATGTAACTTTTTTTTCTTTCACTCATGAAGCTTAAAAGTACCTCAGTGGTTTTTGAAAATGTAATAAAGGCTGCCATTTTTTCCCAAAAAAGTTTTAGACTTCGATTCAGATGTTTTTTTCTTCTCTTCACACTGAAGGGCAGAAACTAAAAAACACCTTATTCGTAGCTTCAACAACAACAAAGAGACCAACTTCTTTATTCGAGGTCACAACACTAGTGACCCAACACGAGCAACTCATACTACACAGAGAAAACTGTGCCCACCAAAAGGTAAAATGAAAGGGATGCCATATGCTCAGATAAAAAGGAGAGCAAGACTATCCAGCTCCAAGACTCATCTCTCTCTCCTACAAACTTAGGCTTTGATCTTCAAGCACTCGGTTTTCGCCATCGGGACAAGGAAGGCCAGCTTGTCGGCACAGTACATCGGGGTGTCAAGGACTTCCTTGGTGTGGCTCCCATTGTGAGAAGGTGCCCTTGGTGGCTCCAAGGCTTCCTTGTCATCCTCCATAATTGTGTCAAGGATCTTTGGGAGCTTAGCACGCCTGATGATCGATGGCATCTTTGATGGCGCAACCTCCATTGTGATTCGGCCAATGAGTTGAACCATATTTTTTGCTATGGTGATGAGAGATGGCCTGTAATCAAGCCTAAGAATGTACGAGAGGCTGAGAGAGGAGGGTTGAAGAATAGAAAGAGGGCTCAAGGGGGCATCTGGGTATTGCTTAGTGTTGCCTCCCTTGGCGCCTGCTGGCTCCCAAGAGGTTGTCTTTGGAGGTTGAAGAATAGAAAGAGTGTTCAAGGGGGCATCAGGCCAGGCAATTTCTGTATGTTTGCTTGCCTTGGTGCCTGGCTCCCAAGAGGTTGTCTTTGGGGGTTTATATAGCCGGAGCTTCATGGACATTTTGCAAGTTACTGCACATGCAAATTGATGTGGGTAAAGAGGACACTAATTTCTGAAGGCGATCTTTCCAGAGAATGAATGAGCTGAAAGCGAAATGTTGGAAGCAGAAAATGACCATCGATCAGAAGATGGCCATACATGTCAAATAGAAAATTCAGAGGTTGTGTAATCATATCACGCATTCCATTGTCGTCGTACTTTTTTACTGTCCCTTTCAACAAAGAAATTCAGAAGAGAACATGAATTATTTTACATTTATTTCCCAGCAAACAACCATTTTGGTTTTCAAAGAACTTGAGAAAAGCAACATGTATACTGCCCCACTAATATTTGAGATCTGCTACTGAGTACAGACTCAATATTACTTTCAGAAGCAGAGATACATATTTACTCTTTATAATCTGTTAGGGCCTTTCATCATATAATAGCACAAATAGTAGTTTGATGATTATCTATCATAAAATAAATCAAGAATCCTTCCCTCGTTTGCATATCAAAACATTCTTTTTCAATTATAGAATACTGTATTGACTGTTCAGTATTCTTAGCAAACTAGCATTTTCCTTTCTAATTTTTTTTCTCCAAAGCATTTTCCTTTCCAAAATGGAAGAGTACATGTATAGCAAAGATAAAAAAAATTCTCTTAAGTATTCCAAACGATTTTGCACATAACCTGTTTGATAGCTATTGAAATATTGAAAGGAAAAGATGACACTCGATATAGCAATATGATCGTGAGCATGCACTATTACAAAAATGACGCTTAACAAACTAATTAAGGCCCCAGGAGCAGTACTTGTATTGATTTTTATATATGAAGGGTATTTATTTGTCAGTACTGTCTGTTTTTTTGGCAAATTACTAGAAATTCTTCAGAGAATAGAAACATAACAACCATGGATTTATTTTAATTATTGACACAACAAATCAGAAAAAAACCTCTAACATTTCATTGCCACTGAAACAATAGAAGCAAAGCGTGTAGGCATTACGAGATTTTTTTAAACAGTTTTTGCTTAACTTTCAATGAGGTAGAGGCATACACGGAACTGCACAGGGCTCTGTGGACTGCAGGGCAAGGAGAGCTGCCAATGCAAGGGGTAACCTGGCGGCGAGGGCAGCCGCACGGCGACGGGGGCGGTTGCTTTCTTGCACCTTTTGGCAATGAAGGAGCTGGATCATGATAGATCTTGAAGTGATCTGGTGTTGATGTGTCCCTTCAACAACTCCGCTGAAATGTTAAGCATAGGAATTTTGTACTGAAAGAACACGGTGTTGTATGACTGTGTTTGGAATGCAGGAATTTCATTCAGAAACGATTGATCCGCATAAACTTGGAGAGAACAAAAACCATGTGGCTACCGAACTCGCTCAGTTAACCTTAAAAAGGGAACATATCAGGTGCAAACTAACCCCTTCGTGCAAAGCATGCAAACTTCAATATGATCCACCGGATCAACATCCAAAGAGCACGAAGGAGTTAGTTTACACCTGATATGTTCTCAATCTTAAGGGATCCGTGCAAACCTTTTGGATAAACATTTTCTTGATGGTGAGAATCACATAAACAAATGAAGAGAAAATAAGCCATTCGACCTCAGAGAAATGGCAAAGCGACGGATCAATGCCATCCGCAACAGCACGTACGGGCGCCGGCGACGTGCCGCCATTCATGGCGCCAGCTCGCTACCGGCCGGCATCAGTCGCCAGACAGTCGCCGCAAGACCAACCAACACACGGTCGACAGCGAGACCGCCGTCCAAGCTGCAACGCCGCTGTGGTCCCTCTTCAGTTAGTACAATACACCCTCATAATAAAAACATAGCAAAAATAGCCTCTTTTTTTCTCCTAAACACACAAAAAAAATGGTAAAACAGCTTCTTGAGATGACTCTGCATGTGCCATTTTTGGGTATTCAAATCAAATTTCAAACTGACATATGACGGAAATTCGAAAAGTTCGACTGCAAGCAACCCAAAACGACATCAACTTTTCCTCGACTGGATGTAGTAGTACAGCTACAGCATCTGCTTTTCTGTGTCAATGACTACTAGTGCCAGGAGAAGCAAGATTTTGATCTGAAATCAGAGCCGAATGATGGGTCACTCTTGCCCCAATCAGGATCCAAGCCACATGCAGGGTGTTGCACTGTTGCTGCATGTTGCTGTCAGGCAGATGAGCAAGATCTAGCGTGGGATCCAGCACCAGCAGGTTACCTGAGGATCAGAGAGGAGAGTGCCAACAGAAACCGACTTTTGTCTTTTTCTTGGTTTTGCCGGAGATTTGTTCATGAAAGTATATGGATGACAAACAGAGTATCCGTAGAGTGTTTAAACAGGAATGCATGAAGAATTAACATGGAATTATCATCAGAGATGAAAAAGAAATCGGACTACGAACGAACCGCATCAATAGATTTCATCCTAGCAGTTCATTTCTTATTGTCGAAGAAAATGGAAATTCTTGAAGGAGCTCCAGAATGGGCGGCAGAAAATTCCAATTGTGTTAACATATAATTTCTTCCTGAAATCCTCAGATTTCCTTTTCACCATGACTAATGAAACCGCCATATAAAACACGCAGTGAATAGTTTTTGCAACAGTGAATCTCAATTTCATGAACAGTAGAGCAAAGCCTAGAAATATCAGGGTGGTAATATTGGGTCACCATGCAGCGCAGATGTGTGGAACAACTGACAGACATAGTTCAGTTTTATGAATAAGTGCTAGGAAAGCTAGTCTGTCAAAGAACTATTCTTAATTTCTTATTGATAGTAACAGTAAGTGGCAGCACGTCCTCTGTTAAAGAAAAAGGCTTTACCCAGAAGTAACAAAACCTCCTGTGATTTCGGAAGGGCAACCAAAAGAATGCTCACGTAAAAGTTTGGTAAACAAGTCAATGATTACCCTAGTTTCTTCTTGTCAGATTTGACTTACTCAGTTCGAAACATTCTACTTTATGTTGATTGGTAAACCAGAATTGACCAAAAAAAAGGGAAAATTCGATTCATGCCACCACAACTCCGTGAATTTGGGTTTCATGTTGAAAATCATGCCACTCAATGGCATGGATTTCAACATGAAATCCAATTTCAAGAAATTGTAGTGGCATGGATCCAACTAACCCAAAAAAAAACAGGTCTTTAGAAAATCCACCAACCTCCTATAGTTGTCAGAAGCGAGAAAAATTAAATTTTAACAAATTGTAAGAACTCATTGAAATCTCCTTTTTTATCAGGCTGACCCAAATTGTGTAGAAGTTGCATTCCATATCTAAATAACATCGATGTGTCCACTACTACTACTAAATAAAACACCGCATTATCAACAAAGTAAATGGCTAAGAAATACAGAAGCACTTGATGTACAAGCTCAAAAAAATTTCTCCCATGTGATGAGATATGGCAAGAATTAATAATCTTCAGATGTCCCGTGTAACAGTTACTAACACTGTAACACATCAAGGATGGGCAGTCACAAGGTGTTACTGTCTACATATACCTCAGCAAGATTCTTCGCCTTCTGCTGGCAGAAACTAGTCCTTGATATGTAACAGTGGATGTGCTTATGTTCATCTCATCTTTCATAATTCTAGTATGCGAAGTTATGTCCTAAACAGCATGTTTAAATTTATGTATCAAAAGCATAGACATAATCGAACACAGATTCAATCACATGTAACCAAGTAGCAATAAGTTTAGAAACAAGTTGAACAATCGAGAAGTTCTAGTATACCCAATTCTGATGTAATTCCTACACAGCAGGTGGAACTGACCGGTTGGGGTCATTGGTATTTGGTCTGTATCCGATGTGGCTGCAGTCAATCAGAAATACAGGTACAACTTACCTAATGACCCATCAAACCTGAGGAATCACTTTTTGTCCTTCTGTCTTACCTTACTTCCTTTGAAAGACACGGCTAGATAAAAACATCACTCAGGATTTGAGACAAGCTGTATTAACATTTCAAGTTGGTTCTTTTGTATACGAAATGCCATCATCTGATCATGAGTTTGTCGAAAAAAATATACACCAACGTTTATGACATCAACTAGCAAAATTTAGTTCTCTCTTATCTTTGAAAGAAACAAAATTGAATTCTTCACCATCCTCTTCCTCATAATCATCGTCGTCATCCTCATCCTCATCAAAAGCATAATTACCAGTCCTGATCCTACCATTTACATGGTTTTTTGCAGGCATGTCATCTAACGAACGGTGATTTCCAGAATCAGTTTGTGTAATTTCATGCTCATCAGCATCATCGACCTCTTCATTATAGGGTTTCACTTCCAGCTGGACTGCACCATTCCCTACCAATTCATTCGCTTCTTGCTGTTCTTCGGGTGTTTTGGCAAGTGAAAGTAGAATGTTTTTTGCTTTCTGGTCTGGTGGGTATCCACGAGCTTCCATTTCTTTGAACCAAATCACGGCATTTCCAAAATCTGAGTTCCTGCCATGTACATCCATGATAGTAGTATAGATGGTCTGGTTGGGTTCAACACCCTGGATCCTCATTCTCTCATACACCCGCATAACTTTCTCAACATTATTTAACTTTGAATAGCCTTTCATCAGAGTTCCATAAACCACAACATTGGGCTTCAAACCATCCTCTTTAATCCTACGGAAAAATTTCTCAGCTCCATTCATGTCAGAAGCATTTACATAAGCTAATACCATAGTTGTATAAGAGCAAAGATCAGGCTCAACCCTGAAACAGAAAATGGTGTGATAAGGTGAGAAATGAACAGTCCAATTTATTTCTGAAAGGTAGGTACAATGACGTGAGTTGTACCTGTGTCTTCTCATTGCCTTGAAAACTGTATTAGCCTCATCTACCAATCCAGATATTGCAAATGCATCAAGCAAGATGTTATATGATTTGCGTGTCGGCCTGCAAAATAGCATACTTCAATACTACTCACAAGAACATTTCAATCTTAAGCAGATATTCTCCACTGAACATTTGTTTTAACTCCAAGCATAGTTTTCAGCTTATTCATGGAATACATAGACTTGAACTGATGAAAGAAAGTCTCTAGCTTGACTTCCTTCTATTTTAAAGTAAGGCCGTGCTTGACCACATGGCTCAAAATGAACAGTACCAAGACTGACAATCACACATGGTCATGGGCCAACTCTTCAATACACTTAAGATTTGCATACAATCAACACTCATACAGAGAAATTTTACAGGAAATTAGTGGTACAAGTTTAACTAGATCAAACATCTTGGGTTCTATACCTCATTCAAAAACTATTTAGTCCCTCAAGTTTTTCACTAACCATGCCCCTGGGGCTAGAAGTCCTTAGTAAGGAAGATCTCCAAACACCCTTACTTGCACTAGCAAAACTATGTCCGAAATTTCTCAAGTAGCCTCAAACTGTATAAGGCAATAAAAACAGTGATAGAGAAGGACCTGACTCCAGCATCAAGCATCTCTTCAAAAACTGCCAATGCTTCTTCTTCCCTCCTGGCTTTCCCATAAGCTTTGATGAGCAGGGAATAGCTCACAACATCTGGTTTCAGCCCTGCTCTTTGCATCTAAAATTTGAGGCATTTATCAGGGGAAACAAAATTGATGATTGTCTGATTGGGCAATTAAATGGTGAAGTACCTGATCATAAATACTTGAAACTTCCTTGTAGTCTGTTTCAAATGACATCAAACTGTTAAAAGTAACTGTAGATAGTGGAATTCCTCTGTCGGACATCTGTGCAAATAGCTTACGAGCCTGGGCATAGTCACCAGATTTCTTGTACATGTAAATCATCATATGAAACATCTTCTGGTCTGGCTTAAATGAAGCTCTTTTTTCATTAAGAAGGTCCTCAAATATAGCTTCAGCTTCCTTATATTTGTCACCCTGCCAAAATTAACAATTAATTTGTTACAAACAAAAGTATGAGTTCAGGGAATCAGGAATCATCATAACTAGTTTTCTGAAGGGATTTATGATGGAGAAAAGTGCAAACATCCTACTAAAAGTCACTAATAGTTGCAAATACCACACCACACTACAATTTAAATACTATCCACATGTCTTCTCTTGTTTCAGATTCACACGTGGAGGTATTTGATCGAGAATGAAGCTATGCCTTGCGTTTCAGGTGCAAGACACTTAGCGCCCCCTACCTAAGTGGAACCCTTGAGTTAGGGTCTCAATGGTGCTAGGTGAGCTCCATGATGAGGCAATTCCTGATAATTTTATGATATTAAGGTGCAATTCTGGTGGTTTGGGATTTCAATTTGTGTATGCTTCATGTAAGCCATATTTTGTTTAAATTTCAATGTTGCAGCATATGTGTCCCATCCAACATGAGTTTGCAATAAGAGAGATGTGGGGTGCTAAACGCAACTCCATGATGACTGTTCAAACATTGTTATTATAAAAAGAGGACACACAGACTACAGATCTGTAAACATTTACAGTGGAAAAGATCATCCGGATTGAGAATGCATAAATGGATAGTGTAAAAGCAGAATCAAAGTAGCAGAGTGGTTTGTTCTAATTCGAATTGACAGCGGACACTAAATATCGGACCGATTTTCATCCATTTTTAGTGGCTAAATCATTACAGTAATAGTGTATAGATAGTATAAAGCAGCAAAATACTGACCTCCACTAAAGATTTCAAAATGATTTGATATGTAACAGGTGATGGTTCAGGGCCTGATGCCTGCATCCTACGGAATACTGCTTCCGCCTTACGGTACTGCTTGCCTCTTCCATACGCCTCCATTAGACCAGTCTGAGATATCACACTGGGCTGGTAACCTTTCTTGTTCATGTATTTTAGGACTCTTTCTGCCCTGCTAAAATCTCCCAACTTTCCATAAGCTGTCACAAGCATCAGGAAGTCCATCTCAGTGAAGTCCCACCAATGCTGTGTCCTGAGCCATTCGAGAATCTGAAAAGAACAGAGTATAGGAACTCAAATAGCTTAGAATCCTGAAAGTGGATTATTTCGATATTGAAGAATCGCATCTAGCTGTTTAGTCACTAAGCTAGTTTCTATATGGGTCATCTGCAAGTGAAAATATACCTCGCTGACAATATTCCATTTTTTCAGTTGCTTGAACCGCATGAGTGTTCCAAGAATAACATCCCTTGGAAGTGGCTCTTTCCCGCTTCGCTGAGTCTTCAGAATGGATACAGCCGACCCTCTCTCCTCTATCTCCCTCATCATTCTCCTCCAATTCTTCTGCTCAGCCTCATCAGCAGCATCCTTGAAGACTTCCTCTTTCCTTTTCCGTTGCATAAACTTTCTGGTTGCCAACATCCCATGGCAAACCACCTCAAGCCTGCGATTGCTGCTGATCTTCACATTGCATATTGGTAAACCGGAGGACACTTTTGCTTTGCTGAAACAGTCAAACATGTTCCAAACAGAGTTAACCGAAGGAGAAAAAAACATCGTCACAGGAAAAATGCAAAATGTAACACACTCAAATGCATTTCAATTCATCGATTATACAGAAAATTACAACTGGTAATGCTGCAAAACAGCATTTCTCTTTATTTTTCTCTTCACCGTAAAGCTAGGGTCGCATCCGGACTGAACACCTTAGGCCTAACAGCGACACCAGCCCCAAATGCTTCAATAATAACCATTCACCACGCAGGCAAAAGGAAGCAGCCCATCAGTGAAAACCCCGCCAAAGATCACATTTTTACCCTGAAATTGACACGCACCCGCCGCACAAACCGTCCACCACCGGCCGATTAACGCGCAGGCAGCCGTGAATCGGAGACCTGTCTGTGGCTGGCTCCACACTTCCCCCCATGACTGCCTACCTACACAGCTGTACGAACACCCACTGGCGAGAAGCTTAACGTTCCCACCCTCGCGTCCCCACGGCGAACTACATAACAGAAGAGCAAACCACCGCGCGGATTGCATCCAAGAACGGCCCCCCGCGGTTCTCGCGCGCGGGAAATCGCCGGGAGGAAGAAGAACGGGGGCGACCGGAGGAAGAAGGGAGGGAGCACGCACCAGAGGCTGGAGGGGAAGGAGAGCGGGGACTGGGACCCAATCGCCGCCGCCTCCATTGGAGCGGGGAGCCTTATCGGCTGCAGCGGGGGAGTGGGAGCGAGCTGAGGCTGAGCTGCGGAGAACCTCTCCTTCCTCGCGCGCTTAAACCCCTCCTCTCCCCATTTTGCCTCTGGAATCTGGATGAGATGAATTGATGATGATGGTGGTGGCAGGAGGATCTTTTCCACCGGGAGAGAAGAGGATAAGCATGGGCCGGCTCCGATGGGCCCGTCTCGCTTTAGGCCCGTTTTAGGATTAGGCTCACTGTAAACCCGGGCCGTTTTCCTTTTTGCTCTATGCACGGAAACGTGGAGTTTTTTTTTTAAAGAATTTTGGTATTTTTTGCTCCTATTTCGAACTTAAATGGTGATTTTGCTGCTGGCTGCCATCCCGAATGCAAGTGCAAATGTTAGAAGTCACATGTGTGACTGGCAGTCAAATCATTATACAAGACTCAATAACTATTTTTTCAGAATAATTTCTTTTGTTTCTGAAATAATTATTACTGTTTGTGCAACAAATAAAAATTATTCCGGAACAAAAAAATTCGAAATAAATTTTCTTCGAAAAAATTTGACTACATATATGAACTTGTTTGTTGGATCGATCTAGGCCGACTAGTATTTCACTTCGAAATAGGATAAGAACGTCAAAACCTATTTTTTAAAAAAAAAATTGTACAGTTTGTACAAATTTGAACTACGTGGTGTAACCCTCATAAATTAAAGGAATGTCCAGTGACACTTTTTTCCCCGCAAACGTGGCTCGCTTTTTCTCCAGTGGAGCCGCATGTGGTTGTTTCGGGTTGACTGCGAAAGTGCACAACTTTGTCACCGATGCCAGCACACTGACTGCACAGTGACCTATCGAGAAGCGCAACCGCTGACATGTGGGACCAGCAATATGATGCTGCAGTTTTCTTCTTTCTGTTTTTTTTTCAATATACCAAAGTGGATCCTTCTCATCTCGGCACTGTGCTATGTCGCCATTTTTTTCTGACGGTAGCAACGATCATTACCTTTCATGAAAAAGAGAAGAGGAAAAAAGCTATTTACCTCTGTTTTAAGTTATAGTTCGTTTGATTTTTTAGACTTCAAGTTTAACCCTTCATCTTATTCAAAATATTTGTACAAACATAGTAAAAATTAAGTTATATTTGGAGAACTTTCATTAATAAAGCAAGATATAACAAAAAAAAATTACGTAATATTTTGTTATTTTTTTGAATAAGACGAGTGGTCAAATTTGCGGTAAAAAAAAACAAACGAACTACTCTCTCCGTTCCAAATTATAAGACATTCCAAGAATCTTTGAGAGTCAAAGCAATCTCAAGTTTGACCAAGATTATAGAGAGAAATATAAAGATTTATGATATCAAATTGATGTACTATGAAAATATAACTAATAAAAAATCTAATGATACTTAGTTTATATAATAAATTTTATTATTTTATTATATAAATTTAGTCAAATATAAAAAATTTTAACTCTCCAAGATTGTTAAAATATCTTATAATTTGGAACGGAGGGAGTATAATTTAAAACCGAGGGAGTACAAAACTTTATCCCCAAGTACACCAGGAATAGGTGAGGCCTGTGAACAAGATCAGCACATATGTGCAGCAGGATGCAGACTGCAGGACCACGACATTGAGCAAATGCATTGAACCTGGACTTATCTCAAAACTATAATCATTAGTTTTATTTAACCTTTATACCTGCTTTTTATGTTACATAGAAGGATCGTATCGTCAAGATATCTGCTATAGTTTTTGCCACATGTTTTTGAGGAGTTTCCACTTCTCTTATAAGTCATACTTTATCATCACTAACTCTTTAAGAGCATGTTTAATAATATAGCCAACAGAGCATCCGTCACTTCATATACAGCCAATTAAAAGTCCAATCATATAATAGTGTGGCCATAACATAGACTAAATCATTAATGTTTGGTCCACCTTATCATCTCAAAAAAGATTTAGGAACATGTGCTTCAGCCGCCCATAAACTCTCTCTTCTCTTTCGTCCAACTCAGGCCTTGTTTGGATGCACCGTATAAAATTTTTGAAATAGAATCTTTGCACATTTGAAGTATTAAATATAAACTAATTATAGAATTCGTCTGTAGACAATGAGACAAATTTATTAAGACTAATTAATTCGTCATTAGCACATATTTATTGTAGCAATTTATTGTCTAGTCATGGTCTAAATTAGGCTCATTAGATTCGACTTGTAATTTACAAGCAAACTATGCAATTAGTTTTTTTATTTTGTTTAGATTTAATACTCCATGCATGTGCTGCAAGATAGTTTTGGAATTTTGAATTTTGCATCTAAACAATGGCTCATTACAAATTTGATGTGGCAAGCCGCTTAGTCTATCATTCAATTAAGCTTGTTATAAGCTATATGGAAGCCTGACACTATGCTAAATGCGTCTGTATGCCATCAACATCAAGCTATGACAATCACCACGTGATTTTTTTTCCATACAATAAATTTCTGGTCCTGCATGGTAGATATCAGTACCACGTCTTGGTAGGAGTGAGTAATAATGGATAAAAGGATGGATTTGCAATCTGCATGCAGGGCAGTACTCTGATTTCACTGACTTGTACGTTTCATTACCAACTAGAATTTATAGTCTCCACGTGAATCAATCAGAGTACGTGACACGGTGAAAAAAACAAACTGAAAAGTATCGTCATTGTTTTTTTTAAAAAAGAAAGGTGTCGTCATTGTTTGAAGATGTAGCTTATTGTTTGTATTACTGTATCAGTCAGTCTTTTCGTTATCCATGGGAGTGCTGAACAGTGAACTACTGAACTCTGTGCAAGCCTCCTGTGGCCTGTTGCCTGTATATATATAGGCGCCGTGCCCTTCACTATTCTTCCTCGAAAGGAGGAAGAAACCAAGACGCTGATTTAGTGAGAGCTCACTGCTGCGCCTGTGCGTGCTCCTTGATCGAATCGAGTCGAGACCGGCCCGAATCCAATCCAAGGTGAGCATCCATCTCTAAAAGCCCCGTCATTTTCCCTCTCCCCTGAACCCTCGCGTGCTCACGATTCTGCGGTTCCTAAAGACCGGATCAGGCGACCCTGTAGATTCTGCGCGCGTTTCTTTTTCTTGATTCCTTCGGGTTCTTGCCCTAAAAATTCTTCCTTTTTCACCGGGGTTCATTCCAGTGCTCCCTCCTGGTCTTCTCCCAAATGCTGAAATTGGAAAGGGAACTCGAGTTACTCGACGACTAGTTGCGCTTTTATTTAAAGTTCTATACTCCTTCCGTCCTAGTATATAAGGCGTAATCATTTTTACTCAAGTCACATGATATAAGGCGCGTTCTGTCTAGACACACGTTCATCGATGTAGTAATACTAGTATTGATAGAGAGAATTATTGGGACGACGGGAGTATTTACAAAGGGGAGCATTGGATCTCTGTGTATCTGATTTGGTTGAGCTGAGACTTTCTTTAGTGACCTTCCGAGAAAAAAAAAAGGATTTGGTTTGGGACTGCGATTCAAAGATGATGGAAAAAAAAGGATGTATCACTGTTTTTTTATGAGAGGTTGAGATTTGTAGGCTTACAACAGATAATACAGTACTATTGTATTAGTATATCTGATAAATATATATTTTAAAAAAGCAAATCACTGACCAATTGGATGTTTCTGTACTGATAAGCTTCCGAAGTACTACGATTTTCTGCCACAGCTCTGAACAAATGACACAGCTGTCAGGATTTCGAGCCTGGACTCCACCTGCTTGGTTCTTTGTTTTCGTCAACATATCTTTCTCCCTCTTGTTCTTAGGCCAGTCTCAGTTCATAGTTTTAATGTGTGTCTTTCTGTACCAGGGATGGCAACAGGGAGCGAAGCCACGAAGCCGGCTGAGGCTGTGCTTGAGTGGAACAAACAGGACAACAAGAGGATGCTTCACACAGTTTACCGTGTCGGCAACCTAGAGCGCACAATCAAGTATGTTTCTGTGTTCAATTTTAAGCAACATTTTTAGTATCTAGAGCTAGTATCATGCTTCTGATGTATACTTCTGATTCTGGTAGGTACTACACGGAATGCTTTGGGATGAAGCTGCTGAGGAAAAGAGACGTGCCTGACGAGAAGTACACCAACGCCTTCCTTGGGTTTGGACCAGAGGACACCAACTTTGCACTTGAATTGACATACAGTATGTTCACCAATGCAACCTGCCAAATTTTTTTTTGTGGCACAAAAATTATTTCAATATTCTACTTCATATTTGCATGTGTATTGACCTGATAATAAAGAAATTATTAATGGATATGCTTCTCTCTTCATATAAACTAATCAATTCTTGTCCTGGAAAAACACTTTCATTTTCTTCGACATCCTAATGTGCTAACAAGTTCACTCTTGTTCAACAGACTATGGTGTTGACAAGTATGACATCGGAGAGGGCTTTGGGCATTTCGGGATCGTTAATGAGGATGTAAGTATTGTCCATTATTTGCAGATCCACCGTCGCCGCTGCAGACAGCCTTTTTATGATATCATGTATGCAAATGTAGGTGTACAGGTTTGCTGAGAATATAAAATCCAAGGGTGGCAACATTACTCGTGAACCTGGTCCTGTCAAGAGAGGATCCACTGTTATTGCCTTTGCAGAAGACCCCGATGGTTACCGGTTTGCGCTTATTCAGAGGGCTGAGACACCTGAGCCTCTTTGCCAAATCATGCTTCGTGTTGGTGATCTTGAGCGTTCTATTAAGTTCTATGAGAAGGTACTTTCTTTTCTTTTGTAAGGGTAGGCGCTATTACAGAAGTTATAAGTGCTAAATGTTTCTTCTTTATGTCTCTTGAGCTGCAGCACCGTGCTCATACATGGTGCATGTTTTGTTGTCATTCAGGCCCTTGGGATGAAGCTCCTAAGATAGAAGGATGTGCCCGATTATACGGTACCTTCAATTACTTGGTGCATAAAGAATGTTGCCAAATTTCACAACGATGAGAGAATGGCATGCAATTTTTCCCTCAGATGTGATGTTCTTTCAATTTTAGACTGAATATATTTTTTCCTTGAACAGCATACCATTGCAAAGTTGGGCTATGGTGATGAAGACAAGACAACTTCTCTGGAGCTGATATATAACTATGGTGTCACAGAATATAGCAAGGGCAATGCATATGCTCAGGTGCGTATATGAAATCTTTTTTGCAGGTTTCGGTTGTGATGGTGGTGTGGGTTCCTTTGGTTTGTGGGTTGAGCCATTGTCCTTCCCGTGTTGCTTGCTGCTATTCGGTGTTGTCGTTGTATTTTCTTGCTTGTGTGTGTGATTCTTCAGTGTTTCTCCGTTTTTAGTCCTTTGCATTTTTGTGTTGGTCAAACTTTGTTTGGCCGCATCAAAATTGTATTGTAACTACTTTCTTTTTAATAAAAAACATGCTCAGCCATGGCCGCGAAAAAGAAATATTTATCTGCGGTATTTGTCAAATAAGGTCTTAGCATTTCTTGATGATCCTCCTTATCCAAGTGCAGGTTGCTATTGGCACCAATGATGTGTACAAGAGTGCCGAGGTTGTCGATCTTGCGACCAAAGAACTAGGGGGCAAGATTTTGCGACAGCCAGGGCCGCTACCTGGGATCAACACAAAGATAACCTCTTTTGTTGACCCAGATGGCTGGAAAGTGGTACGCCTTCCATCTGTGCTGTACTGTTAACCAGTAAATGACTGACTGCGTTCTTCTCAAATCTATAATAATGCCAATAATTTTTTGGCAGAAACTAGGCACAACTTGTAGTTTAAAAGCTTAATTCTGAAGCATATGTGACGCCGAGCCATTACTTGTGAAACAGGATCCTACCTTGGGAGACTAATAAAGCAAAAGACTAGTCATCTTTAGCAAAATGTGGCAGAAACGGCACAATTTTAATGCGAGATTGACACCATACCTATATTCATGAATGCTATCATTATCCCATCAAAATTATAATGCAATCTGATTATTTTTATGGCTCTTTTACGGTTCTCCTCTTTCCTCTTGAGATGTAAGATATAAATTCAAGCTGAAACGGTGATTAAGAAGAGAACATATCAGGTGCAAACCAACCTCTCCGTGCAAATTATGAAAACTTCAATCTGGACTATCAGATCAACATCCAAGGGGAGGGGCGTCAAATCATTTTTTTTTCATGTGAAAGGATAATGGGCGTGAAGGCCGGCATGATGAATCTGTCTATAGGAAACAGCGATGATCAATTAAAGGAATTGGATCTGGGGCATGCACAAAATTGGTTCAGATATCTGCCAAAAGAAAAATATGTGTGACATACTCTTTTTATTTTGTTTTTATTTTTGAAGTTTGAGCTGCACGGTGGTAACGTATTAGTTTCCGAATGTTTCTTTTGAAATAAAGTGTCCAGAAAATGTGACATTCTATCCTTGACATTACAGGTTCTTGTTGACCACGCTGACTTCATCAAGGAACTCCAGTGAAGACCGGACGCTCTGGTTCCGTGCCTATGGTTCCATTTATTAATTAATCTCCATTGAATTGAAACTTTATCGTTATCATTGGTGTTAGGATGATGCTTGTCCATGATGTAATAAACGGGGTTTGGTGGGATGTATATTAAGGCCCCGATGAACTGAATGAAATAAAACTGCTGCTGCAGAGATTGTGGGACTGGCTATGTGGTTGTGCCTGTTTTTTCTCTTTTTTGAAGTTAAGGCATGAGCGCCCAGTGGCGAAGCTAGAGCAAATTGAAGGGAGGTGTATTAACCTTGTGAGTGTATAAAGTTGACCTGTGGAGGTGCATATATGGTGAAAAATTAGATCTAATCACTGCTTTTGTAAAATTTCGTGGTGCATAGGCACCTCCTAATTTCTACCTAGCTTCGCCCCTGGGAGCACTGTCAAACCATATAAGAAGGTTTTGCCTGTTACTAGTATGGAATTGCTACCTGCAGCAACATGTTAAAATCATTTTTGAATTCGAATGAGTCTATTGATGAGAGCATCAATATTGTTAAGCTCATGCTAAGGACGTGAGGGGTGGGCACCTGCCACGTGTGCACCAAATATTTTCCAAATAGATGAGAAATATAATATACTTATTTAATTTCACATTTATAGATTTTTTCTAAAAAAGATCAGTTAATGAGGAATGTGGAGTACTCACTCCTGGTTGTGATGAGTGAATTGTCAACCGTGCGGTGTGATAGTGTGCTTGGTCTTTGGTTGGAGGTACACGGGCAGTGAAGGGCAGCCGAGACTGGAGCTCGGGCGGGGCGGCAGCTATGGCGTCCACTCCTGGATCGAGGGTGCAAGCGCCGACGGATGGCGGGTTTCTTGGTTTGCGCCACAAAACCAAGCTGGGGACGGCGGTTGAAGACGCCAAGTCGTGGAGGCACGGCGTCGGTCTCGGGACTGGCGGAGGAACGGGTGTCGACGACGTCTAGGGCCTCGCTGCGGGCGAGGAGGTGACGGGCGTCGGGCGGCGTCTAGGTCCGTCAGAAGGCCGAGGCGGGAACGGCGTCCAGGGCCACGGCGTGGAGGCGGGAATCTTCCCGCGCGTGGAGTTTTGGCGGTTTTCTCAAAACCGGCCACCTACCCGGGTTTTGCGGACCCTCCAAATCTGCGGACCGGATCTTCATCTACGTGGCGGCATCGCGGAGAAGACTTCGATTCGAAGAAACAACCTCGGCCGTCGGATGAGTCCTTGTATCTTTTTCCGGTTTTGCCCCTACAGACTTTCTAGTGTCTAGTTAAGTCTAGGGGTAGTTTAGTCTTTTAGTCCTAGAGTTAGTGGGCATAAATATCCCCTCACCCACTCTCTCTCTGGATCTTCGCCTGGCGTCCAGAAGGAGCCGCCCCCTCTCTCCCAGGCGTCTCCTCCTTCTCCTCCCTCTTCCTTCATTTCTCTATAGGGTTAGGATTTTAGGGATATGGATTTTTGAGACTCTTGTATGAAATTGATCGGAAAAGGAGGCCCTCTCCTCCTTGTGCCCTCGGGGCTTTTGAATTCGTGTCAATTTCATACATCATGTGCTTTGTTTGGTTGAAATTCTATTTTCGCGTGTCGATTCTTGTGCACGAGATGAGGGGTTGTTTCTTGATGATCACGTGACTCTTTGAAGTAATTCTAATCCATCTAGGCTAGTGCTAAAACCCGCGGAATCACGAGTCCCTTCGAAACGACGTTTTTGCGTTCTTGAGAAAACCCCGTTCTTGCTCGGGAATTCCTCGATTCCTCCCAAACCATGGACTGATTCGTCGATTCCTTCCGTGGACATATTCACAAGTCCTTTGTGATCATGCCTACAAAATTTGGTGAGACTTGGACTTCATTTGGCCCTTCGATCATCAAGTTTGTCAAAAGTCGCGGGCTGAAAAATTCGTTTCTGGGCACGCGTAGACTTTTTCCTATCATCGGTTAAACCGGCGCTTGTGATATGTTGCGTCGGATCAACCGGTGAGTTGGTTTTTCGGCTGTTAGGGTTTTGGTGTTTGGTTCATTGCACCGGCGTATAGAAGTCTCTTAGCATCGGTTCAACCGGTGTTCAGTTTGATCCGTTTTGCAGTCTCTCTGGACAACTGCACCGGTGCTTTGGATTTGACTGCGTCGGTTTAACCGGTGCTTGGTAAGTCAGTTTTGGAGCCTCTCTGGACAACTGCACCGACGCTGAGTGTTGATTTTGTCGGATCATCCGGCGCACTATCGCCGGTTGAACCGACACTGTTTAAACCGTAGCGTCGGTTTAACCGGTGAGTACTTCTTCTTTGCTGCCGGCTCTGTGACGTCGGTTGAACCGGTGAAGGTTTTCTTCACACATCGGTTTAACCGGTGTTCATATACCGTGTCTGTTTCGCACTGTTTCTTCTTGTTTGCTTCCGCGTTTGTTCTCGTTTGTTCCTAGGGCCGTTGTCTGCTGGTGTAACTCCTCCATAGCTGCTCCATATTTCCCTAGGACTCTAGGGTTTGGGTGCGCAGTTGTGATCTTAAGCCGAGCTTCCGATTACGATAATTTTGAATCGGCTCCCATTCACCCCTCTCTGGTCGCCTTTTCGGTCCCTCGGTTAAACTTTAGATGGATTGACTTAAAGACAAAACTAGGTAGAAGAGTCAAGAATATTAATGCATCTGGTCTTAAACTATTAGCTGACTATGTGCTACCTGATTATTTTTTCAGAGAGAGAGAGATCACTACTGGACTCGTAACAACTTCGGGAAAAATAATGATGCAGTTCAAATTATAACATGTCCTGCAACAAAAACGCCTTTTTGATCCACAACACTTGCACTAACATATCTGAAAATACTACACGGAGTCACGCACTATGCCGCTTGTGAAAAGGAGATCGGGTTGATGTATATTAATTTTTCGGATTATACAGTACAATTCAGATACTCACAATATATAAACACTCGTACCTCTATAAATGTATGTGTGCAAACCCTATCCTACGAGCGTCTTCGAAGACTAAATCGGCAAATCCTCGAGATTGATGAAGTCACCATAAACATCTATATTGAAATTAGGATAAAAATGAATGGGATACGAACAGATATAACATAGATATTTAATTACGAATTTGAATACTGATAATGTTATATGTGCCGGACATTGATACCCAACCTATCCTTATATCATATATCCCACACACCTGAGTATTTGGATAGGGATAATATATAGATATTGAATACTCGGTTATAGATACATTCTATTCTATTTAGTTTCTAAATCCCTTCGGTCAGTCAATGGAAGGAAAATATCTATACTATTTTCATCCCTAATTGAAATTGATAAAGTGATCATAGGCATATTTTATTTTCATGCTTTCTAGTTATTTGTTTATACCCAACCTTCCCACTTTGTTTCTAGCAAGTGAATTTTTCTGAACTTTTGGTGGGGTGGTTGTGTTGTGTTGTTTCTTGAGATCCTGCACAATTCAGGCTAATTTGACTTCTTTGCACATAAAGATGTTGCATATCAAACATTTTATTTACAATGAAGACAACCTCTCGTTGCAAATAAAATATAATTGAACCACAAATAGTGCTTAAATTAATTTAGAAAATGTCATTTATTTTATTACAACAACTACTCCATTTATTCTAAAAGAAAGAAACAACCACTCCATTTAGTAAAGGAAACAACCACTCCATTTAGAAAATGTCATTTATTTTATTACAACAACTACTCCATTTATTCTAAAAGAAAGAAACAACCACTCCATTTAGTAAAGGAAAAGGAAAAGAGTTATCCATCCTTTTAATAGTTCCTAATAGCTTCTCCAACATATACTTATCTTCCTCCCTAATTCCAAAAAAATGATCGTTTTAATGATTGGAGATGTTCCAGCAGATTACCAATCCAATTTTAGTACCTAAAAGTTTGTGTAATCACCAAAACACACCTTTTTGTCACCTAATGAAGAGAATTTGTCCTATACCTTATTTTTGGTGATTGGATTTTAGTAGTCTACTGTAGTTATAAAAACACGAAAATAGATAATGGAGAGAGGATATATTTTAGACATAGGAATAAATAATGTGTTGAAGATGGTCGGAAAAGGAAAAGCAGCCAACTTTTCTGATATTAAAGTTACTATTCTAAATTTTAAAGTGAGTGCAGAGAGAAAATTATTAAAAAAGAATCTGAAGAACCATCTAGCCTGCTGTACACACTGCACGCCTCCTGTGGACTCAAAGCCTGCATATAGGTACGGTGTCTTCACTCATCTCCTCGCGAGGAGGAAGAAGCCAAAATACTTGAGGTTGAGAGCTCACTGTTGCGCGCCTGTGCGTGGTTCTTGATCGAATCGAGCCGAGGCCGGTCGGAGTTCAGCCCGAGGTGAGCATCCGTCTCCATGCCTCACTATCTCCTCTCCCCTAACACCTCGCGGGCAAGATTCCGCGGTTCCTGGAGGCCCGATCAGGGCGGGGGGCTGTGGATTTCTGTTTCTTGATTCCGTCGGTTTCTTGCTCTGTGAGACTTGGATCATCATCTCCTTCCACCTAAAGATTGTCCCCCCCCCCCCCCCCCCAAGATTGAAAGAACGCCTGTACGGGGGGAGTTTGATTTCAGTGCTCCACTGCTCCCTTCTCCCTAATGGTGAAATAGGAAGGGGAACTCGAGGTTTAACAACCCTGTATAGACTGCACATGACCCGCTAGAAAATTCCAGGGATTAGGTTCGGTTCTCTTCTTGCTAAGGGTTTTGGAGGTCATGTGTCCATCGTGTAGATTGACTCCTGGTAACTGGTGTGTAGATGGCTAATTGCGTCTTCAGCGTTCAGACTTCCACAAGTTGGAGACTTGGATCTCTGTATTTTTATTACTGACTTTCTGAGGGAGCAGGAGCAAATATTCTATTTGGTTGGGATTGCCAATTTGCGGTTGAAAGATGCCAGTGAAAAAAAAAAGAGATGTGTCACCTTGAGTTCTGTTATGTTAGCACTAGTTTTTTTGGATGAGAGATCGAGAGTTGCAGGGATTGCAGCAGAAAGTATTTCTGATAAATATATTATTTTAGAAAAGAAAATAACTGACTAATTGTATGTTCCTGTACCAATAAGCTTCTGAAACACTATGATTTTCTGCCAGAATTCTGAAAAAAATGCCACAACTTTCATAATGTGGAGCCTGGACTCCTTGTGCTTAATCCTCTGTTTGCTCAATATACCTTTTCCCTCTTGTTCTTATCAAATGTGTGACTTTTTGTACCAGGGATGGCAACTGGGAGCGAAGCCACAAAGCCAGCTGAGGCTGTGCTTGAATGGAACAAACAGGACAACAAGAGGATGCTTCATGCTGTTTACCGTGTTGGGGATTTGGACCGCACAATCAAGTATGTTGCTGTATTTTAAGCAACATTTTCAACATCTAGAGCTAGAGTCATACTTCTGATGTCATCTTGTGATTATGGTAGGTACTACACGGAATGCTTTGGGATGAAGCTGCTGAGGAAAAGAGACGTTCCTGATGAGAAGTACACCAATGCCTTCCTTGGTTTTGGACCAGAGACCACCAACTTTGCGCTTGAATTGACATACAGTATGTTCAGCGACCTGCCAAATTTGTTGTTTCAATATTCTACTTCATAATATTTGCATAATATGTGGCCAACCTGATAAGATACTCAGCAATGGATATGCTTCTGTCTTCATATGAACTGATCAACTCTTTTCCTTGGAAAGTTATATTTTCTTCAACATCCTAATGGGCTAACAAGTTCACTCTTGTCCAACAGACTATGGCGTCGACAAGTATGACATCGGAGAGGGCTTTGGGCATTTCGCTATCGCTAATGAGGATGTAATTATTGTTTGTTTGCAATGCTTACTGTTAGCCCTACAGAAATTATGCTTATATGATATCATGTATGCAAATGCAGGTGTACAAGTTGGCTGAGAATATTAAATCCAAGGGTGGCAAGATTACTCGTGAACCTGGTCCTGTCAAGGGAGGATCCACTGTTATTGCCTTTGCACAAGACCCTGATGGTTACTTGTTTGAGCTTATTCAGAGGGCTGAGACACCTGAGCCTCTTTGCCAAGTCATGCTTCGTGTTGGTGACCTTGAGCGTTCTATCAAGTTCTATGAGAAGGTATTTTCTTTCCTTATGTAAGGGTAGGCTATTCCAGAAGTTAGAAATGCTACATATTTCTTTGTTATGTCCTTTGAGCAGCAGCCCCGTCCTCATACATGATGTATTATTTGGTATCATGCAGGCCCTTGGGATGAAGCTTCTAAGAAAGAAGGATGTGCCTGATTATAAGGTACCTTCACATATTTGGGGTTGAAAGAATGGTTGCCAGATTTCTTGGAGATGAGAGAAATGCCATGAAAATTGTGGCCTTCTTTCAATTTTAGACTGAGAATATATATTTGGCCTTGTGCAGTATACCATTGCCATGTTGGGCTATGCTGATGAGGACAAGACAACAGTTCTGGAGCTGACATACAACTATGGTCGCACAGAATATAGCAAGGGCAATGCATATGCTCAGGTATGTATGAAATCTGATGGATAATTTTGTATGCTTTTGAACATTATCTACATCAGGAGTAGTCGGCGCTCTCCATTTCTTGTGGCCATGCTCAGCTTGTCAAACAGGACAGCTGCAGGCAGTAACAGTAGCAAGTTGCGGGAGTATGTTTCAGCTAGTTCTAGTATAAGTATGGTCTAGCTAGTAGTAATTGGTAGCGACATCATGTACCTTACTTTGACTTGTACCTGTCTTTGATATATGGAAGAGATAGGAGCAGCTGCAGTTTAGTTCAGCACCACCAAACAGATTGCTCTCTGTTCTCCCTTCTCTCCTCTTGGTGTGAGTGTATTTGTGTGCTTGAGGTGTTGTTCAGAGTGGTTGGCGGCCAACACAATCTTTTTTTTCCCTCTAAAGATGCAGGAGACTTGCGTGTAATTTCATTAAAAAGAGATCCAACAAAAATCTTTTATATGCAGTATTTATCTAATAAGATCTTGCCATTTCTTGATGATCCTCATTATGTAAGTGCAGGTTGCTATTGGCACCAATGATGTGTACAAGAGTGCCGAGGCTGTTGATCTTGCGACCAAAGAACTAGGTGGAAAGATTTTGCGGCAGCCAGGGCCGCTACCTGGGATCAACACAAAGATCGCCTCTTTTGTTGACCCAGATGGCTGGAAAGTGGTATGCTTCTGTCTGTGCTGTATTGTCAGTAAAATTTTCGCAGAAACTAGTAAAACATGTAGTTTCAAAGCTTTAATCTGATGCATATGTGGAGCTGAAGCCAAGCCATTACTTGTGAAGCAGAATCCTGTTTCATGGGTTTACCTAATAAAGCAAAAGAATAGGCATCATTGGCAAAATGTGGCAGAAACGGTAGAATCTTAATGCGAAATTCAAGCCATTCCTTTATTCATGAAGATAGTCATTATCTCATCAAAATTTTCTTGCAATCTGATTAGTTTATTATGGCTTTTTTATTGTGCTCCTCTTACCTCTTGAGAGTTAATTAAGACATAATTTCAATCTGAACAGTTGACTGAGAAAGGGCAGAATGACCAAATGAAACACCAATAGTAAGCAAACGAACAGTCAATTCAATTTATGCATGTGAAGTGATAATGGGCATGGATATGTTTTATAGAAACCAGAGGCAAAACATTGTTTAAAGGATATGCAATGCTCAAACTTTTCATGGCCATATCATAGCTATTCAGATAATTGGATCTGGATAATGCACATATTGGTTCAAATATGTTTCAGACGAAAATATTTGTGACACACACCGTTTTGTAAAAGTTTGAGCAACATGTTATGTATTGGTTTCTGAATCTTTCTTTTGAAAGAAAGTAATTTTCCAGAAAATGTAACATTTTATCCTTGACATTATAGGTTCTGGTTGACCACACCGACTTCCTCAAGGAGCTCCAGTGAAGCCCAGAGCCCCTGACACCCAGGTGCCCTGCTGGATGTAGTAATGCTTGTCCGTGATGTAATAAATGGCGATTGGTGTTTGGGTTTGTTCCTGCCATGATGAACTGAAAATAAAACTGCTGCAGAGTTGTGCTTTTGCTAGTGAGGATTGGGGTTGACTGTGTGGTTCTGCCTGTTACTAGTTTGCAATTGCTACCTGTAGCAATCTGTCTATTACACTGGATCAGTTCGCGTGGTTGAATGGTGTTGGTTCACTGATATGTGCTGGTTGCCTGCTGCTGTTTTATCGTGAATTTGTTCCCCTAGGTGCTAGGATACGCTGTTGCTGATCTTGGTAATAGTGCATCAGGTCCAAACTGAATCTTCATTGGCAATTTATGCAACTTTGCATGAGCCATCTGATCGTGTTAATTTTTCAATGCCACTCTGATCGAGTTAATTTTTCGATGTGGCCTGATTTCCTGATGAATCCCCATTCTATTGGAGGCGGTGCCAGCTTATCGATACTGAACAAGGCGATTTCAAAGCTCTGAATGGTTATTTGACTACTCTTCTTGAAAGCCAAGGGTGTAGGTGTTTGTTTCATGCACCCATTCAGATTGGATCAATGCAAAAGGAGCTGCAAACTGCAAATTTTCAGACCAACCAGATGCAGCTCAGCTCGCGCATGCCCCTCACACCGCTGGTTCTGTTGGATCACGATGATTCCCCGGCGAAAGCCGAGGTGACGGTTGACGACAACGCCTCAGCATCCCTATCAGCCTGACCCCGTTTGGTTTTGTAGCGCGCTAGTGAATAGTGACACTTTGACCGCTTATTACGGTGTCAAGTAAAGTCAGTTTACAAAACCAACTCCAGAACCCCCGCGCTAGCGATCCTAAAGAATCTAATGGGGTCTTTGACCGCGTGATTAGAGGATGGTTACTGTAGCATCACTGTAGCAAATCATCGATTGATTACCGTCATTAGATTCGTCGCGAAAAGTTACACCCATCCCTAAAAAAGTTTTGCAAATAGACTTCATTCAGTCCTTCATGCGGGAAGGATTCTCTTCTAGCGCTAGGATTCTAGCGCGCATCCAAACAAGGCCCCTGTATCTGGCAGCTTGTCCGGTTCATGCACAAAGTTGGATGCTGATGCTGCCGTCCCAGTGGCGCGTTGCTGTTCGTCGTCGGAGCCAACAGCTCGATCCCCGGCCCTCGAACGCGTTGTCGGACGCCCTGACGACCGTCGGGAGTCTTATCATTCAGGCATATTGAACTGATACAGAGGAATTCCACGTGCAGTTTGATTCTCTCTTCAGGCTGTGTGGTACCTGGTGCAGAATTGCAGAGGGATCCTTTGCTTTGCACATGACCTCCGTTGTCGGTTATGTTGATAGCCCTTCCAAGTGAGTGGTCTCTGAAAGGCTGGAATCAAAACGAGAAGGGTGTTACTGCTGTGCAAGTGCTTTTGATCATGTTGTTAACTGTTAAGCTGTTGTTGCTTTTGTTTGGCTGCAGTTTTTCATGCAAGATTCTGCACCATTCCATGGTCACCTAGGGCCAGCGTGCCTGTACTTTTCTGACAGATACTCTTTGACCATGGCATCTCCCCTGGTGCCCCAAAAGGAAATATTCACACAGGGTGCAGTAAAAATTGTACCGAGGTATTTTGAGTGAATCAGTGCTACATTTTCAGAAATCAGGGTCAGGAAAAAGAATAGTTCTTTCCAGTTCCAATAAAAATAAAGCACACATACACAATGCAAATACACAACCACAACAACTTCACTGCAAGATGATTGATTTGGCGCGGAGCGTCAGACATCAGAATCATGGATCAAGATTTCGCATTCATCTACAACGAACGAAATCGAAATGGAGGCGAGGGAAAAGGAGGGACATCCATGAAGGCTTTATCACAATTGTCCTTTTGGTATTTTCGGGGGGGGGGGGGGGGGAATTAAAATATTTTCGGAAAAAAGAACAATTGTCCTTATGGATGCTCTCTCTTTGATAGCTCCAATTACACACATACAAGGCTCTGCAGCGAGCATCAGCCGCCCCCGCACGAATGCTTATGATCAGCTTTTCCTTGCCAGTAGTTTTCAGGCATCGCGCATCGTGTGTCCATCCATTTGTTTGTTGTTTCTACCAAAAAGTTCTCTGATTTGATTGCAGGCGCGGGGCATCGATCAGGAGCTATGTCCTGTTGCGAGCGTAGCAAAGCTTCACGGATCTTGAGTTCTTGATTCGGATTCCTTTCATGCAGTCTCTTGTTCCGCGGCTGCGTCGCCTGAATAGGTCGGGACTCCAATGCATATCTTTGCAAGCAAGCTCGATGGACCAGGCAAGTGGCAGAGCTATTGTACCGTAATTCTCAGGTTTTTCCTTACTAGATAGAATAGAATGGTCAGGGGTAACAACTTAGATCAATGAGTGAGTAGCATTTATTCACCTGTTTCTGTTTATATTTAGTAGTACAACACTCAGCAGCAACTGATGGTGATGTTCTCCCTTGCGAACCATCATATCCTCATCAGGTACAAATATAGCAAGGTGCACTAACAGAAAACATGCGTATCGTGTTTTTCATGTTGACCGTGCATTGCAAAGAATAAATGTTTTGTTTTTGGAAGAACAAAGAAGAAATGTGGAGTCTGAAAAGTAGCAGCCCAAAAAGTGGTGAGTGCACCTGTGAAACTGTATATATACCCTGATGCAGATTCAATCATGCACAATACTAAGCAGGGAGAAGTATTCTGTTCGTTCGGTCTGAAGCCATGGCAGTGAAGGAACAGCAGAACACATGTAAGAACAAGAGATGAGAGCGAGTACGATACATGATGCGCACAGCACACCGGCGGCAGGCGAATTGGGTGAAGGGCGACGTGATATTGGCACGGCTCAATCAGAGAGGAGGGCCCCCGATGGCCGCCCGGGGCGCAGGCTCTCGGATTGAACCGCGCCAACACCGCGTCGCCCGCGCACTGCTTGCGGGGGAAGGAGATCGAAGCTCCATGGGCACGCGTCCATGGAGCAGGCAGGCACTGTACCCTTTCGCATGGCGCAGGAGGAGATGAGGGCAGACTGATGAGGAGGAAGAAGAAGCAGCAGCAGCAGCCGCCGGAAGAAGATGCGCTCGCTGCCTGCGACCGGGGTGAAAGGGTGCGGTATTTATTGGCAGCATTCAAAGAGGGGAGAGAGAGAGAGAGAGAGAGAGAGAGAGAGAGAGAGAGAGAGAGAGAGAGGTTTGAATGTCTGCAGGCAGCAGCTGCTGCGGGCACGGCATGGGATGTTTGCCGCATCTCTGAATGAATCTCCGGTGGGCTCCTCCGCTCTCAAATTCTCCGTGCCAGGGCAGGGTGGCAAGCAATACTGGACGCTCGTGATCTTAAATCTGGTACAATTGAATTGGACTGCTCGTGACCTTTGATGAAGTTTTGAACAAACTAAAGAGCATAAGTCTGATACAATTTGGCTAAGGGGTCGTATTTGTCGTGGCTCCAACTCGAATTCAAAACTCCAGGTGGAGCTAGATCTAGGCGGCTAGGAGAGTTGCAACGTCGCGTAGAATAGGTGCACAATTTGCTTCATATTTTTCAGCATAGCGATAAACATTTCGTGCATTATGCATTGAGAATACTTTGCTGGCGGCGCGTAGGATCTCGTTTGCCATTCTTGCCCGGATTCCCAGTGCCACTGCAGTACAACACCCTCTGCTTACTGGAGGCTACTGCACACGGAGAGTTACACCGGCGCCGGCGGCATTAGGGTGGTCAGCATGCCGGTGCTCTTCGCCTGCCGTCAGTGCCCACACCACCCACAGGGGGCTTCGTCAGCACTGTGGCCAGTCAATGAACAAACGCAGTAGCAACCTGTCATCAATGGGCGTGATAACCACAGAAACATGGCGTTACTTTGAGCAACCAAAGTTACTAACACCAGGGGCGAACACTTGATAGAATTTCTGAAGCATAATGGACCAGTTTAACCAGAGGGCGAGAGGGCTACATAAATGTGCTGAGCATTTTACGCTTCAAAGGACTTTTTTAACAGCAGAGCACAGCTTAAGAGCTGCTGGCGACAAAGGCGGACCGGATTATGTACACAGGTTCTTCAGATATGTATTTACAGGAGACATTTGCGACGAGGCCAGAGGGCCATTCGCGACGCCCTGGGCTTAGAACAGCCCGAAGGTGTTCTCGCCGCTGTAGGTCATGTAGAGAAACCCGTCCTCGTCCTTGTTCTCCTCGTAGATGGCAGACATCAGAGCGGCTGCAGGACCAAAGTGGGGATGATGTTTAGGGGCGGCACAGTTGTTTTGTACGATGGTGCGTGAGCAAAGGAAACATTTCTGCGTACCTGTTGGCGGGAGGGTGTTCTTTACGAAGATGAAGATCGCTTTCTCGGCACTGAGCTTGATCCGCTTCCGTACCACATAGACAAACTGTCCAACTGTGAGGTCGGCAGGAACAAGGTACCTGTATGCAGTAAGGCATTAGGAACCATGTGTCTTGTGTAAGAAAAGTAGCAAACATTACAGTTGGTCTTGGCTTGTATTGGTAAACTAGGCTTCATCCTGAATTAATTAATGCTGCAAGGTGGTACAAGCAAAGTATATGCTAATGGAGTAAGCAATCAATTTCCGGATGACAACTTGCAGAAGAAACAGACACTTGATTGGGACGTCTAGTCTCTGGGATTTATTCGAGTAAACAACTTTGAAGGCAGGTTGGCACAGGGATAATGCCCAAGGCAAAGCCAACAACCAACAGTTTTGCACCATCAAGAGTTTGACAAAATCAATGATGAAAAATTGCTACAAGCTATACTTTCAGAAGCAAATAAAACTCTAATGTCAAGAGAACTATTCGAACAAATTCTTGACCAGGAAGTTAAGACCTGGGACTTATTAGAGATATACAACTCTGAAGGGATGACTGTCACAGGGGTAATGCCCACGGCTGAGCGAAAGAACCAACAGTTTTGCACTATCAAGAGTTGACATTGAACAAAAATCACTGCAAGCTATTGTTTCTGAGGCACAAAAGTTATATTATCAAGAAAACCATTCAAACAATAGAAATGCAATGGAATTATTCTTAAATTGGATAAGAACGGACAGACTTTTTCTTGTCAATGTCGGGGATATCGCTTCTCTCGGCCTTCTCAACAATGACCTGTATTACAAGAAAGCCGCATTTAATGAGAACAAATCGATCATGAAAAATAGCAGAATCCACCAACAAGAACAGAAGCTTACGGGGATTCTGTCAGGGTACTTCTCCCTGATGCGGTTGGCCTCAGCCTGCCTCCTCTCTGTGACAAATGGCAAACGTATAATGAGAATTCAGTTACAATAAAACAAAAGGATATAGTTCTTCATAAAGAAAAACAAAAAACATGGAAGAGTCCATGCACTATGGGCACACAGTAAACAAGAATCAGGTAATGACAACGCGAAACTAGCAGGCCCAAGCAGTGTCCTGCCATGCCTGTAGAAAATAACGACAGGACCATGCTATCTAACTAGCTGCAAAAATTTTTGACAAGGGTATAGGGCAGGCATTTCATAACCGTAGATGCAAACTAAACCTTAAAAAAGTTGCAGAGCGATTAAAACTGGAGGCTATAAGAACCTGGGAACACCTCAAGAGAATTTAACACGACGGCAACCACTTGCAGAGGAAAAGCATGTTACTATCAACTCTGCTGCGGCAAAAAAAAAAAGGCCATTGAAGTCGCTAGAAACTACAGATGAACCATAGCCAACCAACCGCGTGGCAATTTTACTGGGAACCGCCGCCACCACATCCCGGTAGTGCACCGTACAGATTCAGTAGGATCACCACGGCGAAGCTGCGGACCCTAACCTACCGATCCGCACCGCGCACGCAGCTAGGCCGTCCACGAAAGCAACAGAGGCAGCCGGCCACCCATCCGCCCGCAGTAGTAGCGCGCAAGCAACCGCAGCCCCGTCGCGCAAACCAACCAACCCCCCCAAACACGGAGAGCCCCGCCGGAGCTCAGCGGACCGACCCGGTCGATCCGTGTACCAGCCTACCACGGCCGAGGCCGATACCGAAACCCAAGCAACCGCAACGGCGGCGGCGCCGGCCCACGGGCTCCCCCTGCCGGGACCTCCACGAAACACCCCGATTAGAGGCGAGCAAGGGCGGGCGGGCGGGCGAGCGGGCGGGGGAAGGGAGGTAATACCGACCGAGGGGGTGCTCCAGCTTGAACGAGCTCCTCGCCATCGCCTGTCCTGACGCGAGCGCGGACAGCAGCGAACCTGCCAACACAAACCAGCCAGCAGACGGATCGGGGTCAGGGAGGCGCGCGGGGACGGCGGGGCCACCGAATCGACCGGGGGCGGCGGGCGCTCACCGGATCGACGGACGGACGGACGGCGAGCAGCGGCGGCGGCGGAGGCGGAGGCGGAGCGGACGGGATCGATCGATCGCCGGCGGAGGGGGAGGGGGAGAAATGGGGGCGCGGAGGAGCAGTGAGGAGGGATGCGGTTGGTTAAATGCTACGCGCACGCAAGCGATGGCGTGCGCCGGGGAGACGAGACGAGATGGGGGAATGGGAATGGGAATGGGGGGAGGCTTGGAGGGTAGAATAGGAATTGCCGGCGGGTGATGGATAAGTCCGTCGCTCTCCCTCCTCTCGCGGCTTGGCTTGCGTGTCCCGACGAAGCTAGCGACCTCCGGCTCCCGGTCTTCCGTGTCGCCGTCGCTCACTTGGGGTGGGTGCCCTGCTCGGTGCTCGCTTTGGATTCCACTAGTTATTAAACTTTTTGATTTCTTTTAAAAAATGGTTGTTCTCAAACTGGATGTTACTGCATTGACCAAGACTCCGGGACTCGGTTATTTATTTATTATTTATTTTCACTAACATGTCATTTGTATTAGGAAAACTGATGAAATGTGTAGTACTTCCTCCGTTTTTATTTATATTTATATGTAGTATAAGGTTTGTTCTAAGTCAAACTGGCTAATTTTGATCAAGTCTATAAAAATATATATATCAACAACTAAACTATCCAATATATGCACTATCAACATATACTTTATGATGAATTCAATGAAACAAATTTGGTATTGTAAATATTATTTTTTCTATAAATTTAGTCAAAGTTTTGCCAAATTTGATTTAGGACAAACCAAATACGATATGTAAATAAAAACAGAGGGAGTATTGTGTTTGGAATATTAATTTAACTATGCTATTATGTACACTACAAAACGTACTTATTGCATACTAGTACTCCCTCTGTCCCAAAAAGAATATAAATTTCGTTTTCCGAGAAGTCAAACACATTTAATTTTGACTAAATTTATAAAAAAATTACAAACATTTGTGTATTCGAATTGATATAGTATAGAAATATATTATATGATTAATCTAAAAATATTTATGTTGTAATATATATATTAGTAATATTTTATATAAATTCGATCAAAGTTGAAATTGTTTGACTCCTCGGGAAACGAGATTTACATTTTTTTTTTGAAACATCGGGAAACGAGTATATATCTATTAGAATCCGACCTTTTCAAACAAGACCCGTACTTAAAAGTAGTTCCGCAAAAGCCAAGCATATCTCCGAGTTGGAATCGGTGGTTTCCCACGAAGCCCCTAGGCAGCAGCCCGATTTATATCAGAGCACCGGCGATTCGGTGGAGATAAATTTCGCATGCCATCTCTGCAGGTTATATACGAAAGGGACCGATCGCGACCTGCTACCGAGCGGAGGTTCCAGTTCCAGGATATCATCATCATTTGGTCCGGAACCGCGACGCGTGTTGCTCAAACAGGGAGCACACAAAAAAGACCAACCATTTTGTCGGATAACACTCGAGATTTGCAAACTTGGATAAGGCATTTTTTTCCACCCCCATCGTGGAACCACAAAAAAAAAGGCAATGCAACACGAATTCAAAACTCAAAATCCTGATGGGTGCCCCAGCTGGTGTATGGCGAGACCAGCAGATTAACAGCGCAAAAGCAAGACGCAAACGACCCCCCATCTTATTGGGTATTTAGGTTCCCAGCAAATCATAAGCTATTTCAATACTTGTGAAGTGTCTGACATCCATCCATATTTCAGAGTGTTTCAACGCTTCCAGGTGCAGTCCAGTGCACGGTTACAACCTAGTACACACGACTTACCATACGAATCACCACTAGTCATTCCTTCTCCCAGGCGGCCTGTTACACTGCTTGAGGCACCGCCAACAGCACAGGATGTTGCCCCCTTTTCTTCAGCGCGCTTCATATTGGACAACTGCCAAAAAAACAATAATGAGCACTAGTGATCAGGACAAGCATATGGAATGCAGAGGGGATTCAGTTTAAGCAGCGAGAATAATAAGAAAGAAAAAACTACTAGCATCAAGTAGCATGCATGCTTTACAAATCACAGCGACTGCCAAAAGGAAGGGCACAACAGAACAGGACAAGGGATGTAGCTTGAATTCTGTTAAAACAGGGTAAAAATAAACTAGTATTGACCGAGCTTATTTTTAGATTTAGTTTAGCACTTTAGCCACCGATTTCCAGTCTCAATTGGCTCCAGTCAGTATAGAGAAATGATGGCTCATACACGAGTTTGTCAAACGATATAGGAAACAAGATGTCAAGCTGATTGCCACTTTTCCTATCTCATAACTTCATCGGCAAGAATCAACACACCTCGTCAAAGCCGCTGGCAACTATCTTAACCTTTCTGGTCCTCAATCACACCACCACGTCAACCTCAGCTGCCTGTGATGCCCACAACCTCCTTCCTCCCCACTAAAAAAAGATACAATATACCATCCAACTGTCCTATCTCTTTCTCCTTGTAAGACATCACAACCCTTCCTCTCATTACAAGATAATTCTGTTCAGCACAATGTCCTGTGAGAAAACTTTTATTGTGGAAAATAAAGTGTTCCAATTTATGATCATTTTCATGGAAGAAATGGGTAGTAGCAAGTGCCATTGGGTAGCTTAATCATGAATATCCCCTATCTTTCATGCATTACCATGGTCATTAAGGAAGTAGGGTGCTTGAGATAAGGCATGAATACCCACACACTTTGTAAAGCCTAGGAGCTTAAGGTGAGGTGTGGAAAAAACTGACATATAAATTCTACTCTTGATGTTGTATATAATAATAGTTTCAATAAAGAACAGCCAAATTGCCAAAAAAAAAACATCCCGTGCAAAGCATATACAGGTGTCATTGAAGTAAAAGCAATGCCATCGAGCATATGTATGGGATTGTAGTTAAGCATCGATGAATCACAACCTACAATCCCTTCTGGGAGTGTTATGCAGCCTAATTACCCAAAATACGGTACATATGTAACCCAAAATACAGTACATATGTAACAGCATATAAACTAGTCTGGTTGCCAATCAAACATGAATTACTTAATTGAATTATGATTAGCGAAAATTCTAGAACCAAACTGC
Source organism: Panicum virgatum (assembly GCF_016808335.1). Taxonomy (NCBI): domain Eukaryota; kingdom Viridiplantae; phylum Streptophyta; class Magnoliopsida; order Poales; family Poaceae; genus Panicum; species Panicum virgatum. Next base: position 10,072,011 of record NC_053141.1, on the reverse strand, counting down.
TTTACAGTTCACACTCTTGGATGTACAAGAACCATGATGAAAAGCTAACTACTACATGGCAAATCCAAAAGTCCAACCACGCCAAGAGACTGCTCCCACCACTTGCATAAATACATCAAAGGGGGTAAAGGGGTTCAACCTTTTATCTTCGAGGACAAGGGCCCTAGGTCCTAAACATCAAGAACTCAGAGCTCTAACCGTAAGAATAAATCTACTCCAAGACCAAATAATTACTGAAAATGGATGAAAAGATAACTTAAACTTGCATGTTCCATACTTCCATGGAATGTCTCCCCTGAGAATTCACATAACCTTTGAAGAGTTTCCATGGTCAGGCATTAATTTAGACATCAAATAGACAGTGCATGCAGCAATACTACCAAAAGTAACAGAGGAAACTTATGTACACAAATAATCGTCAGCAAAGCCAGCTACACCTTTTTGTGGACTAGCAAAAAGGTTCTTTTAAAAAAATGAATTATAAAAACTGTGTTTTCTCATCATTTTAACTAATTTTCGAAAGTAGCCATTCCAGGTTAAATATGCTATATCAATGTTGTACAAAATATAGAACGACAATGGGAAAAAAGTATGCAGCATCAGTTAGGATGGGCAGCAGCAGGGCAACTCCATGACAATGTGCTTGAACTACTTGAAACTGGTCTGTAAATGTATAAGAACTTAATGCCCAACCCTCCCTTCTGATAACAGGGCATCAGGCCTACATGAGATTTTCCATATATACCAACCAGTAACTACAATAGGATCTGAGCAATCATTGGTGAAATCACAAGCCAACAATTCAGACTTCAGACACTGCCACACAGGAAATCAAGAGAGGAGTAGGAGAGACCATACTTCGGCGGGTCCGCTTCTTGTAGAGGATGCGGTAGCCGCACTCGCGGCACTGGATCACATCGCCCGGCTTCAGCGTGTTCTCGGCTCCACAATCTGGAAACAAAAAAAAAAAGTCGTTCCCAGTGAGAAAACGAAAGAGGAACTAAATACTTCCCTATTCGCCGAACTGTGGGGAAACTACTGGAGATTAGGGAGACGAAGCATCCCCCTCATCCGAAAGCACAAGTCAGAGAGGCACTAAAACTTGTAATCTCGATCCTTATTTCTTTTTTTTGGAAGAAATAATCTAGATGCGTATTTCAGCCAGGCACAAAAATCAGTCGTGGCGAGGTGTCGCGGCAACGAAGAATCGGCCCGGCCGGGAACCGCGGCGACAAATCGAGACCGGATGGAGATTAGGAGGGAGGGAGAGGGATGAAGGATTACCTCCGCAGAGGTAGCTGACCGGTTCCGGCTGCTGAGGGTCCATCCGGCGAGCCGCGAGCTAGGGTTTCGCTCTCTCTCTCTCTCTCTGGGGAAGGAGCACGGGGCCTGCGGGGAAAGATGGGGAAAGAGAGATTTTATTTTTTTACTGAGGGTAGAGAGTGGAGAGTAGGCTTTGACTGGGCCTATGGGCCGTTAGCTAGCCCTCTCGGTCGGATGGGCCGAGACCCTGTGTCGGGGCGCGGGCCCAACTAGAGAGGAGGCGAAGTGCCGAAATCCTATCTATCTTGTGGAAAAAAATCTACTAATCTTCCGGTGTATAAGATTCGTACAGTTTTCATACATCGTTCGATTCAAATGATATTTTAGCTGAGAGAGGCCAGACCACGAGTAGATGAGCGACACGTGCAACCAGTTCTACGCAGAAAATCAGCCTCGGGTGCATGGCATATCCACGTGTAGGGGAAAGACCGGAGGTGGGTGGACGTTAAACATTTTCCTATTTTGAAATGATTTTTTCCCTAAACTATACATTCAATTTAAAATCCGTCTGAACCATAATGTTCGTGACAATTAATACTACAGAATGAGATCCAATATGTTATTTTTATTTTTTTATTTTAGTATTTCAACATTTTAATATACTAGTTCAACATCTTCAATATATCACTCCAACATTTGTATTATACTATTTCAACATTTTTAAAATGTTGAATTAGTATTTTTGAATTGTTGAGTTACTTTTTTCAAGATATCAATTCAGTTTGTTAAGATTGTTGAATCCTGCACTACAATAATTAGTAGAACAAACAAAACTAAAGATGATAAAAAATAAAGCACGGTGGGCTGAGCCTCCTTACGCGCTGACGAAAAAAGGCAGCGTCCCCACACTTTTGTCTGGTGCACGTGCTGTTTGCTACCGTTGTCCAATTGGGCCATACGTTGCTGGGCTTCGGTTCATGGGCTGTGCGATCGTTAAAGTTTCTATCACACGGAAGATATATAGGATCCCCCGGCAAAGTGATGGAACAAGATACTGGGCCCAATAAGTCTTCGCAATTGGGATCTGAGCAAGGGAGCACAAGAGGGCGTTTTTTTATTTTTATATTTTTCAAAATCGTTTTTTACAGAAATATATTTTCGGTTTCATAATTTACAGTTTTGTACCCCTACCGCCCGGCTGCGGGGCGGCCGGCCCCCTGGCGCCCTGCTGCCGGGCAGTAGGGACCTGAATGTAAATAAAATTTATTTTTAATCGCATTTTTGCCTCTGGGGGGAGGCTGCCGCCCGCCCGGTAGGGGGCCGGTACCCACTGCCCGGTGGCGGGACGGTAGGCCTGGCAGCCGCCCAGCAGGTAACGATTCATATGTCATTTCAGTGATAATGCATTGCTGCTTTAACTAATCAATATTTAGTTTGTCGAGGGCTAGTCAACCCTTCTCGAACATGTGGATGACAAGGGTGCAGCCTTGGGTCGATGGCTGGGACCAGGCAGAGGAGAACGTGGCGCTTCCGACCCCTGCACACACGATTTCGGTAAACATATAGTCCATATCTTAATTTCAATTAATTTTGGTATGAAGTCTAATTCCTTTTGCATTTACATATAGGATCATAACACTTATATGATGCGGGACCTTCTTTGTATTACCCTACGGCGACAGCAGAAGGAATGCAAGGTAAATACCTAATCCGTAACCCGAATTTATCACGTTCTTCTTATTTCTATGAATATTTTAAATAATTTGAACGGTTTACAGGATCGCACCATCAGCTTTCTGATATGGGTCCTTCTTCGTATCCACCACCAACAGGTACGTATGATGAATATGTACCCAAATAGATGACTTATAAGACGATGATTAAGATATCTTAATTGCTACTGCATAGGGGCCACACAAGATACCTTGGAGGCGAACTTAGTCGGTTATTTTCTACACCTAACCAGCAGGCCGATCCTACCTTCCAGACACCTGTGGCCACCGGACATCCAGGTAGAGACGTAGGGCCTCCAGACCGACACACATACCCTACAGACCACGTCCACGCACAGCGTAAAAGAAGTCGACATAGCCGGGGTGGTTAGGAGGTGCTTCTAGTTGTTTCTGTATTTTTGTTATGAACATGTTGTCATGTTATACTTATTTCGTTCTTATGCATCACCTATTTCGTTCTCAGTTGCGTATGTGTATGAATTGCTAAGTTATACTTTTCATATTCATCTACTTTACTAACAGTTTTTATTTCTATCCAAAATATCTAAAACCACATCTAATGCCGCACTGCCGCACTGGCGTTCAAGGTTTAACTTGGGAGGAGGGGCCTGCCGCCCCCTGCCGGGCGGCTGCCTGGCCTACCGCCCCGCCACCGTGCGGCGGCCTCCCCCAGGGGCTAAAATGCGATTAAAAATAATTTTATTTACATTCAGGTCCCTACCGCCCGGCAGCGGGGCGGCAGGGGGCCGGCCGCCCCTCAGCCGGGCGGTAGGGGTACAAAACTGTAAATTATGAAACCGAAAATATATTTCTATAAAAAACGATTTTGAAAAATATAAAAAAACGCCACAAGAGGTAGATGGAGAACAGAGCAAAGCTTAGTTCAGAAGCATATGAGTTCAGTTGCGGTTGAGTTCACTAGAACATAACGCGCGCCTTCGCGCGCCCTATCCACAACTTTCTTTTATTGTGTTCAAAAGTAAGTATGTTGTAATTGAAGAAATACTAAAATATTAAAGTAAACGTTATAAATGATACATTTATAACAATGTTTCATGCAAATATCTCAATAACATTTGCACTACTGACTAAATGACATGTGCAAATTTTGTCAAGTAATATATTACATTTAATGGTCAGTATTGATAGCTAGTATTATAAGATTCCTAAACACTCTTAATCATAATTATCTTGTTGGACTGCATGAATCTAGTTATGTGTGTTCAGAAGTTGCCTACTTATCTTTCGTTTCCATATGTGTAGGCAACTGATTTGGAATGAATGCCTGATCCATGAGCAAAGGTTTATTAGGTATGCGCTAAGCTGCCTACCTATAAGTACGCTATATATAGCAAGGGCGGGATGGAACAAAAACGCATACGGGAGTTACGCCGTGCTGCGCCGTCGGTGCTCTGTTCCACGAGATAGAACGCTCCGGTGCACCAGAGGAGAATCCAATGACGGGCACTGCCTACCGAGAGACTCCATGACCCTATGAACTATCCACCGGGGGCATCTATACATAGCGTAGGCGTCTACAACCCTCGTTAATGTAGAAGACCAGCCCACCACTCGACTGGGTGCACATGCTATCTAAATTGAAGATAAAAAACTATTTGAGAACATAAATTATTATTCCAAAAATATTTTTTCTAAGGAGAAATGGTCATCATAAGAGTCATTGTTGTGAATATAAAACAAAAATATTGAAAAAACAAAATTAAATGTTATAAGAATAAAGAAAAGTGTTCTAGAAAAATATCTAAATATTTTTAAAATGTAGGCAAGTGTGATCTAGTTTCGAAGAACTCAATGCAGAGATCATTATGGTGTAATCAAAACTTGATTTGGATAACTGATTTGCAAAATATAGATTTTTTTAGTTTGAAGCCTCATCACCCACCCACGTACTATCAATAAAAACCCCCCTATCTACCACCGGTCTCTTCTCTTCCTTTTTTTCTCAAGCACATGTTTTCTGCTCTTTCACCCACAGTGACTGACAGCGGGGCAACTAAGTCTCCGGTCCACTGGTCAGTTAGCATGATTCTTTCTATTCTGCATGACCACGGCCATGAGAGAGAACTGCGCAGCTTGCTGTGCCGGTGCTGGACCCATGCTGCAGGCAGGGGAGGCTTCCCAGTTCCCACCGCTCGGAGCAGCTGCGACTGTGAGCGTCAGCGGGGGCGACGTGGCGTGCTGCGCATGACTGCAGGACGCGTGAAATCCTCCCATGCGCGGAGGAGGAACCTGTCTTTAAGAAACCCGATACGACAAACAGAGGCAACTATAGAACTTAGCATGTAGTGTCTGCAATTCTGTATGGTGGGATAAAGTGAGATGGGATGGGGGCGAGCCCACTTTTGAAGGTGTTTGCTTGATGGAGAAGTGAGATGGGATCATCCTAGGAGAGTAGGAGAGGATATTCTCCATCTTCTTCTTCCTCGTGCACGCTCTGCTCTGCTAAAGCTCTACTATGGCACCCTTGGTTGTCCCCCAAGCTCATGGCTAAGGGTTACTTGTGAGTGGCTCTGACGATCTGGTTTTTTTCTTTTGAATCTTTATTTCTGGAAATATATGGCCAAGGATACATACAAGTCCTCTCTTGTTCACCTATGATGTAAAACAAACTAGATTTTGAGCACTTCCTCATCTATAATGTAATAGGAATTATCAGAGTTATGAATTATACTTTTATTGATATAAGGCCTCACAGGCAAATACAGTCTTAGGACCTGGAGATATTTGATGTAATGCATTACACATGGCCTCACCGACAACACAGGACACTTGTTGTGTTCAATTATTCAAGGCCATACAAGACACACCACACATCGTCATATGATACGCAGTTTTCTGTGAGGACTTGGATCAACATAATAAACAGAACACTGCAGGTACGGTGAATGTGTATTCAAACTAAGAGTGATTCGAAATACTTGAGAGACTTCCCTTGTTCCTCACATATCTTAGATGCAGTCTTCTCAAACTCCGCAAAGTGCCCCATATTCCGGCACAAGGATACCAAGGATTTCCGGAGTCGTTCATTGTCCGTATAGGCATCCTTTGAGACATCACCTTCTTCAACGTCATGAGCAGGCTGTGCTTGTGACGCACAACGAATTAGTATTTCATTGACCACCTGCAACATCGACATTCGACAGTATTCAGTCTCAAAATAAAGGGCGATAGATAGGTGATGTTAGTGAAGCATAAGAAACTAGTTTCAGAATTTCAAGTTGGCATAGGTAGTTTACCTTTGGAATCACACCGACAAACATTCTCCTGGCTTCCATGTAGGCGTTACTAGTATGGGACCACAAGCGTGGAGCAGCAGCACATAGACCCTCCAAGATTATTGCTGCATGTGTTCTGACTGAAATTTCTTCATCGTCATCGGAAAATGCACTTGCGATGTCTCCGAGAGCAAGACGAATTGATTGTAACTCAGTCATACTTTCTTCTGAAGGTAGCTCGTGCTTCTCCCGAAGCATGTCCGACAGCTTTTCACCTGCTAAATTCTGGATGCTAGATACGTCAGGCAGCATGCTCTTATTATTCCCATATGTGAAACCGGAAACCATCCAGCCCTCGGAGTCATCATAATCAAATTGAGAGATAAGTAGCAGTACCCAGGTGAGTCTTCTTTTCCTGCTTTCACCGTCCATGATAGAGGACATATCCAAAGAAAGATGTAGGAGAATTTGTATGGCTTGCTTTTTCTGCGTCGCTCGGCAGTCGAGGCAGTCAAAAATACTTTTGACACTGTTGATGATCGCATTCCCAACCATGGACAGGAGGCGGCCCTCTCCCTCCCCCTCTGCCACATCCACTTGTATTATTGTTTCTCCACTTCTATTAGCAGCAGCAGCAGTAGTAGCCACGAGCGATCCCGTGAGTGCCCAGCATTTCTCTACCATCTTGAGCTCTGACCTCTGAGATAAGCTGCACGCATCGTGATTGTCCCTGTGGAGTCTAAGAGGCGCCATGGCAATCTTGCGTTGTAGGACGGTGTCTCTGCTCATAATCCCTCGGTTACCCTCGTCAGCTGCGAGCTGGTGGATGATGCTCACGGCCTCCGTAAGCAGCGCGTCGAAGCCCGTGACTGGCCGCCTAATAATCTCCTTTCTCTCGCTTTTCGTTGCTTCTCTTTTGCACAAAAGGCATTGGACCAGCCACTGTATTAGACTTCTCACGAAGATGTCAGGAGAATCTTTCCAATCAGGCTCATCTGTTAGGTAGTCTCGCTCGTATCCCTCAAGCAGCTCGACTCTCTCATAGTCCTTGAGTCTGTTATCACCATATCTGCTGTCTAGCTGCTGATTAGACTCCTCAAGCATGGAAGACATGCACTCGATCGCCCGTGGGAACTGCTCCAAATGGATGCCACGGACAACAAAATCCATTATGCTCAGCACATGCTCCCTGACCTCTCTGCTATATGGGCTCCTAGGACCCACTGCCTCTAGCAGTCTCTGCATCATGTGGCTCCAGGAATCCAATCTAGTCAGCAGTTGTTTCGCTAGCACCTTACGACCATTCTCGGGCTCCGAGAATTGATCCTTGATTGTCCAGTTCAGAACCCTTATCCCAGCAATGAAACTCTCATTTGACTTAGCTTCCATCAAGTCCACGGCATGCGTGACAAGGTTCCTTCCTCTCGCGAACGACGGTTCCTTCTCGCACCCTGCTACGGTCTCCTCTAGGTACTCTGCAACTAGCTCCTCGTCCACCGTGCCAAGCCCTGTTGCTGCTATTTTGGCGAGCCTATTTCTTGCCCCAAGAGCATATATGGTCTTGTAACCGAAGAGCACGCATTGTGCCACTGCTAAGCTGTAGAGGACTTGCAGAGCTGCCTTCTGATTGGCACCCCCTGTGTTACTGAAGTCGGGCTCTATCAGACGCCACAATGAAACTCCAGCGGAGATATACAAGCCTAGCAGGTAGAGAACCCCAAGAGGACATAATATGATAATGAGCACAAGTGCTTCAATCACCAATAGAATAAATGCTATCACTTGGTTTTTCGTTTGAGGTTCTCGTTCTTCGTCGCCGAACGTCGCAAGCATAGCAGCCGACAAACCAAGCAAAAAATTCAACACGTCCCTTAACTTTTCCTTTAAAAGGAAATTGAAGACCCTGTTGCATCACAAGTAACAATATCAGTGAAATGCGAATTTACTGATCTATAGGGATGTATGTGCACCTGACTGTAAACATAACAATTAAAACTAGCCCAAAATCTATTAATCGCGCACATTATATTGCAGTTACAATAATTGATGTAAATATAATGCCTATAAAAACTCACTTTACCTGCCTTCCACCAAAATAAAAATTCAATTATGTGGTTCCTTTCCTAAAAGGGACTGGAATGTCTATATTTGGTTCGGCTGAACAAGAAAAAATGTATCTTGTAGGATATTACCAGACTTTGCTGCCAAAGAATAGTGTTGTTTCAACTTACCCCTTGAATTTCTTATATTTGCCTAAATTACAAGCTCTAAAAGTAGTCTTTGGGTGTATTATTAAATCCCCACCTAATAAGAGCATCTCCAACAATTTCCAATCACTGTTCCCCATCCTTGTTTTTTTGAAAAAAAGAGAAAAAAAAAACACTCTCCAAAAGTTCCCCATCTCATAACAATTGACAAATTAACCTCCCTTGTGCGTAAAAATACGCACCACTTCTCCCCTTCCGATCGCCCTCCCCCGCGGAGTTTTCTCGTGGAATTATTCTTGTGGGGGCAACAACTTCTCATTTTTTGGGGAGTTGGCAACCAACAAATTTTCGGGAAAAATATTAGAAACTCTTAGGGATGCTCTAACAGGCCTCTACAGCTACGACCACAAACCTCTGCCCGCAACGTCTGGCGGCGATTTCGGCGATGATGCAGCCGTGGGAGCGGGGCCAAGTGCCAGCGAGGTCAATGCCGCTCCGCTCATCAGGCGGATTGGATCAGAGCTCGAGGCGCACGCCAAAGGGTTTCCCCTTTCGCTTTTTCGGTAGGTATATACTCCCTCTATTCAGTTTTGATTGATATATTTTCATATGGCACAATGACCAAGGGCACTAAGTGTGCTTATCACTAATAAATGCAATATAGACTTTTTTTGTTGGTCCTCCAATATTTTAACTAAGAACTCCTTGTTACTAGTACTATTTATTGCCACAGCCCATGCCAATAGCAAATATAGCTATCATTTTTGAACATTTGAGTTTTTGAAATATTGCTATCAAAAGTGAATGGAGGGAGTACATCAGTGGCACCTCGAGATGAGACGACACCCAGCCGTCGGTCTGACCCTATATCGCAAGGCAAGCGGTGGCCATGCGTTGGGGTTAAACGGCGGCATTGCGTCGGTGTCCAGCGGCAGCAGGAGCCCACACAGATCGGAGGCGCTGCGAATATCGGCCGTAGGGCCAGGGCCACGCACGCAGAGGATTCCGGTTGACCAGGCCGGCAGCTGGGGCGCAGTACACGCGTGCTTCGTGGGGGGCGAGTGTGAAAGTGATCGGGTTCTCGTATGGGGGCGAGTGTGAAAGTGATCGGGTTCTCGTAGCCTAAGAGAGGGAGGGGATGAATTAGACAATCTAAAACTTTTACCTAAGACTACAACTAGTTTGCACATAAAATTAAACTATTGCATACTATCTATATGATCAACTACGGCTTTTCTAATGTGAAACCCTCATCCCAAAAGAGTTTTATAACCTATAACTAATCCTTGCAAGATACTACTCTAAGAAAGTAAAGGCAAACAAGTTGCAATACGAAATGCGAGCTTAAACAGGGATTTGAGAAAGCAAACTCTTGATGTGAGATTTATCCCGTGGTTCAGTTAGGCACAAAGCCCTTCCTACTCCACGTTATTGAAGCACTCACTAAGAGTATCATTCCCGGCAATCAAGTCTCTTCTGGGTACACCAAATCACGATGGTCACCTTGATCCTGTTTTCCACTAAGGAGCTACTCCACAAAGGATGGAGTCTTCACGTCCCCTGCACAAAGTCATCGATGTCTCTCCACACCAAACCGGAGGGTCGAAGACGTGCTCGCGAGCCATCAAAACTCCAAGGAGGCTGGCGCACCAAGATACAATGTTGGTTTACTCTAGAACCATAGCACAAAGCACAACACCTTGCTCTCTCAATCTCACAAGAGCTAACCAAGCACTAACACCCTTAAAGGTGCGCTAAGGACTAAAGATTTGATCACTAAGCGCTTGGATGGCTTGGAGACATTCTTGGGTGTGGGTGTGACTTGTAGAGACTCCAGCAACTCCAAAATGGTCTGGGGATGGCATATATATAGCTCACAAACTCGAGGTAGCCATTTGTAGCCGTTGGGCGCTTTCTATGTTATATTTAGTCTCACATCGAAAATTGATGGTGGGGGAGCACAACATATAAGGTGGGCCAGTCCTCACTCATCTGGCTAGACTTTTAGGTTGAGTTAGGCTCGATGCCTTGGCTGGTTGGGCTCCAGTGGACCCTAGGCCTGATAGGGCGTCGGCTCGTGAGTATGGCGGGTCGAGCTGGTTTTTGTTGTGCACTCTAACAAGTGATTGAAAATTCTTGAATAAATTCTGAGGTCACATGGTGACGGGGGAGCCCCTGAACGTCTCCGGAAGGCCGCACGGATTGTGTGTGGCCGGAGAGTTGGACTTGGGGCCTGAAGAACTTCTTCCGGGAGATCGCATGAGTTGTATGTGATGGAAGAGTTGGACCCAATGTGTAATGGGGGAGATTGTTATATTTAGTCTCACATCAGAAATTGATGGTGGGGGAGCCCAACATATAAGGTGGGGCGGTCCTCACCAATCAGGCTAGTCTTTTGGGTTGAGTTATGCCCGACGCCTTGGTTGGTTAGGTTCCGGTGGACCCTAGGCCTGGTAGGGCGCCGACTCGTGGGTATAGTGGGTCGGGCCGGTTTCCACTGTGCACTCTAACATTCTGCAAGGGCGTCGGTTCATTCGGTGATAGACCATTGGTTTAACTTGTCACTCACAGGCCGAAACTATCCGTTGGCCTCCACTATGTAAGAAACGACCTATAGTGATGCACATAAAGATGACTTGCAGTTATCGCCCGTCACCCCTCAAGTAAAGGTGATGGGCTTCATCTCTGTGCGTCACCTTCGACCAGTTTGGGGCCTCGCTAGGCCTCAATAGAAACGTGACCCGTCACCTTTGAGAGAGTATAGGTGACGGGGCTTAACATTGCAAGTCACCTATGCTACAGGTGGCGCGCTACATTCTTAGCCCGTCACCTATAGTCTATACAAAGGTAACGGGCTAGGATCTAAGCAGCAAAGATGACGGCCTTTACTTTGCGTGTCACCGCGTCTTGTGACGCGCTTAACCTATGGTCTTTGAAAGGTAACACATTACGTGTATAGTTCGTCACCTATGTGTATGCATGTCACAATTGATGTTGACCTAGTATTTCTCCTCTAGCAACCGTCGCTCGGGCAGGCAGCTGCCCTCGATCTTGGGCAGAGGTTGCGGCGGCGGCGGCAATTTTGTGGTCGTGCAAGGTTAGAGCTCCAAATTATTCCACTCGATCTCCCTTCTCTTTTCTCCCCCATTCTCTCTCCTTCTCCTCCTCCCCTCCTCGATCTTCAATTGATTCTTGAAATCTTGTGTTTTAGTGGATGTAGATGGAGTTTAAAAGTTGGATGGGCCTTCCTAGCTATTGCTGTTCGCAGTACTTGAGGGGTTTGAAGTCTTTCATAGAGATTGCGAGGGCCGACATGGAAGCGAGACCTAAAACAACAATCCAGTGTCCGTGCCTCGATTGCAGAAATGACAAGAAATACTATGACTTTGAAGTGTTATATGCGCATTTGATCGTTCGTGGATTTGCACCAAATTACACTTGTTGGAATAAGCACGGAGAGGAAGGACCTAATGAAAGGGGGGAATGGATCGCCGATCATCAAGAAGGGCGCATCCACATGGAAGATGGTCATCAGATGGGGAACAAGGCAATGGTGATGACAGTCAAGCTTATGATGGCATCAATGAGGAGTGCTTTTTGGAGTGCAATGACGACCAATTTGATGTCTTGGTCGACAATGTTGAAGACATGATCCGTGATGTAAAGGGGAAAGATGAGATGACAGAAGCTGATCTGCGTAAATACAAGCAATTTGTTGAAGATGCCAAAAAATCTCTTTATCCCCATTGTGAGAAGTACTCGTGGGTAACCGGGGACTTGAAGCTTCTGCAACTAAAGCTGCTCATGGTTGGATGGACAAGAGTTTCAAAGCATCTCAACGGTGAATTGGACATATCTCGCCGGCGGAGGACACATCAAATTATATTCAAGGAACCTAAAAATTCTACAAATATGATATCACAAACTTGTTAGTTCTATTAATTATATTGTCACACAATCATCAAAATCACAAGCAATGGTCTAATGAAGCCATGTTCCTTACAGAGTGGCGTAAGCCAAATGTTGGCAGTGGTGGTATGGCGAGTGCTAGCAGGAAGCCAAGTGTTCTTTCTTCTATCATTGTGGCTAGCATCGTATTCCCTTTGTGTGAACATGGTGCATGTGTTGGAGTGAATTTTTTATTTGGCTTGATTATTTCTGATATCAAACTTATTTGGATGGTCGGTAGATATCATTAACATCCTTTTTCTAGAGTGACTACTCACTAATCTGGTAGCCAGATAATAATTCGGCACATTTTATTGAATCTGGGGATTATAAGTTTGTTTTATTTTTTAGCAGGCAAATTGAAAGTTATTACTGTTTCAGTGTACTTGTGAGCTGCTTGCTGCCTGCTACGGCTCGTGTGGTTCTGGCAGCTGCATTCAGTACATGCCTATCTGGGACTCCATCAAATAGCACAAAACTTGTATAATCTTGCTACTGCTCTCCTATTTTTGTCTACCTACAACACTTTCTGTTTTGGTATATTATTACTTAGCGTTGTTGATTTATGTTCTAACATATATTTATTCTTCTGTGGCAGGACCCATCCTCGAGTTCCCGTTGCTCATCCACGTAAGCCCCATTCTGTCATTGTATACCTGCTACATGTTCGATCAAATGATTGAACTATTTGTCCGCGCCGTAAAGTTTTAAATTAATTTGTGTACTAAAAAATCCATTATCTGGAGCCTACCAAATTGTATGTTATAATTCATGAGTTATAATATTCTCTATGAAGGGGAATTCTGATAGGTTAATTTTCAATTCTGAACATATTGTTATGCAATACAAAGAATTATGTGACTTTCTTTTTCCTGTGACGCCTTTAGCTTTTCAGTTTGTGACTGAAGTATAAAGTCTTTGAAAATTTGGTTGGCAGCTGTATTCTGTAGTTATTGTTCAGCTGTATAATCTTTGGCAGTTTAATGCCTCCATGTAAACATCATATGAAGTTAACGCAATGCTGGTTACGACAATCTTCGAAATTTTCATCTGATTTTGATTACCACTCGTTGTGCATATAACAATAGGAGCAACAAAATTAATTCCTATCTATAATGTTTTTCCATGAATTTCTGATGTAAATGTCTCACAAAATTATGCCCGTGCAGGAGCACACGGGTTGGTAGACTAGTTGAAGAAATCATCAGAACCCAGCCATAAAATTCTTGAAAACATGTGTAACCTCTAGTAGGTAGTATGTGTTACAAATTAACTTATCAAGATGCATGAAGAAATATGTATATGTTGAGGAGACTAACCCAGCAGTTTGGATGAGCGTAATTGCTGTGAGACACCAAAAGTCCTTGTTCTGAAGGTCAGAGACGAAGCCACCGAGCAGGACGACAGTGGTCCACGTTACTATCAAGACGCCCAACGCCCTTACGCCCATCAGCAGGTACCCCAGGAACACGGCGTAGCCATTGATAACCATCACTTCCAGCCACCCAGAGTCATCAACATCATACCGGCCAGCCATATGATCAGTTGTTCCCCACAAGAGTCGAGGTGTGTGATGGGTAACGTGTTGCAACTCCACGAATAACCTCTCAATCTGCAGGTGGTGCTTTGGGTCTTTAGCTAGCTCTTTGCCGTTGAGTACGTAAAACGCAAGGGGACAGGTTCCGGCATCATTTATAGACGATGGTGGACCTCATCAAAAAGGAAAAGGTCAGAAGGTAAAGCAAATACGATGCTTGCTACACATTTCCGAATCGATCGAAGCAGCGGCAAGCAAGCGCACGTTATGCCTTGCTTGATGAATGGAATACCACCATATTGTTATCTTTGCTTTTTGTATTTTTGCGTGTAAGGGGCATGCAACTAGATGCGACCACCAAAGTTGTGACAAACAGCATGTACTGGATACAAATTGCTCCACAACTGATTAGTAACCTGTAGGAGACTCTGTATCAACTTCTGTAGCATGTGTTCAAAAATTATCTCTTTAAAGTATAAGCAATATGCATCTCATTTCTTCAATCATCTGCACCTGCCATTCACTTCGATGTTCTATGCAAGTCATGAGTTGTCAAATATTTTTTTTTGGATAAGGAGTTGTCAAATTTATTGTCTGTATGTTCCAGTAGTCCTGCATTTGGTTAATGATAGATGCTTTCTTATTTCTTTGGGACAAGAAAGTGGCAAGCAGGTGGCGCTGGGGTGGAGGATGAGCAGCCGACAAGATTATAGTTATATGCCAATATTGCCTTTCAGTGTGCAGTCTGACAATTTTTTTGATGTCCTTGATATTATGAATATTAGTCTTGCTGAAGAATTGGAGTTGGTGCTCTAATCATGAGGAATTTGTTGCAGTTTTAGTATGTGAGAATTTGGAGCTGTCACGCTGTCATGCAGTGACTGCTTCTGTAGCTTGCTTGCGATCAATCTGCAGCTGTGGGCTATGGTGGTGTTCCAGGTCTAGGCTTCTAAAGATGCACACCACCAGATGGCCTGCAACAGATAAGTCAACTTTTTTCTACATATGCTAAATGAATGAATGATTTTAGAAGTTTCTGTGATGAGTCGTGAAAATGCTGATGCCTTGCCTTAGTTAACCTTGAATATGCTTCCTCAAGACTAAATGATGTTTACTTTATCAGATAGTAAAAAAAGTACTAATTCAGAGGATGATTGACAAATCCCCACGTTTGCTACAATGAAAAACAGAGGCCGACCTTGCCATGAGCCTCCACGTGTTGGTACGGATGCACTGCCAATGCATCTCCGGCATGACTTGAGGGAGGGCACTGCTGCCTTGGAGGTTGGACAATTGGGAGAGTGAAGTATAACCCATGGATGGGCACATGCAGGGTACGTAGGGCGGGAGCCAAGGAGCTTATGGGGTTTGTCAGGTATGGAGTAGAAGCCATTCATCATTGACCACATCTTTGTGTAGTGCAATTTTTTTTTGCAATAATTTTTTTTTACTGGAATCTATGATCTGATCCATCTCTTTGAACCAAGAACTCAAACACAAGTGTCATCCATGAATCTTTTATATGGGTCCTTATGGGTTCAGAATTCTAATAGAGTTGATGGGGAAGTATGCATGCTTTATAATATAAAAGGTGAGATCAGATTCTTGGTTATAATACTGCACCTTTGGTTTATATGGTGAATTTATCATTAATGCGAAAGCTTAGCATGGGAAAATCTCTGCATTCATCACGACAATGGAACCAATCATGATGATGGTTGATAAAAGAAGTGCTTCCATTGCCAGATGCATAGAGTGCTTGAGCCTTTGCACTACAACATAAATCTTTACCGCGGTGTCAGTGTTTTACCATCACGTCCACCTAGGGATACCCTTAGGTAGATGGATGATCGTGAGAAGACGCCGAGATCAAGAACTTGATGATATAATGTACTGCCAATGAAAAACAAATCCCCACGTTTGCTGCAATGAAAAACAGAGGCCGACCTTGCCGTGAGCCTCCACTTGTGTTGGTACAGATGCACTGCCAATGCATCTCCGGCATGACTTGAGGGAGGGCACTGCTGCCTTGGAGGTTGGACAATTGGGAGAGTGAAGTGATAACCCATGGATGGGCACATGCAGGGTATAGGGCGGAAGCCAAGGAGCTTATGGGGTAGTATGGAGTAGAAGCCATTCATCATTGACCACATCTTTGTGCAGTGCAATTTTTTTGCTATAATTTAATTTTGCTGGAATCTATGATCTGATCTATCTCTTTGAACCAAGAACTCGAACATAAGTGTCATGGATGAATCTTTTATATGGGTCCTTATGGGTTCAGAATTCTAATAGAGTTGATGGGGAAGCATGCATGCCTTATAATATAAAAGGTGAGATCAGGTTCTTGATTATAATACTGCACCTTTGGTTTATATGGTGATTTTATCATTAATGTGAAAGCTTAGCATGAGAAAATCTCTGCATTCATCACGACACTGGAACGAATCATGATGATGGTTGATAAAAGAAGTGCTGCCATTGCCAGATGCATAGAGTGCTTGAGCCTTGTTGTCTACCATTAATTATGTGTGTGTCACCGATTCTTTTCTTTCTTCCAATAAACCCATGGTCTGTTGGTAGACTTGTGATACATTGTGACGGAACCGCCAAATTAAAACTCTAATTAAGCGTAATGACCGTCATTTGAACACATCGGACTCATTAGCTTAACGGCTTAATTTGGCGATCCTTTCTCAACCCACGTCCCGATCAAAACATCACCGATAGTCCCACGCGAAGGTGGGTGCAGATGGTATAAGCACGACACATATTTGAAAATACAACAAATATACATAAGACTTTACCTTAAGTTTTACAAACCAAGTTTGAATAAATACATAATTTACAAACTTTGCATTTCTGAAGTCCGGGTTCAACTAGAGGAAAGGGACCTACAACTACCAAAAGTGTGCCCTAGGGAGATCCCAAATTAAATGTCTGGCTCCACAACCTCCCATCCCTCTGCATCCTGGCGGATGAACTTGACGCAGCAGGGACAGAAGTCTACGTCTGCGTGTCCTGAAATAATGGTGGCAACAAACCCTGAGTATACTAATATTCAGTAAGGCTTACCCGACCAGTGGGTATAACTTAGCCCACATATCTAGACATGCAAGGCTTTTGGCTGGTGGTTATTTTGCAGAAAACAGCGGCTAAGGTAATTCCTCACTTTCCTTATTTTAGCCCAAGTTCTATATAAATTAACGTAGTCTAATATTTGCATAACCAAATCTAGAGCAAACATAGTGGAACAATAAATAATAATTCATATGTTCATCAATATGGATATAACCATTTTTCGATCACAACACTACGCTGCGACGCAGTGACCAAGGTGCTCATATCCGAGAGCGACTAACGGCGAATCGATTCGATTTAACCTTGCAAGGTGGACCTAACCAACACGGCACGCGTATGCCCCGTCGGACCTCATGCACCAACCCTTCCCCTCCCCGCCTCGAACTACAGAACCACCCCACATTCATATAGTCAGCCGAGCTCAACGAGAGACCACCAAAAGTAAACATATGCATCCCGTTTCTCCGCGACTACTCAACTCGCCCTAAGGGGTGGTGATGAAGTTCTGTACTTTCGAAGCGAGGCAGTACTAGCCTTACCGGTTTCGACTACCTCCTACTCCCGGCATGCGGTTAGTACAGTTCAAACATGATCAGCAGGGCCAACAACGGCTCGGTCCTTAACCGACACAGGTGGAACTACACCTCTCCCGCCCGGTCTCAGATTCTATTCTTTCTTTCATTCCAAGACTTTCATCCATATTTAGTAACTCATATCTGGAAATATAAACTATCCTATATCTCGCGAGTAACCAAGAATTACTCGACTTCTACCGAACCCTATCTAGCATAGCATTTCTATCGTCCTATACATACTAGTACAACTCAAGGGAACCTAGGGTTCATGCAACTAGGGTTTCAAACAACTCCTAAACATAATGCACAAGTAATAAATACATATCTAGGTGTCATAATTTAAATTAATAGGATGTGCACCGGGGCTTGCCTTCGGGCTGCTGCTCAGAGCTAGGGGCAGACGGGCCTTGGGCAGGATCCTTGCAAACCCCCGGTTGGACTTGCTCCGGGTGCTTTTCACCTCCGCGATCACTTCATATACGACTCCTTCGGCGGCGGCGTCTACACGTATGCACATGACATGAGAATGTATGTAAATACGATATGCAATAACAATCTTTGAAATGCCCAAGTAGAAACACTACAAATTTACCCCAAATTTACCCAATTCTACATCCAACAGTTCTAATAAAACCCGGAATATCCGGATTCACATCCGGAGTATCCGGACTCCGAAGTCTGGAGTTTCGGGGCATATACCCGGAGTTTCCCCCGGAGTATCCCAAACCCGGAGTATCCGGACTTATACCCGGAGTTTCGCCCGGAGTGTTCAAAACCCGGAGTATCCGGGCTTATACCCGGAGTCTCCGGGCTTGACAGCATTTTCGCCCCAAAAACTAAAATCTTGATTTTTGGCAAAACCACCCCAGCAAATTTGAAACCCTCTTGAATCCTAGTTGAAGGATGCATATAGAGATGATTGACCAAAGGAAATCACCTAGAACATCCTAAAACAACCAAATCGGCGAGCCCTAGCTTCTAGTACCTTGAGCTAGTTCCTCTTGCAAGAAAACTCGAAAACGATGTCGCCCCAAGGTGGAATACTTGTAGAAGACGATCCCCCACACCGAGTGAATCTCCCTTGGCCTTGGAATCAAGTTGAAATGAAAGATTTCGGAATCTAGAGCTTAGGGGAGAGGGAGAGCTCGTGGGGGAGGTGAGGGAGAGAGAGGTAATGGGAGAGAGTGAGAGTGAGGGAGAGAGAGAGTGATATTTTTCTATTTAAATGATTGTGGGGTCCAGATGACCAAATTGTGGAAATAGAAACTCCACGCCCGGAGTATCCGGGCCAATGGCCGGAGTATCCGGGTGTTACATACATGTATTTTGTCACAAATGCTACCTGTTTGGTATAATTATTTCTAACCATTCTAGTACTAAACTGAATAGTTTGTCTATTTACAGGATGGGAGTGGTTCAAATTTAAAAATATTGAGTTAACCACTAATTGTTAGGCAAACTATTGGTTTGGGAATGGTTCGAATTAAAAAAATATTGAGTTAACCATTGTTAGGCAAACTGTTAGTTTAATTATTTCTAACCTCTACACTGATCTCATTATGAGATTACAGAGATGCATTTTTGCATGATTCTCAGCTAATGATTAAATAGGTGTGGCATACACTTACACACACTGGTTACTCTGCTGATCTTTAGGAAGAATCTCTCCTATACCAACTGTATTTTTTTCCGATTGTAGGTCGTTCAATACCAACCATTTGATTGGATACATACCCTATATTTTCAGCGCTCATTGAACTTGCAAGCTGTAAGAGCACTCTGACTTGGCTAAACAATGTTGTCCTATATCTTCCTGACGATTCGTGGCCAATTCTCTCGCCTCTCGTCGTGCCACGTCATCGGGCGGAATCCCGGCCGTCGATCCAGCGACGAACGGCCACGAGCGCTCGCGGCGGGTGGTCGCGGCCTCGCATCCCCAGCTTGCTTCAGCAAGGGCGCCACAGCCAGCTCGTCGGGTCGGCCCAGACTCCTCGCGGCGCCTTCGACCGGTCCGCCTCGCAGGCGTGGTGAGCTAGGTCGGCCGGCGGCGTGTGCTTATCCCCTTCCTCGTAGCTTTGCCGGCGCCCGAAGCTGCTGCTGCTGGTGCCGCTGCCGGCATGACCACCGAGCGCGGATCCGGCGGCCACCGCCCTGCTCCGAGTGGATCCGGCCGCCACCACCCTGCTCCACGCGGATCCGGCCGCCACCGCCCTCCCCCGCGCCGCGCAGGCGCGTGCGCCGCTCTATCCGCCGGCCTGGAGCACGGCCGGAGGGAGCACGGAGCAGGGGAGAGCCAGGCCGAGCACGGCACACGCCGCCGCCTCCGTCGGCACCCGGGCCTCCGCCAGGACCATCAAGCCGACCCACGCCGACGCCGGGGTTCAGGAGACCGGGCCGAGCCGCTGTCTCATCATCCAGCAGCGCGCGGGCGGCTTGTCCCCGTCCCCGTCCCCGCGCTCCTCGTCGCTACCGGCAGAGACAAAGAAGAACACCAATAGAGCCCTCCGAAGCAACGCACCGGCAACGAAGAAGAAGAATCGAATCAGCAGGTATGATAAACACCTCTATCTTCCCCATCTATTTATCTCCAAAAAATCCATTTTCTGCGGCACCTTTCTGCCCATCCACGCACCCACCGCCGCCGCCAGCTTACCTGCCAGAGCGAAGGGGCCTGAACTCGCGCTCCCCCCTCTCCCCGTGCTCGCCCGCTCGGCACGCGGCGGTAGCAGCGCCCACTACCCCCGCCCGCGGCGGCGGTGTCCATCCCTGCCCCAGGAGCTGTCTGACGAGGCCGGCAGCATGAGTTCAGGCCTCAAGAAGATTTATGCGCTGGAGTGAAGCTGCCGCCGAGTAGTGCACGGAAGTAGGAGCTCCCGATTAGCCTGGTTACGATTCACGCACCAGAAACAAAGATTAGATCATCCCCTTCCATGCGGCTATGCCTTTCACCCTCCACTAATCAGAGTCAGACACGAATGAGGCCTGGACTGCGGATTATAGCAGCCGACTCTAGCTAGCATGTTGAAATAGAGCACATTAGAACCCAAATTTGAATGAGAAAATGGGAGAGATAGCAGTAAGACTGGGGGGAGTAGCATAGAGATGGCATAGTTCAAGATTTGCAATTGCCGAAGATCAATTTGAGCACTGGCAGTTACTGTCCTGTATAGAACAGAGGGATAATATAAGGGAGATGAAAGAACAGCGAAGAGTAATGTACTAATGTGTGCATAAAGTACAACGACAAAGAAAACCAATTTTTTAAAAAATGAAAAAAAGGAAGACAGCAACCTATTAGCACACCCATCACTACTACCAAAAACTAGCTTCTCAGATTAACATAATGTGTAGTATAATGATTTTTGTTATGAATAAAAACTCCAATCAGTGCACCAACTAATTCTTGGCTGCTACCTCTAAATCTAAGCACGCTGCCATAAAATGGGAAAGCCCCTCTAACCAGCAGCAACAGATGTATTGAACATAAAAAAAACTCCCAGCTTTTGCAAAGTAGATAATTTATACTACTTTTTTAACCATTGGTCTAATGTAATCATATAATCTACATGCTAATTAAAAAAATATTCATTGCCTTATCAATGTACTTGTAAGTTGAGTTCTTATTTGCGTCTATCATCAATCCAGGTTATGATACCTGTAACCCAGATTTACTCGGTATGGAGGATACGTTAGCTACAGCTAAACCTCAGTCATCTGATCACCAACCTCCTCTGCCGAATGAAGGAGTTCGGGCTGTTACCAATAAAGTAGACAGTGAAGTTCACCCGAACGAGATTTGGAATTGATTATTTCGATGTTCTTAAATTTTCTTAACTCCTTATTTATGTTAGCCTTAATGCTAAACAAGAGAAGCGTGCAGGTTGCCAAGAGCAGGCCAACAGATTGGATTTCAGGATTTCCAATTACAAATAGACGTTTGCAGGTTAGGATCATCATATGCCACATGAAGTGTGTACATCTCTACTGTGGTTATAACCTTTTGAATCCATGTCGGGTCCAGATTATAAAGAACAATGACCTTCAACTGGTTCTGGAACTTTTGGAACTGTATATAATGGTAAATAGAGAGGCACTGATGCTGCAATAAAAATAATCAATGACAGATGTTTTGCTGGGAAACCATCTGAGCAAGAAAAGATGGTTCTTTCTCATACTTCCTGATCTTTGTTTTTTGTTATGCTTGTCTGCATATTGATGGACTTCTGGAATGAAGCATCTATCCTTGCGGATCTGCATCACCCAAATGTTGTCGCGCTTTATGGTGTTGTTCATAATTTGGCTGCAGCCCTGCATTAAAACCTGCTTGCAGGACTTGGAGCAAAGATTCCTTGCAAATTCCATACCAAAGAGAACTATTCTAGGCGATGACAGCTACTCCACAGAATAAGTTTCTATCATAAAAAAAGTCTCAGCTGCAAAGATGAGTTCTCTTTTGCATATACACAATTTGGAAAATGTAAGCTATAGTTACGTTGCATAATTGGTTTATCTTCAGCCACAATCAGATCACCGAAGTTCACTTTCTATATAAAGATTGAGGAAGGGCCCCTCAGGCGCGGCAATGCCGCGCCATCTTTCTAGTACATTCGATCATTAGCTTTACTTGGCTAAACAATGTTAGCACGGTGACCTGTGTATCTTTAGAAGATTTTTGGTATTTTGAACTACCTAATTTTTGGTATGCAATCTGTCAGCTGGTCTGAAATTTTGCTCCGAGAAAATGAATGTCCCGACCAAACTGAACATTATTGTCAACAAAAACTGAATGTTATAGCCTCAAGTTCCTGACAGGTTTATCACCGGTAAAACCATTAGAATGCGAGTGTGTGATTTTGGATATCATAACATACATTGTATTATGTAATTTTCAATTTACTAGGCAATTATACCCGTGCGTTGCTACGGACAAAGTTGATATAAGTATAGGATACGTATTAGTGCCCTTGTGTTAATTTGTAGGAATCTACGTGATCGAGTCGTGGATGGAGGGGGTTGGTCCGACTCGCATACGGGATGGATTATCTGTCAATAACATAGACGGACCACACACCAAATAAAAAATTTAGGTGGAAACCTTACTCGCTTTAGTAATAGGTATATGTATAGATTATATGAAAGTTTGCTTGTGGAAATTGATGAGTCTCAAAATATTATTTTACTGCCCATTCTTTATGTATTGATGTGAAAAAAAATTCGCCACCCATAGCAATAACGCAAGGCACCTCCAAACAGGAGTGCTAAAGCATGCTAAAGTTTAGCTAAATTTAAAATAAGAGTAAAATATTTGATGGGGAAAAGGATGTAATGGGTGCTAAACTTTAGCACTTGACATATTAGCACCTCCAAAACTGGACCATAATCTTGCTCCTTTAGTTTATTTGACCCATTTATTCTATCTATTTTTTGGGGAAAAACAATGATAGCCCAGTACTCCAGTAGTACTGGTTCGAGCGAGAGTGAACTTTTGGCGCCACCGACCTGCCGATCCAGACCACAGTCCATACTCCGTACATGATCTCTAGCTCCGGCGACGGTTCAGCTAGCGCTCCCTGGTCTCGATCCTCGGCGGACTGATGATCTTGATCCCCTGGGTCCGCGGCACGATGACGACGTTGACGGCGCCGTCGTCGTCGCCGACCCCGATGTCGGCCAGCACCTCGTCCAGCGGGAGGACGAGCGGCACCACCACCGTCTCTCCGGCCCTGTTCCCGCCGCGCGCCAGGGTGGCGAAGTTCCCGGCGTACTCGCTGTACCGCGGCCCCGCCGCGGCGGCCTGCTCCGGCGGCACGTTGATCACCACGTCGAACTTGCCGCCCCTGCCGGCCTCGAACTCGATGCCGCCGAAGACCAGGACGGTGTCCGGCTGCGTGCCGCCGCCCGCCGTCTTCTGCGCGCGCGGCGGCCTGTTCACGGACGGCAACTCCACGCTCTGGCCCGCCGTCAGGGTCAGCGGGAAGGCAGGCGCTGCCGGCGCCGCGGCGCGTAGTAGCCGCCGCCTGGTGGCCGCGGCGGCGGCGCCCTTGGGCAGCAGCGGGGTCAGCCGGGCACCCACCCACCGCAGCGGCTCCCGCTCGTCGTAGCTGTACCCGAGCGCCGCCGGGTCGAGGACGTCGCGGACCCGGACGCGCACGGGCCGCGGCTTCTCGTCGTAGAACACGAAGCTGGTGTCGAGCCACGCCGGGTCGTCGAAGTGGCTGTGGCCGAGCTCGGTGGCCCAGAGGTGCCAGAGGCGGTCGACGTTGGCGTGGTGCGAGTAGAAGACCGGGTCCCGCGCCGCCGTGCCGAGGAAGCCCATGTCGGCGCCGGCGTGATCCTCGCCGTCGTTCCCCACCGTGGAGCTCCCCGGGTCGCCGGCCCACACGTGTACAGGGGCGGATCCACATGGGGGGCTAGGGGGGATTAAGCCCCCCACCTCCCTAATATTCATGGATACCCCCTAAGACCCTTTTGATTTTTGGGATGAAACAATGAAGAGGAAGAGGGGAGGAAGAAGAAAAGAAGAGGAGGAAGAAGAGAATGGATATGATCCCCTTTACATTTTCGGGCTAGATTCGCCATTGCACGTGTACGCTGGTGTGCGCCATGCTCTCCAGCGAGCCGGAGGTGCCCGACGACGCCGTCCCCGGGTACTCGGCGCAGAACTTGTCGCCGAGAAAATCCTGCGCCTTCTTGTTCCGCATCATCTGAACGTACAGGGTGGAGACTGGAGAGGTTATTCTGAACAATTTGGTTGTTGATCTGAATCGCCTGCGGGTCGAACGGGATGATGGTGTCGCCGGCGTTGAGGATGTCGAGGTTGACGTAGGCGGCGAGGTGCGCGGGGTCGCGGTGGGCGTCGTAGAGCGGCGAGCCGGCGTCGTTGAAGATGACCGGCAGCGCCATGCCGGCCGGCGCGTCCCAGTTCCAGTAGGGCAGCGCGAAGGCGGCGTCGCCGATGAGCCCGCCGAGGATGCGCTCGTAGAAGTAGATGTACATGCGGTGCCACGGCGCGAAGATCCACGAGAAGTGCACGTCGAACGGCGCGTCGTCGGCGTCCTTGCTCGCCGCCGCCGCCGGGCCGCCGCCGTACCGGTAGTGGCCGTCGCAGTAGGCCTGGTGGATGGCCGCCTGGCTCGCGAAGCTGCGCGGGTCGGAGTCCGGGAGCGCCCTCATCGCCGCCAGGGCCTGCCTGTACTTCTCCACGGTCTCGGCGTCGGCGAGGTGCGCCGGCTGGCAGCTGCCATGCGGGGCATCATGATGAGAATGATGAGCTACGTGATCGAGGTTGGTTGGCAAGGTTACGGTGTGGGTGCCTAGCTACCACCGTATATATAGCGCATTGGTGGTAGGTATTTTGTGCGGCTAAGGTTAGGGATGGCAGCGGGGGAGAAACGCCAGCCAGCCAGCAACAGTGTTTTCTTCTCACGCCAAATTAGTCCAGCCACCAGTGTTTTCCTCTCATATCAGATCAGCCCAACCACCCGAACGAGGCAGCAGTGGGGGCAGGAGAACGTACCCGCCTTCACCTGCGTTTAAATTCCCCGTCACCCGACTCACCACCCGTTTCAGGTCTCAATTTCACTCTATACCGTCACCACCGGTGGAAAATTCCCTGCGGCGGTGCCGCACAGCGCTGGTCGTGCGGCATCGCCTAGGATCACGCCGCGTGGCCATATCAGATCAATCGCGACATCCGCGGCAGCAGGAGCCGCGCACTGCTGCGGAGCCGCCCGCTCCCTGCGACGGAGCCGAGCAGGAATTAGCCGAGCGCCGGATCGAGCCATGGAACCAGTTCCTTCACGGAAGTTTCCGCTGCAACGGAGCCGTCGGACGGCTACGTAGATTTTTGACAGGTCCGTGAAAAAAGGATCTGACGCCAAACTGTAGAATTCCACCGCCGGCGAGTATCAGATGCCCTAGTTTTGTCATCGATGGAGAGTTCTGCCGCCGCGGGGCAGTCGTATTCAGGTGACGGGAACATTGGCCATGCTGTTCTTCCATCAATACAAATGGCTGAATCGGACACCGTCAAGTCAGCTGCAATTGCTGAGATTGCAGATCACTCTATTTCACCATCAAGGTCATCATCGGCTCCCGGCAATGAGTTGGTCACTGGTGCTTCCAAAGTCTCAATGGTGATGGAGATGCCAGCAAATTCAACCATGCAGGCATCAGAGGTGCCCGAAGCCATGGCACCATTCAGATTTTGAGGAGCAATTTAAAGAGCAACTTTCTTTCTCCTGCAAATTGTTTCAATCTGAAGGGTCAATCAATACCTATAAGGTTATGCCTACCAAATATCAAGATGAAGCAATAATTATCTTTAACTCTGAGGATATGACCATAACATGTTCTTGCAAAAAGTATGAATGCATTGGTATGTATCGCCCTTTAAAGTGATATACTACTTCATAGCACAAGTTGCTCAACTCCTTTTCCAATTTTTTTTGAAAACTCTTGTCCATATGTGTTACAGGTATTTTGTGCAAGCATGATATCCGAGTATTTACTATCAATGAGGTTTTTGTCTTGCCAACTCAGTATATATTAAATAGATGGATAAAATATGCAAAAAGGGGATTTTATTGTGAGAAGAGAAATAAATGACAATGAAACATCAAAAGCTCAAACTGCACGTATCTCTTGAAAGGCGACATCTCTTGCATTGAAGTGCTCTGTTTCAAAAGATCTTCTTGATGATCTGGAGAAAGCTATTGATAAATTGGACCAGGAAGCAGATACTACTCTGAACCAATGGCCTGTAGAACCTTGTGTAGTTTCCGGAGTTAGCACTGAATGTGTTACAGATATTTTAAAGGGTTAATTGAATCCATGCCATTACAATTGCTCGAGTTCACTGATCTGCCATTACTATTCACGATACCGGGAGAGTGCCATTACAATTTCATATTTGTTCGAAATATGCCATTACGTACCCCTTCGACGTGTTTCTTCTTCCTCTCATCCTCTCCTTCCTCTCTCTCCATGGTAGATCCCTCCGCCGCCGGCGCCGCCGTTGAAGCTGCCTGATTCGAAGCTGTCGTCACCCGATTCACCGCGCTGTCGCCCGATTCAGAGCCGCCGGCGGCTCACTGAGCGCGTGGCCGAGCAGGCTTGTGCGGCGGTGCCAGCGGGCACGTTGGCGCGCACGGCGGCGCCCGCCCGCGGCGGCCGCACGGTCAGGCGCGGTTTCTAGGCAGGGGAGAGGCGGGCTGGCCACCGGATGGCCTAGATCCGGTGCAGAACGTCGGGGCAGAGGCGCCGCTGGTCTGTTCCGGCGCGGGGTAGGGGAGTCACCGAGTCGGCGTCCTGGGCTTGCGCTAGCAAGGAAGGGAGCCGCTGGCCAGGGGCACGCAAGGGCGGCAGAGGAAAGGCGCTCGGTCAGTGCGCCTCGCGGCGGCCGGCGGCGAGGTGCGAGGGGCGGCAGCGGCGAGGTGCTCGGGGCGGCGGTGGAGTGGGAGGTTGAAGACAAGGGTATTTTGGTCCAAAATTTTTCAGAAACACGTCGAAGGGGTACGTAATGGCATATTTCGAACAAATATGATATTGTAATGGCACTCTCCCAGTATCGCGAATAGTAATGTCAGATCAGTGAACTCGAGTAATTGTAATGGCATGAATCCAATTAACTCTATTTTAAAAGGTAAAGTATCTATTAGAGGTCCTGAGGTGATAAAAGGTCCAAAGAAGAAAAGAGAAGATGTACTTGAAAAGAAAGGGAAAAAAAGAAGACTACAAACAAAAAAAGTACAACCACCAATTCAAAGATGCATTTATTTCCATCTCATTTTTATAGCTAGTAATATTTTTCTATATTTGTATTCTGTAGGAAAAGATAAAAAGAAGGCACAAGATTCTGAAGAATTTAGTGTAAGACTGAGAGATAAACAAGCCTTATTTATCTGATTGAATGATCCACTTTCAAATATATGTCCTGAACAATATTTTTTCTACATAGGGTTCTGGTGCAGTACCAGGCTTCTCAACCAATACATATGGTGAATTTTCAACCATGGTTGCTCCTTCAATCGAGCGAGAATATATGGTTGTTCCTTCAGTACAGGGAGGATGTATGGTTCCTCCTTCAGTCCAGGGAGGATATAGGATTGATCCTTCAATTCAAAGGGGATATATGGTTCCTCCTTCAGTCAATCCTTCGTCAATCCTTGGAGAATATATGGTTCCTCCTTCAGTCAATCCTTCGTCAATCCAAGGAGGATATACAAGTCTTTTAGCTGGGCTTCATGAAGATGCATCAGCTGCTCGAAAATTACATTTTGATGAAGTTTCAAATCCTGCTACATTTGAGTAGTAGTCATACTTTGATAACTTTTAAATAAACCACAGGACTGTAATGTTCCAATAGTGTTTCAGTGATTCTATATTTTTGTTGGACTTTCACACGCAGCTAGTGTTCTTTCACAGAGTTTTGTTCGAAACCTTTTCTAGAAACGCAGTGGGGGCAGGAGAACGTACCCGCCTTCACCTGGGTTTAAATTCCCCGTCACCCGACTCACCACCCGTTTCAGGTCTCAATTTCACTCTATACCCGTCACCACCAGCGTGGGTAAAGGGTACCCATTGGGTGACCCACCCCTAGATAACAAACTGAGCAATGAATAGATATCAGGGAACCTAGTTGCTGCTCGACTTTCTCCCCCGCGTGCGCAGGGGGCTTCTATACGTCGCTTTCAGCGACTTCGGAAGGTTGCGTCGCAGAAGAATCAGATGGGCGTGCGCGCGGAAGCGGAATCACGTAAGGTTCCTAGCCCAATAAGCAGGTGCCTGGCCCATTAAGCGGAAGTGAAAGTTTTCTCCACAAAATGTTTTTAAAAAATAAAAATGTTTGCACGAAAGTGTTCCAAAATATTCATATTTGTTGAAAACAATAACTAGTGTTTTTTGATACATTTTCAGATTTGTTTATAAACATTTCAAAGTGTTTCGAAAATATTTACATTTGTTTTGGAAACATTTCAAAGTGTTTCGAAACTTTCAGTTTGTTCCGAAACATTTAGATTTGTTTCATTCCAGAGTGTTCCGAAAAACTTTCAGATTGTTCCGAAACATTTAGTTTTGTTTAAGAACATTACAGAGTGTTCCGAAAATATTTACATTTGTTCATATTGTTCCGTTTTCAGAGTGTTCCGAAACATTCAGATTTAAAATATTTCAAATTGTTCGGGAACATTTAGATGTTTTGGAAACATTATGATTTGATTAGTAGATTGTTCTGTTTTCAGAATGTTCTGAAAGTTTCAATTTGTTCCGAAACATCCAGATTTGTTTAGAAACATTCAAATTACCTGAAAAACTTTCAGATTGTTTCGAAACATTAGATTTGTTTAGAAATATTGCGGAGTGTTTCTGAAATATTTTAAGTGTTATGAAACATTCAGATGTTTTGGAAACATTTCAAAATGTTTGCTGTCAAATTTTTGGAAATACAAATTGGAAATATTTCAAAGTGTTCGGAAAACATTTTGACTTGTTGAGCAACATGTTAAGATTGTTCTATTTTTTCAAAGTGTTCCGAAACTTCCAGTTTGTTCTAAAACATTTAGATTTGTTTAAAAACATTCAAGATTATTCTGAGAAACTTTCAAATTCCTCCGAAACATTCCAAAGTGTTCCGGAACTTTTAGATGTTTTGGAAAATATTTCAAAATGTTCCGAAATATTCAGATGTTTTGGAAACATTCCAAAATGTTTCGGAGCATTCAGATGTTTTGAAAACATTTCAAAAGTGTTTTGGAAATATTCTGACTTGTTTAATAAATTGTTCTGTTTTCATAATGTTCCGAAACTTTTAATTTAGCCGGTTGCAGCAAAGTTCACTGCACGACACGTTTCAATGGGAAAAGAAAAAGAAAACGAAGAAAAGCTTAATGGGCCTTCACGGTTCACAGAAACAAAATTAGAGAAAGGGGTGGCATGCGTTACCTGCAATAGAAGAAGATATACGAACGAAGAAAAGCTTAATGTCTTAATGGGCCTTCACCGTCCACGGAAACAAAACAAAGAGAAAGCGGGTGGCGTGCGTTAGCTTCCGACCTTCTGCGACACATTGGCACACAGCAGCTCGCGCGACAAATAGAAATCCCCCGTGCGCACGCATTTGCCGCCTCTTTAATCCTCTACTCCCTCTCGCTCTCATCTCGGCATGCTAATGGAGTCCTTGCCGGCTGCGGCCATGGCCCTGCGCCCCTGCCGCTGCCGGCGTCGTCGTCGGATGCGGCCAGCAGGTGACCTGCCCCTGCTGGCGGCGGCTGGGTGGGAGGGAGGGATTTGGAATAGGGGTGGGTTTGTGTGGGATTAGATTAGGGTTTGTGGTGCTTATTTACATAAGATTTGGAAGCTAGCCCCCCGTGTCATACTAAATGGGTACTTTATGGGCAGATTTGGGTAGAGAGAAGAATTTGGGTAGAGATTAAGAGGAATTTGGGGGTAGAGCGTGGATGACAGGCGGAGGTCAACTTCTATTTCAGAACAGAGAAAAGGTTCAACACGAGTTCATGTTCACGACTTCACGGTACAAGGGAATCTCCCTGGGATTTATAGTCGTTTCGCATTAGGGACTAACGACAACATGGGCCTCAGCTTGGGCTAGCCTCGCACCATTCGGCCCACAGATACTTGAATGGCGCGGTCATGACAGGTTGCCCGTCGCCGGCCGGTGTAGGAGGGCGTGCCTCCAGACGCACCGGAGGCCCCGACGCCCAACGGCACCTGCTACCGCCTTTGGATAGGGCTCGCGTGCACCGCCTCCAACCACTACTACATAAATATAAATGTTTTATAGGAGCGGGCAAAATTATATTTGTAGGGGTGGGTGTCATACTCATTCCTACTTTTCATAGCTAAAAATACTTTTTGTAGAGGCGGATACTGCGTCCGTCCTATCTGTTTCTAATTTTCGCAGCTAAAAATGCTTTTTGTAGGGACGAATACCATGTCCATTTCTAGGGGCGGGTCATCCCGTCACCCACCCCTACTAACTGATTTAAAAAATCAAAAAAAAAAATGGCCGCGCCGGCCGTCCAAGCCAGCCCTGCTGCCGCCGCCGCCGCCGCCGTCCGCCAAGCCATGCCGGCTGTCCGTCCGAGCTAGCCCCCCTGCCGCCGCTCGCTAGGCCGCCGCGCTTGCCGTCCGAGCCAACCCCGCCGCGCCAGGCCGTCGCTGCTCGTCTGGCCGCCGCCGCTTGTCCATGGCTTCACAACGAACCTGATTGGATCTGCGAGAGCAATCATCACTTGCATCGAGGCATGGATTGATGTTTCGTGGGTGTCAGGGGGTGATGTGTGTTGTGTGGCATGGCATGGTAGCTACCGAGCTCGTAGACGTGGCCGCTGAAGACGGAGCAGCAGTCGCCGCTCGAAACGCCGCGCCCTGCTCACATTGCTTGCTCCGCCTCGCGTCAGGCCGCTGCCGTAGCTGCGGTGTGCCCTTGAAGCACACGAACAGAAAAATTAAACGAATGAAGACAAGCAAACACCAAACATTCGGACGAAAAATACTTTCTCAATACTCCACTGATTCAAACGAGATTTGAGCCATAGATGCAAAGTCACAAGGTCTAATAGATCCATGAAAAAGATCGCAAAACAATAAAAAAAACCACTGTGAATCGAATAAAAATTCGAGCGTCTCTTCCATGAACGCGATTTGGGAAAAACTCAAAATTCGAGCAGATTCAGGAGAGATTCGAGGGGGGATTGAATCAAAGATACACACAAGAATCCTAGCAACAAAAGCCCTCAAACAATTTCATGAATCCACACCGAAATCGTGACGAACAAATATTTACCTGAAAATCGCGATGCGCCATCGGCGCCACTCGCGCTCGCGCCGGGATGCGCCGTCATTGTAACACCCCGGTGTTAGTTTTGGCAGTAATATCGTGTTTAATCGTTAATCGTGTTCTAACCGCGTCGTCAGCGCTAATCGCGTTCGCAGAGTAAACATCTGCTTAGCGATGTTCGATCTCGTTTTTGTCACTGATCCGGGCTTCAAATCAATTTTCGCCCAAAACAAAAGCTGTAGACCTTCTTTTTCTCTACAACTTTTATTTTGGCCAAAATTCAAGTTTCAGCACGAAATTTAAAGAAAATCTTTAATTTTGCTTTGATTAGGACATTTTCAAATGCACCCAAGTTTTGAAATTTTATCTTTCAAACCTTAGTTCAAATGAAAAAGTGACTGAAACAAAAGTTGGAGATCTCAAAATTTTGAACAACTCTAATCTCCTCTGCTCGTCGCTCGACACGCCGCCGGAGCCGTCGCCGCTCTTCGACGTCCGTGTCCACGCGCCGCGCCGACGAATCTCGCCCGTCGTGCTCACGCACCGTCCTTATCCGCACGGAGTCGTGCCCGTTTTCGCCTCCCCGTTCCCCTTTCCTCACCCCTGTGGAGCACGCAGCCGAGCCGAGCACGAGCAGGCCGTCGCCGGCGTCCTCCGGCCGTCCTCCGCCGCCGTTCTTCGCGCAACAAGCCACCCAGAGCCGCCCCACATCACCCCGCGTCTCCTCCGCCCCTTTTCCGAGCTCGATCGACCCTCTGCTGGGCCGAATCGACCCCTGCGCCGCCGTCCACCATCGCCGTCTTCGTAGAAGTCTCGCCCTCGCCGTCGACGACCCCCTTCCGGCCTCCCTCCGCTCCAACCGAGTCTACGGTGAGCTTCTCTGCGCGCCCCTATTCCTTCCCGACCACTTCCCTGGCCGAATCTCGCGCCACCGCCGCCGGTGAGCCGTCACGCCGCCGTGCCCGCCCGCTGTCGCCACGCGCACGCCGCAGGACGCCTCTGCGCGGGCCCCCGCAGTGCTGTCGCGCGCCCTGGCCCCGCTCAGCTGCTCTAGCCGCCGTGCCGCCTCACCCCGCGGCCGCCGCCTTCTGCGCCGACCAGAACGCCGCCGCAAGCCGCCGCGCCATGGGCGCCGCCGCCCCTGCTCCCGCGGAGCCCCCTGCTCCGCCCACTCTCGGCCCGAACTAAACCGCCCCGAGCCCCCCCCCTCGAGCCAAGGAAGCTCCTCGACCCGACGCCGGCCACCCACGGTCACCGGAGCGCCTCCGCCAGCGTAAACCGCCGCCGCCCGCCCCTGCTCGCCGCGGGCAAGCCGCGTCCGGCCGTCCCCAAGCCGATTCGACCCACCACAACGTCGCTCTCGACCTCCCCGAGCTATTCCCCTCCTTCCCCCTCGTCGGCGGCGACCGCCGTCGCCGGAACCGGCCGGCGCCGCCCTCCCAGCGCCGCCTCCTCTGTTTTGGCCGGCCAGGGACCCGATTGCTTGATTGCAAAAGTTTCAGGGACCCATCTGCAATATCTAGTTTTGTTTTCAATTGTTGCTGTGAACTTCTAAATTCAATTAAAAATCATAGAAAAATCAGAAAAATGCAAACCAAATTTTGTTAGGTTTCTAAAATCGAGATCTTCAAAAGAAAAATACTTGTGCGTGGGAAATGTCACTTTTGCCCCTGCTAAAATTCGGGTTGTATTTAATCTAGTTTATTTAATACCGGTTGTTCCGTTGCTCTAAAAATTATGAAATTTATTCAGTAGATTATTCTTTGTATGTGTAGTCCACTGAAAAATTTCCAAGTGCAGGGCCTATGTGTATCTTTGTGGATCTATTGTTGTTTGATTTCCTTTTCTAGAGTTAAAGTAAATACTTTTATATGTCAATAAATGTTGGTAAGTTATTTATGCACTCCTTATCAGTAGTGTTTCATGATAGAAAAGTTGTGATACTAGCTCGTTGCGGTTTATTAAGTTTTTGTGTTTAGCTAGTTCCTAGTTTTAGTCTTTCTTTATTTTCACCATGGCTAAGCAATGCCTTAATGCTTCTCTTTGTTTGTGGTGTACCTAGCCTTCTTAATGCAAGTTTAAGTAGTGTTGTTGAAAGGAAACACTTCAGGCTAAGCTCAGTCGGAAATTAAACCTGCCAAGCAACACCAAGTCGTTCCCTTTATCGCTAGTTCTTCATGATTATTCGTTAAAGGATTGCCAGTCATATCTTCTTTTACTCGTATTGCATTGCCTCCTGAGTACCTTGCACCGTTGTAACTCCTGCATGGCATCTTTTCATACGTGTAGACGTCACGAACGAAGCGGCTTACGAGCTGGTTGCTGAGCCGGTCCAGGAGCCGCAAGCGGGAGAACAGCAGGAGGACGCAGTCAAGCACGCTCCCGAAGAAGCCACTAACCCCGCTGACCTGCAAGGCAAGCCCCGGAGCATATCCCTTATTTTAATTACTCCATATTATATTTAAAGTATGGTGCAATTACGTTCAAGGAATTGATTGGAACCATAGATGCATAATCTTGAATACCCAGTGTCCTTACTAGGGTAGGTATCGCTAGCACTGCTAGGCTTAAGTAAACTCGGTAGAAGACGGGTGATTTCCTATCACCCGCGAGATATAGGGTTGTTACTTCAGGTAGTGTTGTCAAAAATAAGGCAATGAGAAGGAAATTGGAGACCGGGCGGAGGGAAAGTTGGACATGATATTTGCATAAAGAAAGTTGAGTCTCCGCCTGTGTCGATTGAGGACCGTTCCGTTGTTGGCCCTTTGACTGAGGATTGAACAGTACTAACCACATACCGGAAGTAGGAGGTAGTCGAAACCGGTGAGCTGTGTACCACTTTACAGCGGTGATTTGAATTCCGTCATGCTACGCTGGGCGTGGGAGTTGGCGGGTGTTGGATAGGATGCCGCCTCCGGGTTCTCCGGGAGTTCACTGCGAGGGGCCCATCACCTGGGTTTTAGCAGGCGTAGTTCAAATGCCGTGGTAATGTGGAAACAGTTGACGCATGGCCCGACGGGGCTTACATGTGTCGTGTGAGTTAGGTCCACCTTGCAAGGTTAAATCGGATCGATTCGCCGTGACTCGCGGATAGGAGAGCCTTGGTCAATGCGTCACATCGTAGTAAGGATTGAAAGGACAGAAAAAGAAAAGTTGGACTTTTGTTGATATTCTTGAAAAGATAATATGATTAACCATGTGTGCTCTAAAGAATTAGGCAAACCTAGTTTCTAGATATCAACACAATTGGAGCTAAAATATTGAAAGTAAGGATCCAGTTTTAGTAGCTTTTCAGCAAAATAACCCAGAGCCAAAGAGCTGTGCATGTCTAGGTAATGGGCTAAGTATACCCATAGACGGGTAAGCCTTGCTGAGTATTAGAATACTCAGGGTTTGGTTGTAACCCTTCCGAGCAAGTTGTATTCCGGAAGACTTCGAGGAAATCAATGCGTCCTGGAGTGGTCAGCCTCTTCCTCCAAGTTGGACGGTCGAGTGGGTTCCGTCTTCTCCGTGAAGTGAAGGCAGGTGAGCCTCACATCAGTGGGCAAGATGTGAAGTTCATCTTTCGGTCATCAACGTTATTTATCGTACTGTATTTGGAAGCTTGTTTCAAACCTGTTTGTATTTTCCGCTGCGTTTGAACTCTGTATTCGAAATGTAACTCTGGCTTATAAAACTTTATTGTAAATTAATTTGGGGACTTTTGTTTAACTCTGGTTGTAAGTTTGTTTGAAAACTTTTGTTGCTTGTAATCACCTGTGCTCGTATTCTGGCGAGAGTTCCTGTGCAATCGATCCTGGTTAAAGCAGGCAGTCTGAGTGTACCGGTGAAGTGCAGTAGCGGAGGATTAAGTTAAATGGTTAATTAGTGCACTTGATCAGTATTATTTGGACTGTTCTGTGACAGCCATCCCCCCTCCCGCCTGCGCAGGGCTGCACCGCCGTCGGTGTTATAAACATGGCGAAGAAACGGCGAAGAACAACAAGATCAAGCCACATGAGACACGAGGATTTAACATGGAAAACCCTTCCAATGCGAAAGGAAAAAACCACGAGCATCAGCCAGCAAATCTTCACTATATCGGGTGTGTGTTTACAACGCCTAGCAGCGGCTTATAAGAGGAATAATCAACTATCGAGGAGCAAACCCTAAAGGGTATATGAACCGTACCGCTCCGGCCCAAGCCTCCCGGCGACGGGCCTCCGCTTCGCTACGTCGGAAGTCGGCCTTTTCTTTTGTGCAATGAATTTAGATCATAGTATAACAGTCGGGTCCCGTCCTCGCCGGGCTGCGACACCGTCGCCGCTCCTGCCCACTCCGGGCTATGACGCCGTCGCCGCTCCCAGCATGAGCCGCTATGGCTACCCAAAGCCGCGCCGCTGGTGCTCGCTGCGGAGTTTAGGAGCAGGGCCGTCGTGGGAGACGAAGGCGTCCCCATGGCGAGATGAGGGAGAGAGAGAAGGATGCTCGTGGGGTGAGAGAGGGACTCTGATTCGGTGACATGCCTATGGCATGTCAAGCTGTGACATAGTGTGAATCTTGGCCTTTGGGAATGAATCCAAAGGGACTCAGATTGGGTGACATGCCCATGGCATGTCAAGCTGTGACATGCCGCCAATCCAGGCCGTGGAAAACGAATCAGACGCCACTCCGCCGGTCGTCCGCAGAAGTCCGTTGC
Source organism: Panicum virgatum (assembly GCF_016808335.1). Classification (NCBI taxonomy): domain Eukaryota; kingdom Viridiplantae; phylum Streptophyta; class Magnoliopsida; order Poales; family Poaceae; genus Panicum; species Panicum virgatum. Next base: position 10,035,952 of record NC_053141.1, on the reverse strand, counting down.
GGTCACTGTTTCCACACCGCTCGCGCCCAATTCCACCGTAGGTGGCTCCGTTTTCGCAAGGAAGCGTGCCAAATCAGGGGCCCCTGCGCTCGCTGGCCCCACTCCCCCACTCGCTGCTCACGCCAGGCGCCCGGAGAGGGCAAGCCGCCGCCGTGGACCGGGAGTCCGGGACCGTCGCCGCCACGAGAGGCCGCCGGCCCGTTGCCCGTCGCTGCCACGGGAGTGCGCCTGTCGCCCGCCGCAGGAGGCCGCCGTCGCCCGTTGCGGCGGGGCGCGCTGGCCCTGTCGCGCGTGGAGGCTGGTGACGGCGGCCTCCACGCCGGGCCTGCATCCATGCCACTGGAACTGCAGCAAGGAGTCGCCGGCAAGGACGCTCGAGCAGGCTGCCACAGCGACAGGGGACTCCCGAGCAGGCTACCTGCATCCACGCCTCCTGTTCCGAACTCTGTTTCTTCTACCTCTGGCTTCCTTTCTCTCTTCAACGGAATACGGTGGTGCTTGCTCGGCCTCCCCTGTACCCAGAAGAAGGCTCTAATTTAAAGATGAAGTGGACAACGAACATTCAGCACGGCAATGCTACTTCAACTGAACCGAGGCTGCAATGCTTTCTTTCATTTCGATGGAGTTCAAGTCCTGGAGGTCGGTGTTCACGGACCACCCGGCGATGAACACCATCCGCCCAGCACCGGCGCGGCTCGTACATCCTGCTGCCGGCGAGCGCGGCGCACGGCGCGGAGCCGTTGGCGATGTGTGCGTCCTCGTACAGCCGCACCCGGCAGCCGCGGCGCTGCTGGAAGAAGGTGCGCGGGACGCCCCTGTACGCGGCGCTGCCGTCGCCAGTGCCCCAGCCGCCTTCCGGGTCCGCGGCGACGTCCGTGAACTGGAGCTGGAAATGTATCTTGTCCCCGCCCCCCAGGGGCTGCCGCTTCTCGTCGCAGATGTCGAGCCACCGCTCCGCCTCCCGGCCGGCGACGACGTTCTTGGCAAGCTAACTCAGCTCCTCACGTCATTAGCAGGGGCGTAGCTAGGGGGGCGGGCAGGGGCGTGGCCCCTATGGTTCCAATTTTGTATTATAAATTTAAAATTTAATTAAATTTTTATATAAATTAATATGATTAGCCCTTCTAATAATAAAAAAATAAATTTCTGGCTCCGCCCCTGGTCATTAGAAGGTCGTGCAGTTACCGAGCGAAGGGCAGGCCCGGCGACTGGCCACCGGTCTCCACGAGCGGCAAGGCCGGCGCGCCCCTCGCACGGCGGCCGCTGCAACGAGCGACGGGATGGCGGCCTCCCGCGGCGGCGACGAGCGACAGGACGGCAGCCTCCGCGGCAGTGATGGGCGACGAGCGACGGGCCGGCGTCCGCGAGCGCGAGGCGTCGAGGTCCCCTAATTTGGGTGTAGGCGGTTGCAAAAACGGAGGCCGCTTACGGTGGATTTGGGGGCGAACGATGACCGCAACGGACTTCTACGGGCGGCCGGCGGAATGGCGTCCGATTCGTTTTCCACGACCTGGATTGGCCGCATGTCACAGCTTGACATGCCATGGCACCCAATCTGAGTCCGAGGAAGATAAGGTTTGTGCCTTTGCGGAGAGAGAATATATTTTGAATATGGAACCCGCGGTGAGTGCTTTCTAGGGGCGGCTGACGCAGTCACCCGCCCTACAAATGTCCGGTATTTGTAGGAGCGATTGATCCCATCCCCAATCCCTAAAAATATATTTTTAGAGACGGACGGATGCTACAGTAACATCATTTTATTTGTAAAAACAAGTTGAAATTTAATCCGCTCCTAGAAAAAAAATGACGTGTTGCTACAAATTGTTTTTATAGTAGTGAACCGTCCCGCATGGCAGACGAGGCGAGGCCCGTGGCCTTCAGATCCGTGTAGTGGGGCACCATTTTTGGCACTGCTAGGTGGCCGGCCCAAATCGGCGCCACCATTGCCACTGCCGTCGGGTTCGCAGGTGAGGGTGACAGATCGATAACGGGAGAGAGAGAACAGGATAGAGGAGAACACATGGGGGTATTTTTGTCCGTAAAAAAAGGTATGTACTGTGGATGTTGCAGGGCAGCAGTTAACGGAATTGACTGGGGGGTTCTAAATTACAAGCGACCGTACCATCCCTTTTTTTCCCGGCCACCTCCCCCATCCTCTGCAAGCGGCCTCACTGCCGATGCCCCCATCCTCTACTAGCAGCCTTGCCACCGCCGCCCCCATCCTCTGCATTTGAGCCGCTGAGCCACGCCTCCCCGCCATTGGCCGCTAGATCCAGACAAAAAAAAAAAGACAAAGGAAGAGGATGAGAATGGGAGGGGAGTTCTCACGGGAGGGGGCTAGCCGCTAGGAAGAGGGTGGAGGGGGGAGTCACGTGGGCGTGGGCCCCCCATGTTGGGGGTTGACTGTGAGTTTGTTTCGGTCCGGTCACCCGTAGAATCAGGATTGTGCAAGATCATTTTGAAAACGAATCATAAAATGAGTGTCAAATAAGGAAGGAAAAAAAATTGAGGGCCAAGAAAGGAATAAGGCATTTTTCCGATATCAAATAAGGAATTTTCTAATTGACCGATGAAACTGAAAGAACTGGAGTGCAGTGAGAATCAAGGCATACCCAAAATTTGAAAGAAGATACTAATATGTATTCACAAATGTTGTATACTGCCATGTACTCCCCTATTCACAGATGATAGCCTTATTTGATGTATTCTGAAACGGAGAGAGTATTCAACAAAGGTATTGGCTAATATTGAAGCCAAATTCTCACCGGAACAATAAGCACGGATCTCCGCATCTGTTGATTTTCATGGATGAACATAGATGCCAATCGCGTTAAGTAACCACCCCTTGGAACGTGCATAGAAACTGATGATATGGCCATTATTTTCCACACATATCCTGAAAGGATTTCCTGTGGCTTCGCCAAATGAATACGTTTTAACATGGGTGACGATGGCAAGTGATCTTATAACGTCCGTTGCTGTTTCATAATCGGCATGGGTACCAGAAATTTTCTTTACAATCTCATTAGGGCCCAAGATAATCTGCAAGAAGAAAAACATCCATGGATGTATTAGGTGCGTGAGGTATACATATGAGAAGCGTATGGTTTGTGTCTTCATGTCCTATAGTTTACTGCTCCTGTTCAGTGTGCACTGTGACTCAAAAGAATCACATACAAATGGTACGGTGATGATAAGTCCGATAGAGCCCTTGGTAAGTCCGATAGAGTAGGGTATAGCTAGAAACCATGTCCTGTTTGGTTAGAGTAAACCTCAGAGCTCATTGGATTAGATTCACATACCTTTGCTAGATGTCCTCCATAAGGACCACCCCACGGACCCGCCATGTGCTCATTCAAATCAATGCCTATGTACGAAAATGCAATTGAATCAATGGCCCTTCCAAAGCGAATTGTCACAGTTAGTAGGCGTCGAGGCATCACATCAAGATCATAATAACTTCCCTCATTTCCACCCCACATTCCAAGTTTGACAATTGGCAGCCTCTGCATAGACCAGGGGCGGAGCCACCACTAGGGCGAGCTAGGGCGGCCGCCCTAGGTCCCTGTGGCCAGGCACCCCTTCCCCACCCCAGGAGTTGGTGCTGGCGAGGGCGCGAGATCGAGGAGGTGAGAAACCGAGGTTGAAGACGATGCCGGCATTGCTCCCGTACAAGGAGGAGATGGAGAGCGTCATGGTTTGGCCACTCGAGACTGTGCCAGGGCCCAACAGGCACCTAGCCCAGGTGAGGCGGCCTTAGGGCAGGCGCCTACCCACTCAAGCTCCTGCACCACGTGTGACTCGCCAGAAGACCGACACGCCATCACGGCCTCCATGCTTGCGCTCGCCCTTGCAATCCCGGTGCTCGCTGCTTCGGCGCCACCACCCGCCATGCCGCTCGCCGGTGGTTCGCCCGCCTCCTCGCCTCCCCGAGTGGCCCAGCCCTGTCGCCCTGGCCCCGGTAGCTCGGAGCTCCCACTAGCTCCTGGCGTCGGCGCTCCCTGCCTGTAGCTGGTAGCTACAATATGAACCTGCTACTATCTCTCCTCGCTCGGCGGCGGCATCCGACATCCAAATCCAAGGCAGCTCAGCGGCGGGCGGAGGTGGAGGCAGCCGGCGGAGGCGCGGGGCGGCAACAGGAGGGCGGAGGCGGCGGCTTGGTGGGCCATGGTGGCCCTGCGCAGCTACGCCGGAGCGGCCGGAGGCCTGGAGCACGTCTTCTCTGGCGTGGTGCATTGTTCGGTAGGTATTATTCCGCCCTAGGTCATTTGTCGAGCTGGCTTCGCCACTGGCATAGACATGGGTAAATAAAATTTAGTTTAGAGTTAATCCAGTAATTAATTGGTGTACTTTCAGAATTTTTTAGGCCATTGTTACTGCATTGATTATTAGCATAATTTAGTTTTAACCTCCAATGTAACATAAATAACTATTAAATAACAAAATTGTAAATCACCCATTGAGATTTGCGTTTTTCTTTAATTTATTCACACTAAACTATAAAGTTTTGCAATACTGTCCATACAATGTGAATCTCTATGAATAACCGCGCAAAAATCATTTAACCTCTAGGAAATAGCAAAACATTTTTTCAAAAATATGAAAGCTATGACACAAACAACTTAATGTATTGCATTATATGTATAAACTTTGGTGCATATAAGACTAAATTTTATGCAATTTACCTAAAAAAATAAAAATATGCCCAAAGGTGGCCACAAGTTTCAAAACCGCAATCCTATGCAGTGTACTCAATCTTGAGGGGTGCAGCGGTCCATTTGTACTAACACGGCAGCCCACAATTTATTTTGGATGGCGATATAAGTGCCCGCGAGCACAAATGACTATATATTGGCGGCAAAGAGTAGGAAAATTTCCATATCTTGGCGCTTAATTGAAACACCACCGCTGGTCTTTTGAATTCCCCTAACCCCATGCCTCTGCCTGCCTCCGTTGATCTGGCTACCACTCTGTCACCAAGCTCCTGTATCGCCACCTCCGCACCGCCATCCACACTGCCTCCGCCGCCTCCGTTGCTCGCCTAACACTCCGCCGCCCACCTCCAACTTCACCTCTCATGCGACACCGAGCCGCCACTCTGGACTGCATCGGCCTCCGACACCACCTCTGCCTCCCAATCCAACGTGACATTGGGCCGCCGCTCCGACCTCGAGCAAGGAAACCCCCCCCCCCACCCGCACCCCCCTCCCCCCGGCACACACACACCCCGTGCGCTTCTCACTCCGACGTGACATTCAGCCGCTGCTCCGACCCTGAGTAGGGATCGCCACTGCCACCCATCTTAATCGCCGGCACCACCATCACTGACCCTGGCCGAGTACATAACCACTCAGTTTTTAGGAAGATTGTATGAAATTTGTAGAAATTGTAATGGGTTGAAATTAAAGGGATTTTTTCTATCCTATACAAATATGTGTTTATTGATATAAGATTGAAATTCGTAGGGAAGTTGTATGAATTTTTTAGGAAAGTTAATAGGAAAGTGTTGGAATTCTTCATTAACTGTGAGGTACTCCTTCCGTCTTAAATTATTAGTCGTTTTGGCTTTTCTTGATACATAGTTTTTGCTATGCATCTACATATATATATATTTATGTCTATATGCATAACAAAGTTTATAAATCTCGAAAAGCCAAAACGACTAATAATTTGGAACGGATGGCGTATATGGTAAGTCGTAGCTTTGGTCGTGATAGTGGGACTCGTGGCTTTGGTCTTGGTAGTGTGATTCGTGGCCATGTTCGTGGTAGCGGGGCTGGGCACCAGCTAATACATGGAAATAATGTTTTGGATAAAATTTATTATGAAGGTATAATTGAAGATTTAATTTCAAGGTACACTAGATAGATGGTGCCGCGCTATGATACGCGGATTCTTCGCAAAACTCACGTACCGGTATCGGATACCCGTACTCCACGGATACTCCCGAATACGTATCCCGTAAGTATCGGACTATTTAGGTATTTTCAAATAATAAAAATAAATCGGATACTCGTGGGATACCTGTTCGATACCTTCAAACCCTAACAACACCACTCAATCGCTTCGTATAAAGGTCCTCCGCTCAGCTGTGCCACCCTCTCAATCCCCACTCGCGCAGCCGCAGGCCCGCAGCAGCCTCGCACGGCTCCCTTGCTGTCACCGCCGCTCGGCCACCCGGCCACGCCTCCTCCTGCTCCTTCCCCGCTGCTCATCGCTCCCTTGCCGTCACCGCCGCCTGGCCACCCGCCCGCGCCTCCTCCTGCTCTTTCCCCATCGCTCGTCGCTCCCTTGCCGTCACCTCCGCCCGCCCACCCGTCCGTGCCTCCTACTGCTCCAGCGGCTGCGCGGCCTGTCCAGACAGAGGCCCGCACATCTGTTAAAGCACTATTTAGGGTGGTGCTGCGCTGCTGGAGCTCGCCGCTGGCGGGCCGCCACGGCCACCGGAGCGTGCCTCTGGACGGCCTGCGCGGCCGCTAGAGAGGGAAAGGATGAGCCGCAGCCTCCGGAGAGGGAGAGGAGGAGCCGCGGCAGCCGGAGTTGGCCGCTACACAGAGAAAGAGAGAGAGAGAGTGCCGGAGGTTGGGGAAGAAGACGACCGACATCCATTCATGGAACAGACGAACGGATAAGATAAGGTTGGTTCTTTTTTCCTTTGCCCCTTTCCTTTTCTAATAATTATAGAACATATGAATATATGAGTTTATGACGCATTATAGTCCCTGGAACTTCTATTTTCTCACATTCTAGTTCCTGAAACTTTTATTTATTTTTATTTTTTATATATATTATCGTATCCCCGTATCCTTGTTTTTGGAAAAATGACGTATCGGAATATCCCCATATCGCGTACCGGTATCCGTATCCACGTATCCGGGCAACATAGGTGCCGCGTGGTAGAAAGTAGGTAATATTATGACTCGAATACCCACTTTTAGCATGAATAATAGATGTAGATTTCGACCCTAGCAGAGCAAGCAGTATATAATTACTTGCTGAAAGTTTAGATGTAAGCCTTTATGGGGACTTCTAAATGCCAAAAATTAAGTGCATAAGGATGGCTTACCATAATGTCAAGGGCTTTATGTGCAGTTAACCCATAAGTGGGAACACTGGTTTTATTTTCTTCATCAATCACAGGTCCCGCCTTGTTCAATCTTTCGATGATATCCACTATGCTAGGCCTTTCTGCCCTATCATCATGCACACATTTTATTGCTATCTCGATACATATCTTTACTTGTCTGCAATACTCTTCTAAAAGGGAATCACTCCATGTTGCCTGTAACTCACACCTCCATTTTTCTTGTACCTATGAAATTGAATTATAAAGCTGATTCGTAGTATAATAAATGTACAGATAGCAAACCATTTGTTAATCATGAACACCGGTCTTGATAAAGAGAAATAGATCATTTCTTACCAGATCAATAAATATTTTTTCATTATTTTCACGAGAAGACATTTCTTTAAATTGTGAGTAGCCTGTAGGTCCCATCATGATCTCCATTATTACAACTCCCAGGCTGAATATGTCATTCTTGACAGAAATCATGTTTTCATTTATCAATTCTGGTGGCATGTATCCACTGCATGCACAAACAGTGAATTAAGTGTAAAAAAACATTTTAGTTCATTAGATAAAGATGTATTTGCAGAGGAATCCAACTTACAGCGTTCCTTTAACATTTCGTGTGATCTTGGTTTTTTTGTCATCAAAGTTCTTGGACAAACCAAAATCAGCAAGTTTGGCCACCATGTTCTTGTCAAGCAATATATTCTCGGGTTTCAAGTCTAAATGCAAAATAGGTTCGGCTCTATTGTGGAGGTATTTTAAACCCTCACAAGTCCCCTTAATGATTTTGTAACTTGTATGCCAATTAAGTCTATCACTTTCGTCTGCATGGACGGAAACAAATGATTGATCAGATACAAAATTATACAGCTGTCCTCCTCCCACATCTGGATGATATAATAGTGAATTAGTGATGGAGAAACAGCATACCACATAGATGCATTTGAAGGCTCCCATTGGGCATATACTCGAAGCACAAAATTCTATATCGCTTCTCTGGAATAACAAATTTTCCTTCATGCTCTATGACATCACGACCTTTTGACTCGTGGCAGAAGCCAACTAGTCGGACAATGTTATCATGCTTGAGCTTGAAATGGTGGCCAAACTCATTCTGGAATTCATTATCATCTAATACAAAATTATCTCGGAGCATTTTCACAGCAATCTGATCTCCATTTTCACGTACACCCTATTCAAGATATATTATCAGTATAGAACACAGTTTGATTTTAGTTTTTTAAAAAGGAAAAAAATACTGCTGGTGTTCTCATTTGACAAGCTAGAAAAACCTGAGTCCTGGATCTATCTGGCATGCTATTTTCTGTAATATATATTACAGCAACTGAATTAAACGCAATAATAGAAAAATATGTGTCGCGAGGTCATTGGCTCATTGCTTATACCTCATAATTATGGGCAAACCTTTTTGTTGCAGATGTATTATTTGGAGTTTCATAACGTGTACTGGTCATATGTGTGCAATAAACTGCGTACAGAAGGCAGCATGTCTGCAGTCTTACCCAATAAACTTTTCCATATCCTCCTTCACCTAGTTTTCGCTTCTCGGAGAAACCATCTGTAATTTGTTCCAATTCTTGATACTCTATAAATACTAGGTAGGGAGGCGCGCGTTGCCGCGCCTGTAGATGGAGCTCAGTGCTGAAGTGTTGTACACTGTTATCTTCGTGGGCCCTAACACGCGATGCATTGGTGTGTACGGTACAATATTGCTGGTTGTCTTTGTTTGATTGAAAATGTGTTCGATCGTATGACCGCGTTTAGTTGCAAAAAAATTTTGGGCAAAATTTTTTAGCAATTTTTACAACAATAATTAGGAGTATTAAAAGTAAATTAATTATAAAACTAATTACACAAATGGATGGGAAATCGCGAGGTGAATCTATTAAGCCTAATTAATATATCATTAGATATTGTTTATTGTAGCACGACATTGTCTAATCATTATGTAATTAGGTTCATTAGATTCGTCTCGCGATTTTACCCTGGGGTTATGAAATGGGTTTATTCTCATTTAATACTCCTAATTAGTGGTCAAAACGTTTGAAGTTATTTCACCGTAAGAAAAATTTAGGGAACTAAACAGAAATAGTGAGGCAGATAACTGTGATTTTAAGGTGCTGACATTGATTTTTTATATTTTACTGGTTTGTGCTGATGCTGCCTTGGGAAATCTGAGTACTGCAATTAGGGGTGGTAATGGACTATGACCGTAACGCTCTCTTCATGATTCTAATTGACCCTCAGTATTCAAGCAGGCAGCAAGATGAGCGGCAAGGAAGAGACGGAGGCATCCCGTGGAGGACGAAGGGCAGGGGCCTGAGGGAGGAAGGCGGAGGACAATAGGGTATAGGAGACGCAGTCGGCAGTCGCCGCGCCGCCGAGGGAGCCGAGACGAACTTGAGATTGGGGGAAGATGAAGGGCGACGGAGCCAACAGAAGGTGGTGGAGACGGAGCAGCGGCCGGAGGAGTCGGTGGCGGGATAGGAACAGCGAACAGTGACGAAGTTTAGGGTCTGACACCGCAGCAGACGGGTCTCGCTAATTTACGGTTGACCGTAGGGAGGGGCTCCCTACGGTCAATCTCCCGACCGTTTTTTTTTCCTTTTTAATAAGTTTTTGTCGTTTTGAGATAAAAAAGGTTTAGAAAAAAAATCAGAAAACATTTTCGGAGAGATAGAAAAAATTTCAAGGGGAATTTTGGAGAGAGAAAAAAAATTCAAGAAAAATTTTAGACAGATAAAAAAATTTCAAAGAAAAAAATTTGTGAGAGATGGGAAAAAATTCTGAAGAGATAGGAAAAAAATTAACGAGAAAAAATTTGTGCAAAAATCAATTGAAAAAAAAATACATAAAAAAGTTGAAGGTAGAAATTTTTTTATTCAGATTATATATAAAAAAACAACCCGGCGGCGGGCGGCGGCGCCTCCTCCCCACCACCGGCTTGCTGCGCCGCCTCCGCTCCTCGCCGCCACCGCCGTCGCCGGCCCGCTGCGCCGGTCGCCCTGGGGCGGAGCTCCCCAGGGCCGCCGCGGATCCGCTCGGGGGCGCCGCTCCGCCGCAGATCCGGCGCCACGGAGCCACCACGGATCTAGCCTGGGGGAAGGGAAGGGGAAGGGGGCTCGCTGCCGGCCCGCCGCCGCGCCTCCCTGCCGCCACCATGTTTCCGGCCTGGGGGGAAGGGGGAAGGGACGGGGGAGGGGGCTCGTCGACGGCCCGCTGCCGCCCCGGCGCTGCTCCATCCCCATGGATCTGGTCTATGGGGAAGGAAGGGGAAGGGAAGGGGGCGGGGGAAGGGGAAGGGGATGGGAGAGGCGCGGTCGCCATGGGGAGCGGAGCTGCCACGGCCGGAGCCGAGATCCAGGAGAAAAAAGGAAGAGAGAGAGAAGAGAGCCGGGGGAGGAGAGAGAGCTTAGTGGAGAGAGAGAGCGAGTGGGGGTCCATCACGTGAGTCGGGCGTCGACCGTGAGTTGCTGAGTTTACGGTCACCCGCAGATTCAACATCGCGGCAGCAGACGAACCACAAAATATTCGGCAGCCACCGCCGATGCGCAGGATGAATGGGCCACGACATCGACAAAGGAAGGCCCAAAATAAATGCAGCCCATATTCCCGTGGCAGGCAGATGGCGTTTGGATTGGAACACAGTGCGTCAGGTTTTTTTTTGGGGAGTCTGCCAGGCGTCAGGCGCTGGTTGGAGTAGAAGGCAGAGGAGCTCCCGTTGCTTCGATTTCTTCGGGCATAAGATGTAGCATATTGGCTCCATTTCTTTATCCCTCTGACACTGTTTATACTGTTATATAGCACCTGCAATATATAAGACCAAATTAAATCACTTAAAATAACCGTTTAGAGAAAGAAGTGCATCATTGTATTGTATCTATATTACCAGCTACTTTCTATCTACTCCAATACCCACTTCAAAGATCCTGCAACCGTACATGAACAACAAACAGTCAGTGTGGTAAGAGATTTACAACTTACTAAAATGAAACAGAACCAAAGTCTTTCAGATATGTCTTTACATGGTGCATGGTATGTATAAGAATCAAATTCAAATAAATTCAGAAAAATAGCATGAATTTGCTAGAAATCTTCCTAATAAATAATCATCACAACTTGAATATGCCAAAAGAAGAAATGAGACAATATCATAAAACCGTAGCACATTAGATAGATCCGTACCAAACTTAAGAATGACATGATTAAGCAAAAGATTAAATATACTGCATTTTGTGAGTACTGAAAAAGTTGCTGAAAAAGGTGCCACCGGCCAGCCGCCCTCTCTTTTTCCCTCTCTCGTTCTGAATCTGCTCCCTCACCAGATACATCACGGCAGGCAGTGGCGGATCTAGAAGCTGAAGATTGGGGGGCTCGTCTTCCCTTTATTCCTCCTCTTCCTTCCCTTTCTCCTCTTCTTCCTCCTCCTTTCTTCCTCCTCACTTTCAACTATGGCTGGAAATTGTAGGGGGGGGGCTTGGGGGGGCTCCCATGGACTTCATGGAGTTAGGGGGGGCTGGAGCCCCCTCAGCCCCCCATGTGGATCCGCCACTAACGGCAGGAGGTGTAGGCGCGCGGATCCCCTGAGCACCGCTTCTGCCGATTCCCGCACACGCAACACTCCCGTGCAGCCCGGCGGCACCCTTTTCACCCGGGTGCGCTCGCATAATCGCCTATGCGGCGCTCGCCTTTCGGAAAAATTGACGCCATGCCCGCCTAGGCGACGTTCTAGACACCATATGCATGGGGTGCCTGGCGCCCCCAACACCAGGAATCAATTTCCGCCTTAGGCGATGACTTAAAAATCATGGGTAAAATGCCGTGTAAACAATGTACTAGGGCGGAACTAATGTGTGTATGTTTCAAACTAGGAACACACAAACATTTTTAGGACTAAAGAAATCCTGGAACTAGGAATACAATAACAAAATTTTTGTTAGCACTGGTAGTGGCAAGCAATTTTTGCAGAATGTTTTCCCATACAGCAAGAGTACAAGGAACAGAACATCGCCAAATATCGCATTAGCTTACAGAGTCTATTTTTCCATCAGGAACAGGACATCACCACATTTGAGCAATGGTCACCTAGAATGGCGAGAAAATTCAGAGATTCAGAACTTACAAAACAGTAGTTCGATGTCTATGATTTGAGGGTGTCAGGAGGGAAGATGACAGCAGCACTGGGACAAATCTGAATCAGCGGAGAAAACTCAAACAAAAATCAGGGAATGGTTTCCCCTCTCCAACTGGCATGTACACGCAAAACAATTCATCTCAGCCCGAATTTTTTTTTAAAATCCCGTACAGCAAGAATACAAGGCATGTGACATCTTACCATCAATACATAGGGGCCGTTTAGTTTCCAAAAATTTTCACCTCCCCTTTAAACACATATATGAAGCACTAAATGTAATTAAATAACAAAACTAATTACACAGTTTGGATGTACATGATGAGACGAATCTTCTAAGCCTAATTAGTGCATAATTAGCCATAAGTGCTACAGTAACCCACATGTGCTAATGACGCAGTCAAATACCTCAAAAGATTCGTCTCGTGGTTTCCAAATGAGTTCTGAAATTAGTTTTTTAATTAGTGTCCGAAAAATCCTCCCGACATCTGGTCAAACAATCGATGTGACCTTTGATACAAAAATTTTCACTAACTAAACACCCCTCAAGGAGGGAGATGTGGTCACTTTGGAGTTGTCAAGGATCAGTGCAGGTAGCCATCTCGGCTGGGGCTCAAGCGGCATGGTGCGAATTGATTGCTGAACAATGTCATGATCGACCAACCAAAGGCGACACACTACTTCAAATTTCGATGGGACCTTGGTGGTTGCGGCTTGAGGGCAAGCCACATTTCAAGCGGTGGGGAATGTCACGAACAGGGCCTCTCAGGAGTGGCTGCTAGGTGGGGCCAGGTAGGGGAACGGCAAAAGATACAAAAGCAGAGGACCATGACGGGAATGGCATCGAACAACAGAACGAGGTCTTCTTCCTCCTCAAGACTGCTCTCCTATTAGCTTGCTGTTCTTGATCCCTATCCCTAATTCTTGCTATTTCCTTCCCAATCTCTTCGATTCTCCTTCAAAATTGTACCCAGATTATCCTTGTACTCTTGCTATTGTGATTTGGAGGTGAAGGTTCATAACACAGCTCTTGTTGATTTGAATGGATGCAGTGATGATGCAATGATATCGTTTGATGCTACAAATCCATTATATGAGAGTTTCTTTCGATCGTGCAAATAGAATCTTGTTAGTAATGGGAGCAATGGTTCAAGCTTAATATCAGGTCAATTTTATTTATGGCAATAGAATCAAGTAGAATCGATAGATGAAATGACCTGATTCATTCAGGTTCAAGCTTAACGAATAGTAGATAGTTTTTCTGTTCATGAGCATTGTAGTGAAACCAACCTGTTCATGAGCATTTTAGTGAAACCAAATTTATGGATATGGCAATTGTAGTGAAACCAAACCTGTCAAGAGCTTTGTCAATTGATGAGCATTTTTATTACCACACATTGCAAGTAAGTAGCATAGACATCTATTTCTTTTATGACTGAACATTGATTGGCATCAGCAACCACATTTTCTCTTTGTAGGGGTGGTTACTTTAATTTCCTACAGCATCCACATTTTCCATTGCCACCACAGCTTGGTGAAAATTTCCATTTTGTTGGGCTTTCAAACAACCTGCAGCCACCTTCTCCAGCACCTCCACCACATGGCACAACGATTCAGACAGAGAAGAACAGCATTGAAATTGATGATGATAGTGGTGTTGCAGCAAGTAGGCCTGTCAAGAAAAGATATTGGACACATGAGGAGGAAGTGAGATTGGTAAAGACACAACTGCCATTGTTTCCATATGATTTTGCAGGCAGATGTTCATTTCATAAATTCTCTTTTGCAGGCAACTGCTTGGCTAAACACTTCTAAGGACCCTATACATGGTAATGACAAGAAAGGTGATTCATTTTGGGGTCAAGTCACAGAATAATTTAACAAGAACTGCGTACCAGATCGTATTAGGGACACTAACCAACTGAAGATACACTGGTCATGCCTTAGCAAAACAATAAATGAATTCAACAGCTTTTGGACCACAGTGTCTAATATGAATAAGAGTGGATACTCTGATGACCAACTAATGGATGAAGCACAACAGCGGTTTGAAAAAAAGAATGGAAAGCCATTCACATTGGTTCATTGGTGGAAGATACTAAAAAAATGAACCAAAATAGCGGGCACATGTTGGTCAGTCTGAAAGAGAAAAACAACATGTTGATACTGTTGATGACAAGGAAGAACGTCCTACCGGGAGAGAATCGGCAAAGACAGAGCGCAAAGGGAAGCGGAAGGCGGAACAAGTTATGGATGGCATTGTCCTCCTTGGAGATAACATCAACAAAATAGTTGAAGTTACGGAAGAGCGTAAGAAGGAGCGTGAAAAGGTAACAGAGGCGCAGCTTGAGATCTCAAGACTTAACCTGCAGGCTGCACAGACGCAAAAGGAAGCAAAGTTGATCGAAGCTTACAATAATTTGCTGGTTCGAGACACAAGCCATATGTCCGAAGAAGCAAAGACTAGCCATGAGAAGACATTGCAGAAGATGGAGAAGAAGCTATTTGGTACAGATGATTAAACATGAGGTTAGTGTTCACATAATAATTCTGTGCGTGCTGTTTTCTTGTGAACATCAATAATTGATGATATGTTTTGTCAGGGAATGTGGCTGGAGAGAGGAAGATGTTGGCTTTGCTGCCTTTATCAGGGTGGAGAAACCGATCCATGTTTTGTTGGATTGATACTATTTTGATACTATTATGAATTAAATATTGCTGCCTTTATCAGGGTGGAGAAACCGATCCATGTTTTGTTGGTTTGATCATTTATCTATGTTTGCTTGTAACTGCTGTGATGGGCAACGTGAAACTGATCCATATATGTGTGAATGCTGGTGGATTATAATGTGAAATTGAACCACACTAGCAATGTGAAACTGATCCATGTTGCATCTGTGTGAATGCTAGTGGCTTGTAATGTGAAACTGAGCCATACTAGCAATGTGAAACTGATCCATGTTGCATCTGCGTGAATAATGCAATGCCTTTTCGTCTCTCTCTCTCTCTCTCTCTCTCTCTCTCTCTCTCTCTCTCTCTCTCTCTCTCAGTACTCTATATATGCTTCCTGTTATCTCTCTCTCTCTCTCTCCAGTACGTCTGCATGAATAGGCTGTTAAGGTACGCCTGCACCTCCATACTGTATTTCTGATCTTGGCCCGATAATTGTTTGTTTCGTGACATAATGAAGATGTTGGCACAGATCGTCCTCAAAATGTCCGACGAACAAGATCCAGGAAGCAACTGTATTGACCCCAAGGCTCTCTACACGCTAGATGAGTTCATAGCTGAAGAGGACATCCTAGATGATGTGATCAGTGAAGCAATGGTGGTCTTGAAGGGTAGTGTCGAAGCTCTTCAAGAGGAGGCATCTGATCACCGATTCCGTCCAAGGAATTATATCAAAAGGCCACGTGAGGAGTACCATCAGCTCCTAGTGGATGATTATTTCTCAGAGAATCCTCTCTATTCGCTCAAGGTTTCGTATGTCTAGACCCCTATTTTTACGCATCGTCGATGCCTTAGGCCATTGGTCAGATTACTTCACTACAAGGGTGGATGCTCTGAATCGACAAGGCCTTACGCCACTACAGAAGTGTACTGCAGCTATTCGTCAGTTAGCTAATGGAGTGCGGCGAATCATCTAGATGAGTCTTTGAAGATTGGTGAGATAACTTCGATGGAGGCGATGAAGAATTTCATTGAAGGTGTTGTATCTGTCTTTGGTGGGCGATATTTGAGGCGCCCCACCGTACAAGATGCGGAGCGTCTACTCAAAATTGGTGAGAAACGAGGGTTCCCTGGTATGTTTGGTAGTATTGACTGCATGCATTGGCAATGGGAAAGATGCCCTACTGTGTGGAAAGGCCAATTTACTCGGGGTGATCAAAAAGTCCCGACGATAATTCTTGAGGCCGTGGCATCTCATGATCTATGGATATGGCATGCATTCTTTGGAGTTGCAGGCTCTAACAATGATATCAATGTTCTGAACCAATCTACTATATTCCTCGAAGAACTACAGGGGCAAGCTTCTAGAGTCCAATATATGGTTAACGAGAACCAATACAACATAGGTTACTATCTTGCCGATGGGATATATCCGGATTGGGCTGTATTTGTGAAGTCAATATCCATGCCCATTTCTGAAAAGGACAAGTTGTTTGCACAGGAACAAGAAGCCAAGAGAAAGGATATTGAACGGGCATTCGGAGTACTACGCCGTCGATGGTGCATTTTGAAGCGACCAGCTCGCTTGTACGATGGTGGTCAACTTGAGAAAGTTGTGCTAGCTTGCATCGTACTTCACAATATGATAGTTGAGGACGAAAAAGAAGAAGACATTGAAGAAAATCTTGATCTCAATGAGACTCCTTGTACAGTGATCGTCCAAGAACCGGAATTCTCCCCGGAAGTTTATGTTCCATTTCAGAGAGGTCTAGAGAAAGATGATGAAATTCGAGATCGATCGGCTCATGTACAGCTTAAAAGGGACTTGGTGGAGCATATTTGGAACAAGAACGAGCTTCGCCGAAATATTTCTATAATTTGAATATATTATATGTAATTATTTTCATATAGTAGTACCCTGGGTAGTACGCGAGCCAACCCATCCACATCCGACCCGTCGCCCCCACCCTCCCCCCACCCGTCCGGTTTTCTCCCCCCCTCCCAAGCTCGCAGATGCAACGCCCGCACGCCCGCACCACCAAAACCGCCCAAGCTCGGACGCCTGCCGCCGCCGCTCCTTCCTTCTTCCCCAGACTCACCCCCAATCCCGGCGTCCAGCTCGGATTCGCGCCCCCAATCCCGGCACCCAGTCGCCGCTCCCTCCTCCAGACGCGACCCCAATCCCGATGCCCAGCTCGGATCCTGAGGGCGCCGCATCAACCTGCCATCGGCGCTCCTTCACCCCCAGACGCGTCCCCAACTCCGGCGCCGTACAATCCCCATCTCCGGCGCTCCCGGCGATGTGCTGCGCGAACGGCTCCCGTCCGCCCCCCTCCAGCGGTGTGCTGCAGCATCAGTCCCGGCGAAGTGCTGCGCGGCCGGCTCCCGTCCGCCCCCCTCCCCCGGCGAGCTGCAGCACCAGCATCAGGTCGTCAACTTTGGCCGCCGTTCGGAGAGGTGCATCCGATTGTTGGGAGGAAGCAGCAGCAGGAGCCGGAACCATGCCCAGCCGCCTGGACCGCGGTGGTGAAGCTCGGCGATGCAAGGATCCTACGCGTCTGTCCGTTGCAGCAGCCTCCAATTTCCTCTTCAGTTGCCCTTCCAATCCCGCTCACCTGGATTGAAATCGGATTTGGGGGCGTTCTTCCTCGGTGGCGGCAGGTTCATATCCCTCCCCTTTGGTGTGCATTTATTCGGATTGATGGGCTATTCTCCCCTAGCACAGATGCCCATGCCCTATATTGTTCTCCTATATAATTTCAGTTGATTTTGATTGATTTCTCATGGAGGTACCGATGATTTTCTAAAGGTGGTAGAACAATATTAGCCGTAGATTATTGCAGTCTAGTTGCGTGATCCTTTTGCTTGTTTGCCTTTTGATCCCTTAACATATGATTTTATTCATATTCAATTTTGATCTGCAGTAGCCCGAATTGGACAGCACCGCCAGCGGCATGCTATCGAATTCGTCGGTGTCCATCTGCCGCAGGGCAAGTGAGGCCGCCTGCACCTGCCGCAGCAGGGTTCAGTAGCACATTTGGGCACGAGACGAGGAGGCTGTCACAAGATGTCGTCTTGCCAAGTACACTGGAGTTGCAGCTAGTGCCGTAGTCGAAGACGGCGGCTGCGAACTACGCTGCTTCACGGTGAGGATACTGTGCTATTATCTCTTCTCTCGTCATCTGTATCAGGTGGCGCAGGGTTACATCAGTGTTGGTTGCACGTCAGGTGCTTCAGCAAATGCCTATACGCTATGAACTTTGTGGTATGTTGCATTTTTTAAGTTATTGTTTTCCCTATCATGTACTTTGATTATAACTTGCATGCATCGATTCCATTTATGTACTTGTAACTTTGTAATCTACTTAGTCTTCACAATTTATCAATATATATACTTGTAGTTTTATAGTATCCTTGTTCTTCACAATTTATTATTAATTTCAAGCACACTTTTTCTGGAATGCTTTGTAGTTACTAATAGCACTTATTCTCTTGCGCAATGCATACTTCTGAATTTACGTTTAAAATAGGTGCATCATGCTGTTTGATTACACATTAACTCAGGTGCTAGACGTCACTGCATAGCAGTTTCAGCATCAGATGACTGGTTGGCCGACCATTGCGGCATCTTGTCTTCTTGATCGTGCAGTTTTAAGCAGAACATGGATGAATTCAAGGAGTTGATGCACACCGGCACCATGGAGACGGTGAGCTACTGCAAGAGTGGATGTTGTAGCCTAACGAACATGGCAGGCAGGTTAGTGTGTTGACTGTTGAAGATCGTCATTTCTTACACGTTGTGTATGTGTGCCTTTGGTGGATGAATCATCACTGATGCATGCTCCGTGTTTGGGTGAATATACCCATGTTGAGTTGACAGTTGCAGATTGGTCATCTGATACTTGTTCATTTTTCTTGCCACTAATCATTATATGCATTTAAGAATTATGTCGTAACCACAACGGAGATTGTTGCTTTTCAACAAGTGTCCGCAGCACGCAAATTTACTGACAGGGTGTACTGGTTAGGGTGCATTTCAGTCAGGGTCCCGTAAATCAGATTTTACTGACGATGAACTCCAGAGCCAGTGAAACACTCGAAGATGCATTCAGAAGCACTTACGCCTGCAAGACTCGACTACGAAGAGTTCGGGGACTTGTCAGACCGGGGCAGCGGAACTGCTCACAGGCGTATAATATTCTAGAGTAAGGGATAGTGCATGGATGGACTTTACCTCTATTGTAACTACTCAGATAGTAGTAGAACTAGTTGATGTACAAGGAAACTACCCGACTCCGTTGGAGTAGGACTCTAGTAGTACTCGGCTAGGACTTTCCATGTAATCATGTCCCCCGGACTATATAAGGGCGGATAGAGACCCTTCCAAAATATCGACAACCCCTAAGTCAATACAAACAACTACACAGGACGTAGGGTATTACGATCCGGTGGTCTGAATCTGTCTAAATCTTTGTGTTCCTTACACCATCATATTCTGATCTCGGCGAGTCCCTGTCTATAATCAATCTCCTCGGGGTATACCTCATAGAGCTTGGTGGAAAAACACCGACAGGCGGACTGCTTTGAAATACATCTATATCCACCTACAGATAGAGAGTACATGTCAGTTGTTCCATCATTATAAGAGGTATCAAGGCCCTGTTTAGATCTTTACAGGTTTTTGCAAAAAAGCCGTAAACACATTAAAGTGAAACGGAATCTTGCTAATTTGAAGTACTAAATGAAGTCTATTTACAAAACTTTTTACATGGATGGGCTGTAAATCGCGAGACGATTCTAATGAGTCTACTTAATCCATGATTTTGCAACAGTGATGCTACAGTAACCATCCGCTAATTATTGATTAATCATGGATTAATTAACATCATTAGATTCGTCTCGCGATTTACAACCCATCTATGCAAAAAGTTTTGCAAATAGATTTCATTTAGTACTTCAAATGCCCTCTTTATATCTTTACACAATTTTACAAAATGAACTAAACACATCCCAAAAACCACTCGAAGCATCAGATTATCACCTGTGCAGGAGGATTTTTGACGTGATGTAGCTTTGACAAGGCCGGTGGTGTGACTTTCGCATCAAGTACTCTCTGTACTCGCTTCAACGCTTCAAACTCGTGTATCCTTTCTGCTGAGAAGCGGGACGGATCTGTCACTCCAATATATTCAAAGCCCAAATTGCATCTCTTCTGCAATGGCTGAATGCGATGTCCCATCCAAAACAAAACTACAGATCCACCGGTGACTCCACTCTTCTTGAGGTTTTCAATCCTCTTTAGCAGTTCCTCCTCTTGCTCAGCATTTTGTCCACCAGTAAACCATTCGTTGCGAATTTGGGGAGGACCAGGTACTCTTTCAGGAAGGGCAGGAGCATGATTTTCTACATAAAACCACTCGGTTTTCCAGTCTCCTATTTTGCTATGCGGCGTACATTGAATATATCTCTCTTTCATCCCCAAGCGCAACTGTAAATCGGCACCTCCAACCCTGGCTATATTTTTCGAATTGGGTTAATGATATAGAAGGAAAAGGCGTTTGAACAAGTCAAAGTGTGGGTGAATTCCAAGAAATGCTTCACATAGATGCACAAAAATTGAAAGGTGGAGAATCAAGTTTGGGGTCAGAGGATGAAGCTGCCCCAATGAAACAATAGGCCATGCAAAAAATCACAGACCGGGATTGCAAGGTTGCGTTCTACAAAGGATTTGAACAGAACAGTTTCTGTGGTTCGCTCGTATGGTCTATCATGCCCCTCAGCAGATTGCCATTGGATAATCGCTCTAGATTGAAGAAGACATTCGTCAACAAGAGCAGCGATGTCAGATTCTGATAACTTACATTTCTTCTATCCATCAGCCATGGTTGGTTCTGCTGCTACGGCTTCCTTCTTTTTTCCCTTTCCGCTTGACCACTTAGGCGCCATCCGAAATGTCACTACGTTGCTTCTCGCGCATACGCTCGGGGGCTGCTGGATTTGAGCTCGGAAATCTCATTTGATGGAAGAAAAACTACAATTGCTTACACTTTAGAAGGACAAATGGGGATTGAAAATGACAGCGACAGTGGGAAGGGTGAAAACCCTAGGTTTACTGCCTGGTTAAATAGCCCAATCAGTGGAGGTTTTGTAAATATCTGAACAAATGAAGAGTCATGCACCAGTTAAAGTTTATTTTAAGTGGTGAATTCAGGGATTTTCTGAGGAAGTTATCTGATTAATCATTTTTTCTAGGATTATATTCTGAAAAAAGAGGTTTCAGATTCCTGGATCGATTATTTCAAATTTATCATCAAAATAATATTTCTACATTATAAGCCACGACTTTAGATCCTTAATTCTAAATTTATGGGATTTGGCTCTAAGGCTCAGGGGCTGCGGGATACGTGTCATAAATGGCATATTTTTCAAAGAGATCTGCATGGCAAAAGAAGAATTGGAAGATAATTTTTTGAAGATTGATCTGACCCTCAGCCTGATTCTGTGATTCGACCTAAGGCTCAGGGGTTACTCCATATGGAGCGTGAGTTCATCGCACACCATATAAAAGAAGATGATTCGGGGTTTGAACATCTCATAGCCTCGATGCAGCCAAAGAAGTACTTGAAAGACTACTCGAAGTACTCGATGAAACGTTGAAGGATTCCAGAAGCATTCAAAGCGTTCGAAGCACTCGAAGAAGCCTTCAGAAATACTCGACGCCTGCAGGACTCGACTACAAAGAGCTCGGGGGCTTGTCAGACCTGAGGCAGCGGGATTGCTTACAGGCGTGGAATATTCTAGAGTAAGGGATAGCGCATGGAATGTACCTTACCTCTCTTGAAACTACCCGATTGGGCGTAGG
The DNA here is from genome assembly GCF_016808335.1 of Panicum virgatum. NCBI lineage: Eukaryota > Viridiplantae > Streptophyta > Magnoliopsida > Poales > Poaceae > Panicum > Panicum virgatum. The sequence goes on along the minus strand of NC_053141.1, from coordinate 10,014,193 downwards.
ATTAGCTGATATACAAGAAAACTACTCAATCGTGTGCGAGTAGGACTCTCTGCTAGTATTCGGCTAAGACTTTCCATGTAACCCTATCCCCCCCAGACTATATAAGGGCGGGCAGGGACCCCTCCAAAGCATACGCAGCCCGTACAATCATCTAAGGCAATACAAACCACCGCACAAGACGTAGGGTATTATGCTCCGGCGGCCCGAACCTGTCTAAATCTTTGTGTTCCTTGGACCATCGCGTTCTGATCTCGGCGAGTCCCTGCCTACAATCAACCACCTCGGGGTATCCCTCGGTGGGCTTAGCGGCTAAACACTGACATAGAGATGCCTTCCGCGATTCTGACTACTCTGAGGATGAGTGGAGAGAATCAATGGCCAAGCGCAAAGCCATGGATTAGAAAACCCAAGTGTCGGTGTTTAACCGCCAAGCTCTCCGAGGTATACCCCGAGGAGATTGATTGTAGGCAGGGACTCGCCGAGATCAGAACGTGATGGTGCAAGGAACACAAAGATTTAGACAGGTTCAGACCGCCGGAGCGTAATACCCTACGTTCTGTGTGGTTGTTTATATTGCCTTAGGTGTTGATCGATGGATCCGTTCTTTTGGAGGGGTCCCTGCCCGTCCTTATATATTATGGGGGGATAGGGTTACGTGGAAAGTCCTAGCCAAGTACTACTAGAGTCCTACTCCAATGTAGTCGAGTAGTTTTCTCGTACATCAACTAGTTCTACAGCTATCCGAGTAGTTACAGATGAGATAAGGTATATCCATGTACTATCCCTTACTCTAGAATATTCCACGCCTATGACCAGTCCCGCTGCCCCGAGTCTGACAAGCCCCTAGCTCTTCGTAGTCAAGTCCTGCAGGCATCGAGTACTTCTGAAGACATCTTCGAGTGCTTCAACTACTTCTGAAGTTCGTCATCTAAGCCTTGAAGTCCATTGAGTGCTTCGAGTAGTCTTCTGAGTACTTCCCTGGCTGCATCGAGGCTATGAGGTGCTCAAGCTCCGAATATTTTTTCATATATGGTGCGCAATGTACTCGCGCTCCATATGGAGTAGCCCCCGAGCCTTAGGTTGAATCATAGAATCAGGCTGAGGGTCAAATCAGTCTTCAAAATTCTTCCAAATCTCCATTTGAAATTCAAACCGCCTTTGAAAAATATGCCATTTACGACACATATCTAGTAGCCCCCCGAGCCTTAAATCTAAATTCCATGAATTAGAATTAAGGATCCAAAGTCGTGGCATACCTTTTGTCTTTACACCGAAAGTACCTGAAATGATCTTTCGAGTAAAGTCACTTTTGATATAAAGTGAGTCAGTGTCTGAATAGTCACGTGGTGTATACTGTAGATGGAATCTACTCTGTGTCCACCCGTGAGCCTTTTGTCATGTAGTATCACGGGTTGGGTTCCAGTTCGTTGCTTTCTCTATAAATGAAGGGGTGAGGCTTTTTCCAGAGTTATTCCACCGTAGCAACCATGGCTCTTAGTTGGAGTTCTTTCCTGGAAAGTTCTCGTCCTCTTGATAGGAGTAGTTTTTTGCTTAGAAACTGGTGCTAGAAGAGTACTTGCGAGCAACAAGAATACTTGCTGTCTTCCTAGCCGTCGGTCTTGCTTCATACATCTCAACCATCCTAGGCATCTTGTACCTAGGTGGTTAGAGGTAGATGGAGTTTCAGAGGTTGAGGCATCTTGTACCTAGGTGGTGGTGTCATACTCGTGGGTAATATCTGAATGGTTTCCCCCTCAATGGCATCTCCAGATATAGCATTGTTTTTGTTGCAAACACATCCAGGAAGAAGGAGAAATTCCTTTTCAAGATGCAAGAAGAGGACTTGCGATGTTCTCATGATTGCATGTCTTTCTTGCTTGAAAATCTCTTCTTCCTGGATGTTTAAGTTTATTCCCTCTTAGGAATAACAAGATTTGAAGCTTTGTAACAGCCATTGGCTGATGTATCTTATGTAAGCTACCTCGAGTGGAATCGAGTAGTTTAATATATTGTTCCTTTGTATTTGCTTTTTTTCCCCAAAATGTAATCCCAGAAAAGTGTAAATACCTGAAGGAAATCCTGATTTTTCGGGATGATTGGATTCTGTTGCATAAATCCCTGAATTATCGCTTGAAACAGCTCTGTAACTGGCGCGTGACCCTTTGGCTTCTAAGTATTCACAAAATTGCCATTGGCTTGGTTATTTAACCTCTCGGTTAAACCTAGGTTTAGCACGCTTCCAAGCATAGTTTGATCCGCCGCCGCCATTTCCTCCATTCTTGCCTCTGCTTGCTACGAGAAACTAGCCACCGCTAGCCCTCGAGCGAGAAGCAATAGGAGTTGCTCCCCTCATCCTTATGGCGCCCAAGAAGACTCAGGGAAAGGGGAAGGCGGGTGGTGCTATTGACCAAGTGGAGACCCAGGGGTGGAAAGCGAGTAAGTGCTCCAACTTCCATCTCTTAGGTCTTGTAGAGGTGAATCTTCTCCAGCCGCGAGAAGTAGTTCATTGGCGGAAGTCTTTAGGAGATTCGGTTCCTCGTGAGGAACCGAATGAAACAGTTATTTTCCAATCTCATGTTCTGCGCGGTCTCGGAATCCCCACCTCTGATTTCTTCCGAGGTCTCTTGCATCACTAGGGGATTCAAGTGCATCACTTGACCCCTAATTCTATACTTCACATCTTGATTTTTTGTTCATCTTTGTGAAGCCTTTCTGAGGATCGAACCCCACTTCGATCTTTTTCAACACCTCTTCCATTTGAAACCCCATCCCAGCGAAGTTGAAATAGATGTAGTGGGAGGTGCGGGTTTGCAATTGCGTCAGGGTGTAGGTCCAAAGTACATCCCTTATAAGATGACCGACAAGGTTATCGACTGGAAAGACCTGTGGTTCTATGTTGAGAACCAGTCGCCTCCCCTGCCTCGTAGATCCGCTGGTCCCCCAGTTAAGAAGGCTAGCTGGAATTCCGGGGGGGGGGGGGGGTGAATATGGATCAGGTTAATTTTCTTCTTGGGGAGATAGACTTGCTGAAGAAGAAAAATAAAATTAGCAGAGCTTCGGTGGTGGCGCATTGGTCGCTCCGGAGAGTTCAACCGCTCTAACAGCGAGTGCATTTGGGATTCCAATTCACTGGTGAAAAGGACTCCACTCGCTATACCAGATTCAAAATCTCCAATGCTGACCTTAAGCGTCGAATGGATCGACTGATGAAGGGTGTTACTGGAGAAGCCAGTATCAAGGGGACGTTCAAAGCGGGCAGACGTCCTCGGGAGGTACTTTCCTGAGTAGTTAATTTGTAGTTAGTATCGAGTATTTTGATTTCCGGTAGTCGCGTTGATCTAGAACTTTTCGTGCAGATCGACCCCGAAAAATATCAAAGTAGGCCTTCACTTCCAGAAGTTGTGCCTGGCGCACAATCTGACTCAAGTGTGAATCTGAGTACTCTGCCTTTTTTGTGTCCTTTGATCCAACTCTTGAGGCTGAATCTAATCAATGTCTTGTTGATGTATGAACAGGTCCTTCGGGTGGTGACGGCGATGATGGGAGTCGGACTGTATCTGCCCAACATGATGGAGCAGATAACAAGCCCCAAATCGAGTCATCGGAGACGCGGAAGCGGAAGGAGCCATCGACTGGCGGTGATGACAGGTGAGTATATATTGCGACCTCGAATATCAAAGAGTATCCTTTGATTTCTAATCATACTATTCTTGATAGGCCCCGCTCTCCATCGAAAAAATGGATGCACAGCTCGGCTGCCAGTCCTGCTGCGTCCGCCCAGTCCGATCCTGGGGGTAGCGCGACGACTTACTCTGCTCAGATGCCGAAAGAGCAGAGTCAGTCGGGGACGACCGTCGTCTCCAGGCTGTTGCGGACAAAGAAGTTTTCCGTCAAGAAGTCCAGCCAGTAAGTGAATCCATTTGTACTATGTCACCATTAGTTGGATTCTTCTCTGCTGATACTTGTTGTTTGCCTAGCAAACCTGCCGACTTCGGGATTGTGGATATGGGGAATCCCCAGACCACCAAACCAGTCGACGAGGTCTCCCAGGCCCAGCCGGACCTCTAGACTACTGTGGTCCAGTCGAATCCAGCAGCCGAGGATGTCCCTGCAGACAAGGCGGGAGATACCCCTGTGGGGGTGCAGAAATGAATCGCAGAGGAGATCTCTTCTGTTGACACTGGTAAGAACTTGGAGTTGACGTCTTGTAGGAGTCGACTCGTCTTGTCCATCTTTTGTTAACTCCTTTATACTTGCAGATGTGCAGTCTGTGGAGCTGCAGAAAACCACTGAAGCTGTCCCAGACGTCGACCAATTGATGCAGCAAAAGCTGCAAGAAGAAACAAAGCAGTCGACGGAAGGGGCAGATTTCTGTATGAAGGAAATCTCAGAAAGTTAGAAGTTTTTGGCTGTAAGCACTAGGTACTCGAGTACTTATCTATTGTCTGGCGACTAGTAGCCATAACTAGTCCTTTGTTGTAGGGACTGGCCAAACAAGCTGCTGCTCAGGTTCAGAAACTGCAACAAGCTGAAGAGGGCCTGCAGCTTTCTATGGATCAGAGACAACAAATCCAGGAAGTCGCAGATCTTCGAGAAGCTTTTGTGAAGTTGAAGGCCGAGCACAAGAAACAAGTCGATCTCCTGCAGACTAGAGTGGACACTCTAGGAACAGACAAGGGTGTCCTCGAAGAGAGGAGTAAAAAGCTGCAAGAGAAGAATAGAAATTTGGTAAAAGAAAATAAAGGTAACTCCCTTGTATTTTCCTTTCTTGTAGCCGTGCAGTAGTCGATATCTCCTTGTGTTCTGTGTATTGGTACTTATAGTCGCCTTGTATTCACACAGAACTCAAAAAATTGTTAGTAACAAAAGATGAACTGGTGACTGATCTGACGAATATTATGTACTGTCATACAGATGCTGTGGAGAAGCTGACCAAGATCAAAGCTGACTCCGACAAGCAACTTGTCGAGAGCATGAAGCAGATCAAAGACTTGGCGGCTGACCGGGATCTGAAGGCTAAACAACTAGCCGATCTGGAGGCAGCAGCCCAGGCCATTGTCGAGATGGTTGAAGATGGTGAAGCGGGCAACAAGACTCTGGTGGAACGCCTTCGTGAAGCTCCCCAGAGGATTATGAGCTTCTTGTCCGACACCTCAAGGCAGTACCTGGCTCATGCCTTAGGATTAGTCAAGTCTTTCTGGCCTGCAGCAAATTTAGTTCTTATTGGCGATGGGTTAGCCGAGGGGTGTTCAGAGGAAAAATTCTTTGAATATGTCGAGGAAGTAAAACCCATCACTGATAAGATTATCAGTGGTTTATAGCAGCCCTCAGATGGAGAGGCTTGAACATTTGTGTTGTAATATTCCTTTTGTAGTCATGAACATGTTTGTCCTGTATGGAATTTTGGAGAAAATTTGTGAGAAACATGTTATGTGTAATATGAATATGAGAAGCACTCGACTTATCTGTGTAGTATGTTCTCTTATAAGAAGAGGTCATAAGTAGTCGAGTAAATCGCCCGTCTTGAGTTGATACCATTGTATGTTGATGCATGCTTTTTTTGGCTATCTGTCGAATACCGTGGTAGTCGAATGGTACAAAACTCCGGATGTCGGACGAGTAGTATAAGATTGCCTACCCTGATTTCACTAAGCCCTGAAGGGCTTAGCGCTCTGGTAGTACAGTCGAGTAGTATAACATTGCCTACCCTGAGTGCACTAAGCCCTGAAGGGTTTAGCGCTCTGGTAGTGCAATAGAGTAGCATAAGATTGCCTACCCTGAGTGCACTAAGCCCGAAAGAGTTTGGTGCTCTGGTAGTGCAATCGAGTAGCATAAGATTGCCTACCCTGAGTGCACTATGCCCTGAAGGGTTTAGCGCTCTGGTAGTGCAATCGAGTAGTATAAGATTGCCTACCCTAAGTGCACTAAGCCCTGAAGGGTTTAGCGCTCTGGTAGTGCAATCGAGTAGTATAAGATTGCCTACCCTGAGTGCACTAAGCCCTGAAGGGTTTAGCGCTCTGGTAGTGCAATCGAGTAGTATAAGATTGCCTACCCTGAGTGCACTAAGCCCTGAAGGGTTTAGCGCTCTGGTGGTGCAATCGAGTAGCATGAAGACGGTCCTTTTTATTGTTACCTCCACTATTTGAGCATAAAGCATTCGATGATCTTCTTAAAAAATCTTCTCATGATTCTTACAGTAGTTCGAGGGTTGAACCTAACTCGGGTTGACCCATCCTAGTCTTTCCTTCGGAGAGACCCGGGGTTGACCCTGAGTTGGTTTGACCCAACCGACTACTCCTTGTAGAATTGAATAAAGTACTCGATCACATCTTGAGATAAATTCTCTTTGGTAATAATTTGATACAGGTGTTTCATAACCCAATCAAACACTTTTGGTGTAGTGAAATACGTCCCCTGTATTCGATAAGAAATTTGTAGACACTTGACTCGATACAGGTGTTTCATAACCCAACCAAACATTTTGGGGGTAGTGAAAATTGGCCCTTGTATTCGGTACAAGAAATTTGTAGAAACTGTCTGACGCCAATAAAAAACTTAGGATAACTTGAAGTATGAATTTCATCTTCACTGTGCGCTCACGCCCTCGTCGGCAGGAGGCGGAGGTGCTCCTAGGGCTTTGCGCAGATTGATGCACTGGAAACTCGAGTGCTTTGCCCTGGGATGTAAAAAGCATTGAGCATGGAGTCTACGGTAGGTTCGCTCCAAAGGTGTTATATCATCTTTCTTTGGCTGCTTTGACGATGGAGGAAGTATGGGATTGATGTGGCGGCGCTTGTGCGAGTTGCACTCGCAGGTGTCGGGTAGTCGATAGTTGGAGGTTGGACTGTAAGCTTCTGCTTCTTCACATTCTTTTCTTCTGTTGATGATAACTATGCGAGCATCACGCCCAATGTTGATGACATTGCGGAGATCACTGTTGGAGTAGTCGAAGGAGATGCTGAGTTGTTGACGGCGCTCTGTTGTGAGGCGGCGCCTCATGCATCTCTTCTGGTTACGGATTTTCTTCGATTCGTTCTGCTCATCATCCAGGTGTACGGTGACTGTGACACCTGGAGGCAGTGGTGGAATCTCATAGTTTACAGCTTCTGTCTTAGTAGCCTCTGCGTCAGAGAGCTATTCGTCATAGTCGCTGGAGTTGTAGTCGGCGAGATCGACTCATTCCATAGGATCGTCATTGTGGTCCTGAATATCAGAGATTATCGCCATGAAGATTTCACGATCGGAGATGTGAATCTTTGGGTTGTCGTCTTCTTGAAGTGGAATGCCTTCTTGGTACGGGAGTTCCACGTTTTGTGAAAGCTGGCGATCTTGTAGCTTGTTCTTGGTCCTAGCGGGGAGTCCTTTGTTTATAGTACTGCGATTGATAGAGTCCTGGTCGGATTCCCTTTTGTTACTTGATCCGGAGGCGGATTTCTTCATAATCCGACTCCTTTTGGAAGCTCCTTGATTCTTGTCCGATTCTGGGTAGAATTCGGTGTCTGACTTTGTCCAGGGAGATAATCCTAGTGTGTGTCGAAGAAGGTCTTCATCATATGGAAGGGTGTCCGAGGGAAGCCATCCTTCTTCTACTCGAATGGAAAGGTCGTTCATGAAGTCGTTGTATCTTTCCAGATTTTCGAGTTCTTCTGTTGAATACAATGGTGGCATGCGTTGGTGCGACGCAGGGGTTGGTGATGGCGGGTCTTGATCATCACTCGTTGTTTGGTGAATAGTGTTGCACCAGGGACCCATGTAGTCTTCGATTGGGACAGAGTCGTCTGGCGGATGGGTGGTTGCCAGGTGTCTATCCAGTTGACTTGGCAACCTGGATTGAGACTCGTCCCAAAGCTTCTTAGCTTTTGACTGTTCCCAAAGTCCTTCGAGTTTGTCAGGATTTGACAATCCTTCTATGAAAAGATCTATGTCATCTGACCACTCTGTGTAGGAAATATGTCCTAGAGGCAATCATAGAGATGATCATATTTTCTTATATTCATGATTAATAAAGTGTTCATTGAATATCCATGAAAGGCAACTTGTATTGATTAACAATTATGTGAATTGTTTGTGAAACTCTTTACTTGTATGGTTATTCTAAAGATATTCCTAGTCGGAGTTCATGCAAGGATACACATGAATATTAGACTAGTACATGTATTAGTTGATGACTATGTTTCATAGGTCATGGACATGGAGATGTCACTAATAATGTGAACTTATGTAAGACATGAGTCTGAACTGACCCAACACGAGAGATGGTGATTTCTCATTACACAATATGCACGTTGTGTCCTTAAACCTGAGATTGTCGCATGTACTCAAGATGTGAACTGACTTACTTAGGAGCCATCAAACGCTACTCCATAACTGGGTAGTTATAAAGGTGGTTTTCGGGTTTGCCAAGAAGCATGCTGTGAGATATGGTCAGTCGAGATGGGATTTGCCCCTCTTTATCTGAGAGAGATATCTCTGGGCCCCTCGAGTGAGTCAGATCAAGAAGTACATGGCCATACTGAGGTTAAGTGTTAACCAAGGATCTGAATCACGGCATTGAGAAAGAGAGGTCAGCTTAGAGCAAGACCAAATATCGTGAGGTAAAAGGAACAACATGTATATGACATTATGACGGCTCGTCTGATATGATCTTTACATGCGTATAGGAGTTGACATGTCTTGCTAGAGGCCGCTGCCTACTATTGGGCCGAGTAAGAGTACTCGAGCCATGTCTATTCGCATGTGATCCCGTAGAGTCACACACTTAAGGGAAAGAAGTCTGATAAGGATGAGATCCAAATTATACTAAGCTTAGGTGCACTAATGGGCCTCTCAGACCCAAAAGGGGACGCCCAAGGTGGGGCCTAAGAGAAGCCCACTTAGGGGGCGCCCTAGGGGCTATATAAGCAAAAGGGGGCACCCAAGGGGTCAACCCTAACACTCGCTACTGCTCACGATCATGAATAGTACCTGCTACAGTAGTCGCGCTGCAGTAGACGACGCCTTTGTTGGCCACCCCTCATGTGCGCCAAGACCTAGGTCGCCCTCGCGGACCTAGCAGTTCGGATCGCGACGCTTCTTCCCGTACGTGTGGATACCTTGGAGGTGCCGCATCAGCTGCACAAGAACGAGCCGCACATGAGGAGGTTCTCGCAACTGCACTGCCGGCTTCCAGCTGCACGACACCGACGCGCTTCAGAAGTTTCGCATCCGCGCGTCTAGTGGTAATCTCGTGATCTATAACAGCAGTAGTTCCTGGTTATGGGTAGAAATTTTTGTTTTTCGCTTCCCATATCCCTATACTCGGCGAGCTCATCATCGGATATGGGGCCATCGAGTTCATCGAGGTAGTCGATGAATGCTTGGTCTTGGTCCAAATCTGACAATTCTGAAAAGATGTCTTTGCTGAAGGCTCCTGACGAGTGGATCGCGTTAGGCTCAAAAGAAGTATTGCCCGTACAAACGATTCGTGGGTTGTATGCCACAGTTGCCCATGGGTTGATAAACCCGGGATGTTCCTGCTCCTCGGATCTTCCTGAGTTGAGCGTATCCTCCGCTAGTTTAATGCAGTAGGCAATTTTGTCATCAATGCGATCAAGGCCTGAGAAGATGTTTCCCGTGTGTTCCGATTGGGGACTAGTTTTCTCGTTCTTGATGCTTGATTTCCTCTTGCGGAGAGATGATTCTACAAGGTTGATGCAATCTGATAGACTGTGGGAAACACGACCGATGCCATCGAGTAGTTCAGAGCTATCTACTCGGGGGCGGGGGATTGCCATTAGATCCTTGAGGTAATTCTCAATCATAATTGGCGAAACCGTGTTAGCTGGGAGCTCTGTGTAATCTTGGACAAGGTCTTGTTGGATTTCAGACATGGGAGCCTCTCGGTCAACGATGGCTTCCTGCCTGGTAGTTTCCAAAAGGTTGTCTAGGTCCTCTTCCAGCTCGGAAGGAGTTTTAGATGTGGTTACATCAAAATCGGGTTGATCTCGGATTTCCTTGACATGAACCGGGAGAGAGATCTTGTCGAGTTGGTCGACAAAGTTGTCGATTTCCTGACGTCGCGCGGCTTCTGAAGTTTCCGGTGTGCTGGGGTCGATCAGGTGGCTGTCAAAGCCTCCTGAGCCGTCAGCAACGAAAACCCAGGAGCCAACGTAGAAGGTGGTGCCTTTGGCAGGCACCATGTTGTTGTCGAGAGGTGCCATCTAATTCTTCCGATGATTGTCGGCGAAGCCTCCTACCTGGCGCGCTAGCTGTCGGTGTTTAACCGCCAAGCTCTCTGAGGTATACCATGAGGAGATTGATTGTAGGCAGGGACTCGCTGAGATTATAATGCGATGGTGCAAGGAACACAAAGATTTAGATAGGTTCAGGCCGCCGGAGAGTAATACCCTACGTCCTGTGTGGTTGTTTGTATTGCCTTAGGTGTTGATCGATGGATCCATTCTTTTGGAGGGGTCCCTGCCCGCCCTTATATATTCTGGGGGGACAGGGTTACATGGAAAGTTCTAGCCGAGTACTTCTAGAGTCCTACTCCAATGTAGTCGAGTAGTTTCCTCGTACATCAACTAGTTCTACTGCTATCCGAGTAGTTATAGATGAGGAAAGGTATATTCATGTGCTATCCCTTGCTCTAGAATATTCCACGTCTATGAGCAGTCCCGCTGTCCCGGGTCTAACACCAAGGTAACAGATCTATTCCGCCTCTTCAAGACATTAGGGGAGAACAGGGGGGATCCGGGCGCAAGGGGGAGAGAAGAAGACCAGGCTGCTCGGCACTTGAATTCTGATGCCAACAGGGGATACAAACCTAGTTTGGGTACCTGCTTCAGGTGTGGGCAACCCGGCCAACATCAAGCCACTTGCAAGAATGATCCGTTTTGCTTCGGATGCAAGGTCTCGGGGCACATCTCTTCCAATTGTCCCCAAAATTAGGGTTGTGTGATGCAATTGCTTGGTTATGGTTTTCCTAAACAGGGCTTCTTCAACATGAAAATCCCGGGGGTTCAGCCCCAACCTCCGTCTGGAAACATGGCAAACATACAGATCATCAGTGCAGAAGCCACCGTGGCAAGGGTTGAAGAAGAGCTCAAGCACCTAGTTGATAGTAAATGGGCTTGGAAAGTCAGACAGATTTCCCGTCAGGCCTATCTTGTCTCCTTCCCTGATAAAGCTATCCTGGAGACCTTCTCTAAATCCAGTGCTATTGAATTGGCCATCCATGGCATAAAAGCTAAAGTTTCCAAGTCGGTCCTGAGCCCAGGAACCTTTGCTATTCTTCAAACTGGGTGGATAAAGATCTTCAATATCCCTGACCATGCTAGAAACGTTGATGCCGTGAAGCTCATCGCAGAATTGGCAGATGAGGTAGTTGTGGACGATGAGATATCCCTGATCAGAGAGGCCCCTGTGAGGCCCCTGTGAAGATGTGAGAGACATTAGCAAGATCAGAGGGGTGGTGGTGGTCTTTGTGAACAAAGTGGGGCATGAGATCAAGTTTTGATGAGGACATGACACCTTCGGATACAACCACTGATTATAAGGTGAGCTCGTTCCAAATGAATTTATCATGTGGATTTGAGAATAAATTACTACCTAATGATTTAATTATTGTTAGGAACCATGGAGATGATGAGAAGGATGTTGGGGAGGAGCTTGGAGGCGTGGTGGACCAACAAAGTGCGCCCAAGTCGAGTTGGAGGCCCAATCCAAGTCGAGCTCGAATCTGCCTCGGAGTTCAGGAGCAGCATGCACTAAAACGGATGTCCAGATCGCATATGGGCTTGGTTTTGGACGTTCTACATATGCATGGAAAGCTAAGAAGATAAACTTTAAAATGGCACTGGTCTCAAACCCAAATTCATCTGGAGTCATCGGGAATCATCGAAGCAAATTGGCATCCAGAATCTGTCTCAGTGCTGCATCGCCGTCTTTTGAGCTGTTGGGCCATGTATTGTTTTGCATCCATTAGGGACGTGACCAGGGTGTTGAGGTCATCCCTAACCCTTTATATTTAGTAGCTGTCGCCCTAATTAGGGTTTGGATTTTGCTTAGATTAATCTGTCAAGAACAGTTTCACCGTCATCAGTTTGTGAAACCCCACATTCGAGTGCTTAATCCAAGGATTTCTGCAATTGAGTTTCATTCTTTCTTGTTCTTGCTTGTGTTCTTTGATTCGCAGGCAAGGATTAGCCTTCATGGCGAGGTCAACCAGAAAGCGCATGGTTGATAACCAAGAGATGATATGGTGCTTCGATTGCGGGCTCGGGCTTTTTTGATCGAAAGCCGGATCATTTGTGTCGTGTTGTCGACCAATCGATAGTTATCCTCCTGAAGGAAGATCGGGCACCCTCACATCCCATGAAGTGGACATCCCATCAAGTTTTTGCCTGAGGAAGGTGGGACCAAGACACAACCCCTTAAAGAGGCTCCCCACAAGAAGGCTGATGCGGATGGATCTGATGAGGAAGAGGAGGAGAATGCAAAGGATACTGAGCTTGAGTGGGAGAAGATGCAAAGGCAGTTTGAAGAAGAAGCACACAAAAAACTCCAAGTCTCAATCTGGCAAATACTCAGGGGGGGCATCTCACTCTGCAAATGGGGATACCCAAACTACTTCTACAACAAAATCTTTGGAGTCTGCTGATGTTACCATGGAAATTGTCCCTGTCACTATTTTACCTCCCATCCAAGAACAGCCACTGGTCATCAGCCAAGATCAAGTAGACCTATTTTCTTCACAAGACTCTGATGCTCATGGGTGTGGCCCACAGCCGACGCTGGATTCTCTACCTGAGCCTGAGACTCTTTCTGTGGATGCTGTTCCAAGCTCTAAGGGCGAAATGCCTCTAGGGGATGAGAATAAAATTGGGGTCCATATAGCTGAAGGGATCATGCTCATGGAGAAAGAGAAATGGCCCAAGCTAGTGGCAGCCAATCCTCCTAAGGAAACAAGCCCTGCCATGATGTGCCAGACTGAGATACTTGGGGACAATACAGATGTTGCTGAAGCTGATGAAGCTTCGGGGGATGACAGTGAAGCATGGACCCTCTGTTCCCACTCTAGCATGTCCAAGAAAAGAAGGAAGTACCCTGCTGTTGCTACAAGAAGAAGTTCAAGAGCTGAGGTGGGGAGTGCTACTACGATGGGGGATTAGCCGTTTTCAGGTATGGGGCCTTCTTCCAATTCTTTTGTTGTTCTCAATTCTATAGATGATTCAGATCTAAACACTATTGCTTTAGACTGTGATGTTATTTTGGGGGGTAATGTAGAGGAACAGACTTTCACTCTTGATGCTATGAAACTTGAAGAACTAGCTAGAGCTGCTTTAGCCGAAGCTAACTACAAAACTCACTTAGAGGAGAGGCTGCTCCAAACTGCTAGAGGGGGAAACCTTGATTTAGGTTGTGTTTCGAATTCTCAGAGGAGTTTGTGATAAAAAAGAAAGGGGTGAAAACTAGGAAAAAAGAGGGGAGTAGGCTAAGTAGAGAATTAAAACGTATTAGCATCCAATGAAAGCGATCTTTTGGAATATCAGAGGCATCGGAAAAAAATCTAGAGTGGGGATTCTCAAAGATTTCATTCTTAGAGAGGGTGTGGACATAGTGGGGGTGCAAGAAACCATCAAGCAATGCTTTTCAACTCGGCAAATCCATGATATTGCTCCTTCTACTGCTTTCCAATGGAACTGGCTCCCTGCTACAGGGCACTCTGGGGGCTTTTGCTAGGGATCAAATATAATATCTTGGAAATTGAGAGATGGCTTATGGGAGAGCACTACCTGGGAGCAGAACTTAGAAACAGGAAAACCAACTTCAGATGGAGTTTGCTGGTTGTGTATGGTTCTGCCCAACATGATTTTTCTAGAAATTTCCTGGACGAGTTAAACTCCTTCCTGAGCAATTATGCCCTTCCTTGCGTCATTGGGGGAGATTTCAACTTAATAAGGTGTGTGGAAGACAAAAGCAATGGCTAGGAGGATAAAAACTTAATGGAGGCCTTCAACTGTTTCATTGAAAATAACCAACCGAGGGAGCTACAGAGAGTGGGGTCGAGGTTCAACTAGACTAACAAACAAAGTAACCCAATCAAAAGTAATATTGACAGAGTGCTAATGATGACTGAATGGGAGAAGTCTTTTCCTCTCTCTACTCTTTCCAGCTTACCAAGATTGGGGTCTGATCACTGCCCTTTGCTTCTTGACTCAAGGACACTCTGAAAAAGAAACCCAGAAATTTTACTTTGAAAGACACTGGTTGAAAAATGACCTTTTCATGGACAAGGTGACAGAAAAATGGCAAGCTGCCAGAGGAAGATGCCCCAATACTGCCTACTCTATTGATAGATGGCATGGACAGATAACCTTGTTGAGGCAATTTCTTAAAGGATGGGGCAACAACTTGAGGGGTGATTTTAGAAGGAAAAGAGACCAGCTCCTTCATAGAATCAGAGAGATTGATGATCTGGAAAACTTGGGATTTAGCTGCCCAGAACATGATCTTGAGGGGTATCAGTTGGAGCTGCAGCTAGAAGAGCCCTTGCAGGAACAGGAACTGTATTGGCAACAAAGAGGTGGGGAGAAGTGGATCCTTGAAGGGGACAATAACACAAACTTCTGTCACCTCACTGCTAATGGGAGGAGAAGAAAAAAAATCTATCCTGTCTCTTGAGAATGAAAGGGAGAACATTACTGACCCAAAGCTTATCAAAGATGCTATTTATGAGTTCTACAAAAAACTCTTTGGCAAACAACCCACGAACCCTTTGTTTCTCAATGATGCTCTTCTGCTTAAATGGGTGTGGAGGATCCTTGATCAGAGAAAAGGGGATCTCTGCTGCCAGCTCTTAGGAGCAAAGTACCTTAACAATAAAACACTGATGAACAGTAAAAAAGGGAATGGCTCCCAATTTTGGAAGGGGATCCAAGCAGTGAAACACAAGATTAGATTTGGAGTGGCCTTCAAAGTCCATAACGGGAGAGATTATTTTCTGGGATGATGTTTGGCTTTCCAATATCCCTCTGTGGTTGGATTTCCCCGAACTCTACAGCAAATGTAGGACAAAGGATGCTTGGGTTAGTGATTTCTGGGATGGAGAGGCCTGGTCGATTCCTCTCTGCAGGCCTCTGGTGAGCAGTGATTTGCTAGCATGGGAAAAGCTGATGGACCAACTAGAGACTATTCACCTGTATGATGATCCTGGCTCTGGTATTCCTCTCTGGTTACTCGATAAATCTGGGGCCTACAGTACTAAATCTACCTACAGGTTTCTGTCCTATGGGGGGGTTACAAACCAAAGAATGAAAAGACTCTGGGCTTCTTGGCTGCCGCTGAAGCTTAAAATCTTTCTTTGGCTTGCTGTTTTGGGGAGTCTACAAACGGGGGTGGCGCTAAAACAAAAGAAATGGAATGGGGAGGCTAGCTGTCACATTTGTGGAGTCCCTGAAATAGTTGATCACGTCCTCTTCCAATGCGTGTTTGCTCGCTTTGTTTGGACGTGTTTCAAAGAAATCTTAGGTTGGGATAGGATCCCTATAGGTTTAGACAATATTTTTTAACACTGGGTTTATTTTGAGTGTGTTGATTACAATCTGAAGCTCTTTTGTTTCACAATTGTGGCTTGGGCGTTGTGGCTGACTAGGAACAAGTCTAGGATTCAACATGTTTTCCCCAAGTCACCTATATCAATCATATACGAAGCTGATTCCTTGCTGCAGAGTTGGAAGATCCTCTTGCAACAGTCTGACCAGGAGAAAGTTGAGGGCTTCCGGGGGCGTGCGGCAGACTGGCTGAAGATCTCCATGGTGGCCAGAAGTCGACTAGAAGAGAACGTCTAGTGTTGATTTTAGGCTGCATCCTGTTACCTTTTTGCCATGTGTGGCTTCCTCGTTTCTTTGCGTACTCCTTTAGCAAGTTGGCAACCCCAACGAACTCAGATGTTACAAAACCTTAATTGTTTTCTATAAAAGATGGTGATCTTCGGTCAAAAAAAAAGTTCGGCTACTTTTGAGGAAGCATCTACGTTCGCGTATTTGAGCAGCTTTCAAGGGCCCAGGTCTTCTTCAACCACTTACCCTCAAGGAACCACAAACATCGACATTGACCTTGGACAATCTTGATTTCATGCTTACACAAGCAAATCACACCTTCACAAACCTCCTTAGCTTACCTCAAGCTTGGGTACTCACTGAACAACACCTTAGAATGTAGAGCTTTGATGTTCAAGAGTAACAAATACACGTGAAGATATCTTACTATAAACTCAAGAACTTAAAAAGATGGTGTGAAGCTCACAAGTTACATGAACTCGACTCAGCCTCTCATTTTATCCATCCCCAATCAAATCTCTTTTCAAATTAAATATAAAGAGTGGGAAAAGAAAGTTTGGCCTTGGGAATGAGCTCTTCATGGGTAACATAAGTAGAGAGAGTATCACTACTACAAAAAGAATTTTTTGAGGTGGGTAAAAATGTACTTTTAGGGGCGGGTGCGATACCTACCCCTAGTTCTCGCAGCTAAAAATTGATTAGTAGGAGCAGGTAACATGACCGCCCCTACAAAAGCATTTTTATAGGCGGGTCGTGGCCTCACCTGCCCCTACAAAACGATTTGTAGCGGCAAGTCATGGGCTCACCGGCCCCTCACCGGCTCCTACAAATTATTATAATTATTATTTTTAAAATAAAAAATTAGAAAAAACTCAAAAACAGTAAAATAAAAAGGAAAAAACTATTAGGGGCAGGTGCGATACCACCCGTAGTTCTTGCAGCTAAAAATCAATTAGTAGGAGCGGGTAACGTGACCGCCCCTACAAATGCATTTTTATGGGCGGGTCATGGCCTCACCCGCCCCTACAAACCGATTTGTAGGGGCGGGTCATGGGCTCACCGGCCCCTCACCCGCCCCTACAAATTATTTTTCAGAAAATAAAAAATTAGAAAGAAGTCGAAAATAGTAAAATAAAAAGGTAAAAAATATTCCAGCTAACCAGCCACCACCACAAGCCCATCTACTATCGAGGTACCATTTTTTTGACAAAATATGCACACTTGTGTAAACCGGGTTCGAACCGCTTACCTCCAGCCTCTCGAATAACTCATTTCCACTACACTACACAGTCACTTGTGACTCCATGAGATATGCTATTATTTTATATTAACTCTGGAATCGATTTGTAAGGGCGGGTGAGGCCATGACCATCCCTACAAATCCATTTCTAGGGGCAGGTGATGCCATCACCCGCCCCTAAAAATATTTTTCTATTTTATTCAAAAATTCATTTAAATCTTTAAATATAGTAGAACAAATAAAAAAATAAAATTTCTACACTATGGTTATTGTGATCTATAGATATAGAAAAAAATATGCCAAATATATTTCAATATATATAATAGTTAAGATTGTGAAAACTTGAAAATATGACTTGAGTTGTATGAGATACTATATGGTCATAGCCATATGTAGGGCCCAACTAACCAATGATCTTGTGATACTAAACGTTCTTAAATGAATAATGTATAATCTATAAAATTTTAGATCTTACCACTAAAATTTTAATATGTAACTACTCTACATTTTACATCCGAGATTGTTTGAAAACAAATCAAAACATGTAGATTTTAAAACTAGAGAACTTATAATAATTTTTTGGACTATTAAATGACCTTGAATGAAAATGTTATCAACTACAAAGTTTTAGATCTCCTCGAGCCCTACAATTTTGGTACAAAGTTTGTATTCATCTGAGATTATATGAAAAATATTATGATTCTTTTGCGTGAGAGTATTTTTATGGGCGGGTCATGGCATCATCCATCACTAAAAATCATTTTTACGGGCGGGTGACGATATCAACGGCCCCTCCCTAGAAATGTATTTTTAGAGGCGGGTGACGCAATCACCCGTCCCTACAAATAGTGGTCATTTTCAAGGGCGGCTGATGCCATCACCAGCCCCTAGAAATGCAATTTTAGGGGCGGGTCAACTGCTCCAGTAGGTCCGCTCCATTTGTAGGAGCAGGTTACATTTGACCCGCCCCTAGAAAAAAAGGGACGTTCCTCAAAATTATTTTTGTAGTAGTGTATATAAACTCAACCACCCAAAGTTGGACATTACGAAACGGGATTGACATGTCTGACTGAGGGTTATTCCAACCCTTCTAGTAGGATAGTTTTCATAGAATTAATAAGCCTGCTATGTAAGTAAAAATCTGATGTGGTATGAGAGCTAAAGAGGAGAGAGGAGAAAAAACATGAAAACCAAGTCGCATGCACGACACCATGTTGGCGGCTGACCAGCAAAAGTAGCGTGTTGGGCGAGACTAACCGTGCCCCCCCCACCCCACCCATTTTCCCAATCTCCTCGATCCGCTGCCCTGGTGTCTCCACCGCCTGCCCGCCGCCATGCCCACCCGTACCTGCTTCTCCTACGTGCGATCCTTTCGCGCGCGCCAGATCCCCAATTTTTTTGCGCCCATCCGAATCTTATCTGCGCCAAATGTCCATCCCTCCATCTAAATATATATCTCGCCGTCCCAATTTTTTCCCATTCACTGGCTGAGGAAGAAATCTCCTAAATCCCTCTGCTTGCCAGTTACGATCGACTCATTCCAAGAAATTTTGATATTTGACATTAAATTCGCACGACTCACCTATTTTGACATTAAATTCGAAAGTCTTTCAAAATTTAACACTGAGTGTGCGAATTCTTTCGAAACGGAGGATTTCGGCTCCTTTTCTCGATTTCATGAATTTAGTTTTTGTTTTTCTTTTACTGAGCACATGAACTACCCATTTTGCCCTGACCTGTCCTTTACAATGGATTGGATCTAATCGATTTGTCTCCTGGCTTCTCTCCTGTGCCTCTTTCTGTCGAGATCTCCTTTCTCTCCGTTTTTTCTCACTGTCTCACGGCCGCCACTGCGCTGCATGGACGCCGGCCGCCGCCTCCGTGGGTGCCTGCGCCACCACCCGCCCGCTGCAAGAGCGCCCCGGCCACCATGTCGCAAGAATGCAGCTTGCTAATTTATGAGCTAACTGGTGTAGTACTGCAGCATGCAGCAGCAGCCGCCGACGCCCAACAGCAGGCTGCTCCCTGAGATACAAACGAGAGAGGAGAGACGGAGAGAGAAGAACACGGGACGGGAGAAGAGGACACGGCTGGATCGATTGGGATCCAATCGCTTTAGAACCAATTGGGTCAGGGGCAATCTGGGTACTCCATGTGCCTTGTAAAACTAAAATAGAAAAGAAACTCACGAAATCGAGAAAAAGAGGAGAAATCCCCCATTTTGAAACAATTCGCACGCTCAATGTCATATTTTGAAAAGCTCGCGAATTTAATGTCAAAACAAGTGAAGCACGCGTATTTGATGTCAAATATCGAAATTTCTTATTCATTCCAGTGGAAGTGCTCCTCCTCAAGCCGTGTGCAAGGATGAATCCGACAGGATTGAAGAAGCATCAATGGAGATTTCCCTGTGTGGCCACTCACAAAGAAATTAGAACCTGTCGGGTTAGAGAATCCGTCGAGAATGATTTCCCTGTAGGGCGTTCCCGACAGGAAATCAATTTTCCCTGTCGGCTCCCCTTCAGAATTATTAATTTATCCCTGATAGTTGCCACACAAGGATAAAGTATTTTCCTGTCGGTTGCCACCCAGGGAAACCTAACTGATTTTTTTTTTAAAAAAAGAAATCCAATACACAAATTAATTTACAACTGACATTTGAAATTGAATTACAATCAGATATTGCACATATAGCTAATTTCAATCAAATAGGCTTATATATCTGTACAATCCATGTAAGCAACAATCATTTCTCAAAATTTCTAGCAAAACCAGATCTCTATATTTCTTTTCATAGAAAGTGAAAAACACACACATCATAAATGACATACAATCGACTTGTGTTTGCTCAATACGATTGACGTGATCATGAACCATTTTCAGTCCTCTATTGTCCTTGACAGCTACAACAACTTGGAAGACAAAAGTTCAGGAACCAGCTCATGCTACTGTACTCTTCATGCTCTACATTGCAGGCAGGTAAAAGAGAAAAGGTCAGAGATTTCAGAATGTAATCATGGAACAGGAATGGCGCATCGAGATGGCAATGCAGCCTCACTCACCGCAGATGGACTTGAAGAAGTGTGGCAGTCATCGATGAGGCAGCACAAGCTACGGATGCAGCAGCAGGCACCCTTGGATTTGTCGTGGTCCTCGTAGTCGATCCTGGACACGCCATACCCGGCCACCAGCCACCGCCAGCCGCACGCCGCATTCTGCATTCAGTGATCATCCATGCATTTGCATTGTTAGAATCAGAAATATGCCATGAAACAAAGAACAAGAAAAGGAACAGCTCTGAAGATTATCTGATTCTGGTCCATATTGCATTTCATAATCATGGGTTGCATCATAGCAATTGTGCAGATTATTAATTTATTTAGTACAATATACTTTTAGACAGAGGCATCATATGAATGTTGTCCTCACTTCTTTTCAACACAATTTTAGCACGTGCTACTACTCATCAAAATAACAATAAAGTTAAGCGACCAGGCTTGCAAAAGATAGGTGCATAGTTACTGCAACTTACAGATATTAGATAATAATTAAAGCAAGCAGCAAAGCCATCTCAAGGTAATTAAAAAGCACTAATATATCTTACCATGAAGACAAGACTAGTATGCAACAACAATAACAACAACATAGCCTTTTGTCCCAAGCGAGTTGGGGCAGGCAAGACTAGTATGGAATAAGATAAATCTAGCATGCATATGGTGAACCAGGGAAGCACGATGGTAGAACAAGCTGATCTACTATGACAGGTAACTAACACCAGCAATATTCCAATCATCAAACAACTGAGTACCACCATGAGACAGTTGTGTGTAATTCACCGAAGAAGCTGCCCAGCAAGTAAATTTACCAAAGAATTTGCTAGCTGATGTGCAACAAGACTAGACTTGTATGTTCCTAATAGGAGAATGAATTCAACCTGCATTTATACTCTGAATCAATCATGGCAACAACTAAAATAAATTAAGAAGGAATAAGAGAGAGCGATAGAGTGCAGGGTGAATATCTCACCAAGTCTGAGGTGGGAGGGAAGGAAACTGCCGCTTGCTGAGATGCGCCCGCAGCCGCTGCTTGCCCTTCCGCCCGCGCCTAGCGGAGGCGGAGCCAGGCGCCTGCACCGAGCTGCGCCCACAGGCCGCTGCCTGCCCTTCCGCTTGCCCCTCGCGGAGGGGAGCAGCGCGCCGGCGGTGAGCTGCGCCCGCAGGCCGCTGCCTACCCATCCACCAATGCCTTGGGGAGGAGAGCTACGCGCCGGTGCCGAGCCACCGCCCAACGCGTAGCCCTGGCGCGGCGCGCACGGACCGGGGCCCGAAGCCACCGCCCGCCTGTAGGGCCGCCGCTCACTCGCCTCTCGACTACTGCAGCGGATCTAAGTAGGCTTCGGTGGGGAGCGAGAGTGCGGTTCTGAGGATGAGGGAGGAGCGGGAGGGGGAGGGGGTGAAATCTATTCGCCCCATATGCGACGCCGACGCATTGCGTCGCACAGGGCGGGGACTGTTCTTCTTCCTCCTCTCGACCGCGCCGCCGGCGAGGTACGGGAGGATGAAGGGGAGGAGCAGCCGCCGAGGAGGAGCGGTTGGTGGGGGGAGCGGCCGCCGGCGACCTCGCCGGCGGCCGGGATGGTGGCGAGGTTTTGGGTTACCGGGGATCCAAGGTCCACCGGACCTAGAGGAGGGGGCCAGGGGCGGCGGTGGCCCGGTGGTGGAGGTGGGTTGGCCGGCGGAGGGCGAGGCGGCGCGGGAGCGCCGCCTCGCCGGGCGGGGCCGGACATCCGGCGGGCGGTGGCCGGTGCCGAGGGCGAGGAGAAGGCGTTGACACCGGCGATGGAAGGGCGGCGCGGCGGCGGAGGCCGCCGGAGCCGGGGGAGGCGAAGGAATGCTGGGGCGAGCGCGCTTGTGCGACGCGTCGCTCGCCCCCCGCATATGCGGGGAATAGACTCCCCCGGAGGGGGCGGGGGGCGGGGGCTGGGGAGGGAGATGACCGTGGTCGCTAGGGTTTCTGCTGGGTGAATGTGATTTTATACAGAATGAGAAAATAATCTAGACCGTCGGATTAGTGATGGATGGATAAAAAAACTTGGGCCATGGGTACTTACCCGCAAAAATAGCCCTTGCCTGAGCGGCTGAGTCTACGTATGTAATGTGCATTAGACTAGTCTCAGTGGGAGTTTCATTGGCATAATTACCTAGCCTGAGAACTAGGGGGCTGATTGGTTGGCTTCCAATATGTGCCAAGCCAAAACGTGGGCAGTGCCAAAAAACTTCGGCACTCATTTGGTTGGAAGCAAATTTTTTTGGTGATCTTCGGTCAAAAAAAAAGTTCGGCTACTTTTGAGGAAGCATCTACGTTCGCGTATTTGAGCAGCTTTCAAGGGCCCAGGTCTTCTTCAACCACTTACCCTCAAGGAACCACAAACATCGACATTGACCTTGGACAATCTTGATTTCATGCTTACACAAGCAAATCACACCTTCACAAACCTCCTTAGCTTACCTCAAGCTTGGGTACTCACTGAACAACACCTTAGAATGTAGAGCTTTGATGTTCAAGAGTAACAAATACACGTGAAGATATCTTACTATAAACTCAAGAACTTAAAAAGATGGTGTGAAGCTCACAAGTTACATGAACTCGACTCAGCCTCTCATTTTATCCATCCCCAATCAAATCTCTTTTCAAATTAAATATAAAGAGTGGGAAAAGAAAGTTTGGCCTTGGGAATGAGCTCTTCATGGGTAACATAAGTAGAGAGAGTATCACTACTACAAAAAGAATTTTTTGAGGTGGGTAAAAATGTACTTTTAGGGGCGGGTGCGATACCTACCCCTAGTTCTCGCAGCTAAAAATTGATTAGTAGGAGCAGGTAACATGACCGCCCCTACAAAAGCATTTTTATAGGCGGGTCGTGGCCTCACCTGCCCCTACAAAACGATTTGTAGCGGCAAGTCATGGGCTCACCGGCCCCTCACCGGCTCCTACAAATTATTATAATTATTATTTTTAAAATAAAAAATTAGAAAAAACTCAAAAACAGTAAAATAAAAAGGAAAAAACTATTAGGGGCAGGTGCGATACCACCCGTAGTTCTTGCAGCTAAAAATCAATTAGTAGGAGCGGGTAACGTGACCGCCCCTACAAATGCATTTTTATGGGCGGGTCATGGCCTCACCCGCCCCTACAAACCGATTTGTAGGGGCGGGTCATGGGCTCACCGGCCCCTCACCCGCCCCTACAAATTATTTTTCAGAAAATAAAAAATTAGAAAGAAGTCGAAAATAGTAAAATAAAAAGGTAAAAAATATTCCAGCTAACCAGCCACCACCACAAGCCCATCTACTATCGAGGTACCATTTTTTTGACAAAATATGCACACTTGTGTAAACCGGGTTCGAACCGCTTACCTCCAGCCTCTCGAATAACTCATTTCCACTACACTACACAGTCACTTGTGACTCCATGAGATATGCTATTATTTTATATTAACTCTGGAATCGATTTGTAAGGGCGGGTGAGGCCATGACCATCCCTACAAATCCATTTCTAGGGGCAGGTGATGCCATCACCCGCCCCTAAAAATATTTTTCTATTTTATTCAAAAATTTATTTAAATCTTTAAATATAGTAGAACAAATAAAAAAATAAAATTTCTACACTATGGTTATTGTGATCTATAGATATAGAAAAAAATATGCCAAATATATTTCAATATATATAATAGTTAAGATTGTGAAAACTTGAAAATATGACTTGAGTTGTATGAGATACTATATGGTCATAGCCATATGTAGGGCCCAACTAACCAATGATCTTGTGATACTAAACGTTCTTAAATGAATAATGTATAATCTATAAAATTTTAGATCTTACCACTAAAATTTTAATATGTAACTACTCTACATTTTACATCCGAGATTGTTTGAAAACAAATCAAAACATGTAGATTTTAAAACTAGAGAACTTATAATAATTTTTTGGACTATTAAATGACCTTGAATGAAAATGTTATCAACTACAAAGTTTTAGATCTCCTCGAGCCCTACAATTTTGGTACAAAGTTTGTATTCATCTGAGATTATATGAAAAATATTATGATTCTTTTGCGTGAGAGTATTTTTATGGGCGGGTCATGGCATCATCCATCACTAAAAATCATTTTTACGGGCGGGTGACGATATCAACGGCCCCTCCCTAGAAATGTATTTTTAGAGGCGGGTGACGCAATCACCCGTCCCTACAAATAGTGGTCATTTTCAAGGGCGGCTGATGCCATCACCAGCCCCTAGAAATGCAATTTTAGGGGCGGGTCAACTGCTCCAGTAGGTCCGCTCCATTTGTAGGAGCAGGTTACATTTGACCCGCCCCTAGAAAAAAAGGGACGTTCCTCAAAATTATTTTTGTAGTAGTGTATATAAACTCAACCACCCAAAGCTGGACATTACGAAACGGGATTGACATGTCTGACTGAGGGTTATCCCAACCCTTCTAGTAGGATAGTTTTCATAGAATTAATAAGCCTGCTATGTAAGTAAAAATCTGATGTGGTATGAGAGCTAAAGAGGAGAGAGGAGAAAAAACATGAAAACCAAGTCGCATGCACGACACCATGTTGGCGGCTGACCAGCAAAAGTAGCGTGTTGGGCGAGACTAACCGTGCCCCCCCCACCCCACCCATTTTCCCAATCTCCTCGATCCGCTGCCCTGGTGTCTCCACCGCCTGCCCGCCGCCATGCCCACCCGTACCTGCTTCTCCTACGTGCGATCCTTTCGCGCGCGCCAGATCCCCAATTTTTTTGCGCCCATCCGAATCTTATCTGCGCCAAATGTCCATCCCTCCATCTAAATATATATCTCGCCGTCCCAATTTTTTCCCATTCACTGGCTGAGGAAGAAATCTCCTAAATCCCTCTGCTTGCCAGTTACGATCGACTCATTCCAAGAAATTTTGATATTTGACATTAAATTCGCACGACTCACCTATTTTGACATTAAATTCGAAAGTCTTTCAAAATTTAACACTGAGTGTGCGAATTCTTTCGAAACGGAGGATTTCGGCTCCTTTTCTCGATTTCATGAATTTAGTTTTTGTTTTTCTTTTACTGAGCACATGAACTACCCATTTTGCCCTGACCTGTCCTTTACAATGGATTGGATCTAATCGATTTGTCTCCTGGCTTCTCTCCTGTGCCTCTTTCTGTCGAGATCTCCTTTCTCTCCGTTTTTTCTCACTGTCTCACGGCCGCCACTGCGCTGCATGGACGCCGGCCGCCGCCTCCGTGGGTGCCTGCGCCACCACCCGCCCGCTGCAAGAGCGCCCCGGCCACCATGTCGCAAGAATGCAGCTTGCTAATTTATGAGCTAACTGGTGTAGTACTGCAGCATGCAGCAGCAGCCGCCGACGCCCAACAGCAGGCTGCTCCCTGAGATACAAACGAGAGAGGAGAGACGGAGAGAGAAGAACACGGGACGGGAGAAGAGGACACGGCTGGATCGATTGGGATCCAATCGCTTTAGAACCAATTGGGTCAGGGGCAATCTGGGTACTCCATGTGCCTTGTAAAACTAAAATAGAAAAGAAACTCACGAAATCGAGAAAAAGAGGAGAAATCCCCCATTTTGAAACAATTCGCACGCTCAATGTCATATTTTGAAAAGCTCGCGAATTTAATGTCAAAACAAGTGAAGCACGCGTATTTGATGTCAAATATCGAAATTTCTTATTCATTCCAGTGGAAGTGCTCCTCCTCAAGCCGTGTGCAAGGATGAATCCGACAGGATTGAAGAAGCATCAATGGAGATTTCCCTGTGTGGCCACTCACAAAGAAATTAGAACCTGTCGGGTTAGAGAATCCGTCGAGAATGATTTCCCTGTAGGGCGTTCCCGACAGGAAATCAATTTTCCCTGTCGGCTCCCCTTCAGAATTATTAATTTATCCCTGATAGTTGCCACACAAGGATAAAGTATTTTCCTGTCGGTTGCCACCCAGGGAAACCTAACTGATTTTTTTTTAAAAAAAAGAAATCCAATACACAAATTAATTTACAACTGACATTTGAAATTGAATTACAATCAGATATTGCACATATAGCTAATTTCAATCAAATAGGCTTATATATCTGTACAATCCATGTAAGCAACAATCATTTCTCAAAATTTCTAGCAAAACCAGATCTCTATATTTCTTTTCATAGAAAGTGAAAAACACACACATCATAAATGACATACAATCGACTTGTGTTTGCTCAATACGATTGACGTGATCATGAACCATTTTCAGTCCTCTATTGTCCTTGACAGCTACAACAACTTGGAAGACAAAAGTTCAGGAACCAGCTCATGCTACTGTACTCTTCATGCTCTACATTGCAGGCAGGTAAAAGAGAAAAGGTCAGAGATTTCAGAATGTAATCATGGAACAGGAATGGCGCATCGAGATGGCAATGCAGCCTCACTCACCGCAGATGGACTTGAAGAAGTGTGGCAGTCATCGATGAGGCAGCACAAGCTACGGATGCAGCAGCAGGCACCCTTGGATTTGTCGTGGTCCTCGTAGTCGATCCTGGACACGCCATACCCGGCCACCAGCCACCGCCAGCCGCACGCCGCATTCTGCATTCAGTGATCATCCATGCATTTGCATTGTTAGAATCAGAAATATGCCATGAAACAAAGAACAAGAAAAGGAACAGCTCTGAAGATTATCTGATTCTGGTCCATATTGCATTTCATAATCATGGGTTGCATCATAGCAATTGTGCAGATTATTAATTTATTTAGTACAATATACTTTTAGACAGAGGCATCATATGAATGTTGTCCTCACTTCTTTTCAACACAATTTTAGCACGTGCTACTACTCATCAAAATAACAATAAAGTTAAGCGACCAGGCTTGCAAAAGATAGGTGCATAGTTACTGCAACTTACAGATATTAGATAATAATTAAAGCAAGCAGCAAAGCCATCTCAAGGTAATTAAAAAGCACTAATATATCTTACCATGAAGACAAGACTAGTATGCAACAACAATAACAACAACATAGCCTTTTGTCCCAAGCGAGTTGGGGCAGGCAAGACTAGTATGGAATAAGATAAATCTAGCATGCATATGGTGAACCAGGGAAGCACGATGGTAGAACAAGCTGATCTACTATGACAGGTAACTAACACCAGCAATATTCCAATCATCAAACAACTGAGTACCACCATGAGACAGTTGTGTGTAATTCACCGAAGAAGCTGCCCAGCAAGTAAATTTACCAAAGAATTTGCTAGCTGATGTGCAACAAGACTAGACTTGTATGTTCCTAATAGGAGAATGAATTCAACCTGCATTTATACTCTGAATCAATCATGGCAACAACTAAAATAAATTAAGAAGGAATAAGAGAGAGCGATAGAGTGCAGGGTGAATATCTCACCAAGTCTGAGGTGGGAGGGAAGGAAACTGCCGCTTGCTGAGATGCGCCCGCAGCCGCTGCTTGCCCTTCCGCCCGCGCCTAGCGGAGGCGGAGCCAGGCGCCTGCACCGAGCTGCGCCCACAGGCCGCTGCCTGCCCTTCCGCTTGCCCCTCGCGGAGGGGAGCAGCGCGCCGGCGGTGAGCTGCGCCCGCAGGCCGCTGCCTACCCATCCACCAATGCCTTGGGGAGGAGAGCTACGCGCCGGTGCCGAGCCACCGCCCAACGCGTAGCCCTGGCGCGGCGCGCACGGACCGGGGCCCGAAGCCACCGCCCGCCTGTAGGGCCGCCGCTCACTCGCCTCTCGACTACTGCAGCGGATCTAAGTAGGCTTCGGTGGGGAGCGAGAGTGCGGTTCTGAGGATGAGGGAGGAGCGGGAGGGGGAGGGGGTGAAATCTATTCGCCCCATATGCGACGCCGACGCATTGCGTCGCACAGGGCGGGGACTGTTCTTCTTCCTCCTCTCGACCGCGCCGCCGGCGAGGTACGGGAGGATGAAGGGGAGGAGCAGCCGCCGAGGAGGAGCGGTTGGTGGGGGGAGCGGCCGCCGGCGACCTCGCCGGCGGCCGGGATGGTGGCGAGGTTTTGGGTTACCGGGGATCCAAGGTCCACCGGACCTAGAGGAGGGGGCCAGGGGCGGCGGTGGCCCGGTGGTGGAGGTGGGTTGGCCGGCGGAGGGCGAGGCGGCGCGGGAGCGCCGCCTCGCCGGGCGGGGCCGGACATCCGGCGGGCGGTGGCCGGTGCCGAGGGCGAGGAGAAGGCGTTGACACCGGCGATGGAAGGGCGGCGCGGCGGCGGAGGCCGCCGGAGCCGGGGGAGGCGAAGGAATGCTGGGGCGAGCGCGCTTGTGCGACGCGTCGCTCGCCCCCCGCATATGCGGGGAATAGACTCCCCCGGAGGGGGCGGGGGGGCGGGGGCTGGGGAGGGAGATGACCGTGGTCGCTAGGGTTTCTGCTGGGTGAATGTGATTTTATATAGAATGAGAAAATAATCTAGACCGTCGGATTAGTGATGGATGGATAAAAAAACTTGGGCCATGGGTACTTACCCGCAAAAATAGCCCTTGCCTGAGCGGCTGAGTCTACGTATGTAATGTGCATTAGACTAGTCTCAGTGGGAGTTTCATTGGCATAATTACCTAGCCTGAGAACTAGGGGGCTGATTGGTTGGCTTCCAATATGTGCCAAGCCAAAACGTGGGCAGTGCCAAAAAACTTCGGCACTCATTTGGTTGGAAGCAAATTTTTTTGGGCCAAAATTCCTTAACAAA
The DNA here is from genome assembly GCF_016808335.1 of Panicum virgatum. Lineage (NCBI taxonomy): Eukaryota > Viridiplantae > Streptophyta > Magnoliopsida > Poales > Poaceae > Panicum > Panicum virgatum. The sequence goes on along the minus strand of NC_053141.1, from coordinate 9,985,393 downwards.
GTGACAATGTTAATTTCTTTCATATTTTGACACCTTATCAATTGTTCACATGTGTGTTAGTATAAATCATAGTCAATAGTGTTTGTATTTGACATCAAGTCATGTGGTGATATAATTTTGGTCGTTATATTTTTTACATATAATCAAGTGGTACTCTAAAATTTTGGCCCAAGTTTTGGCAAAAAAAAAATTGGCATGCCAACTGGGCAACTTTTGGCATCCAACCAATCAGGCTCTAGGTAATTGTGCCAGATGAGTTTTATGGTGATAAAACTCTTCTCACATACCATGAAACTCCATCCTTCTCTCTTCTTGCCATGTTAGCAAAAGTGAAGGTATTTAATGTCATGAAACCCTCCATGAAACTTCCATTGAGACTGGCCTTAGACTAAATTAATTTGGAGCATTATTGAGGTCAGGTTGTTGGCAGGTGGCGGGCTTGTGTGCAGTTTTTGCACTCGCGGGGTCCACTTGAATGGAAAGGATGCACAGATGCAACGCATTTTCTTCGTTGGTTCTCCACCTCTCATTTCTTCTTTTTTGTTGTCCACGAGGCAGAGTAGAGCGGCGACTTGGCTGAATGGGATCGGTAGAGAGGCCCAGAGCGCAGCAGCACTGCGCGGTCTGGCCGCTCCTTCAGCAATCACCATCCCATATTCCCACTGGAGAGCAGGGGCCGGCGGGTGGATGGAGCTGTAGCGGGGGCGGCTACCGCGAGAGAGGTCCATGTGCTGCCAGACGATGGCTTGGCTGGGGAACGTCCGTCGTGTGGCCGGAGATCGGTGCTAGGCGTGGGGCAGGGGCGTAGGGTGGCAGCAAGGTAGCGAGTACCGTAGCGCGGCTGCTTTTGCCGTGTAGCTGCAGCTCCGCGTGGGCGACGCCGCCGTTGTGGTCCCATGACCGTGGTGTCATCTACTGTGCCTTTGCTTGCTGCGGGGGCCTGGGGCCGTAGCTACGCCTATGCACCATCATCGAGGGAGCTGCTGACTCCAACGCGCCAGTCGATCCCGGCGTTCCAGGAATCGACGACGGTTGCCGGCCCGGGGAGAGGACGGGCAGCGGTGCGCCCGGAGGGGGCGACGTGGACGACGACGGCAGCCGCGGAGGAGGAGGACGAGGCCGCGGCGGCGGGCGGTCTCTGCTGCCGTTGTTGCCCGGGCACCAGCGGCACACGACGACGTGCGTGCCGAAGCCGGCAGCACGCGAGGCCGTCCTTCGCTCCGACGAACGATGGGGCAGCAGGAGCTCCTGGCCCTGGCGGATGGGGTCGGGGCTCGGGCGCTTCGCCGGCAAAAAGCATCGATGGGGGATAGAGTGTTCTGGTCCGTTTTAAAATCTCTGGCAGACCTCCTACGAGGCGTGGAGAAGCTCTCGATGGCTCTGGAACTTTTCTAGAGAAGTCAGACACGAGCAACGAAATCCAAGCGCTAGCACGTGAACGGACGGCTGAGAAATTTTGGGCGACGTGGCACATGGAGCGCCCGAGAACCGCCCGATCCCAGGGTCGCGTTTCGTCTTTTAGAGATTTATTTTTAATTTTCATCTAATTAAAGCATCTTTACTAAGTGACACATAATAATAATAATTTTAAACCAATACATTTTCCACATATATTAGACTGCATATAAGTTGTTTTGTAGAAGTTTCAATAATTTTTGAACTCATTTACTATTTTGAATAGTTTAAATTATTTTCTACATGTTTGTTGAAAGTAATTACAATTTGAATTACATGTATCTCAAATAGTATTTAAAAAATTAAAAAAATATAGATTATGGACTTCTTATCCGTTATAGCTCATGTCCTAAAAATAGATAAAAATTCTAAATGTTTGTTAGGAAAAATTCAAACTTCTATCTCCAAATGACCATATAATAATTACAATATTATCTAAATTTAGTCAAAAAAATTCTAAAAACTGATGTGGCTAAATATTTTTGATCCACAATATTTACATAAATTTTTTTAAATAATTTTACTAAAGTGAGGTCATATATTGTTTATAAAATGATACATCTCTTATATAGTTCTTATAACTCAAGGCAAACTTTGAGATTTGCATATACCTCATAACATTTTCGTGCTCGTATGCACACCAAATTTTGGCACAATCATATATTTATCATAAAATTTGAAAATATGAAGTTATATTAGCAATTGTTATGCAAAACACATGTTTTTATATTCTCTATTAAAGTTGAAGAAAAGAAGACATGAAAAATCCAAAAAATAGCAATTAGCACACAAATAAATGCCATTAAATGAAAGATATTGATTTTAGAAAAATTTAAGAAAAAGAACGATCAAATTTGGTGTCCATATGAGGGATAAATACTAATTATAAATTTTAATTCCAGATTAAAAAGAAAAAGATGAACCATACATGTGTTCTTCACCTCACTCTAGATGGCCTAATTTTCCTGTGAGTTGCACATAAACCGTCAAAGAAATTGGTATTTCCCTGTGAGTTCTGTAAAAACCGACAAGGATATTGCAATTTTCCTGTGAGTGCAGGAAATGGACAAGGAAATTTGCATTTCCCTGTGAGCCTTCATGGTACCGTCAAAAAAGTACCCGGCACACTGGGAAATTTCGGTTTCCAGTAGGATGCTCTCGTACGTGGGAGCTCTGAATGGTACATGCCTTCTTCAAATTATTTTATGATTTCGATTACCTCATTACTAATCTATGTTGCTACATAATTAGTGGGATTGGACTGAGATTTTTTTTTTCATTTCAATGACCTGGGTTAGTATTGTTCATCTGTGTTATTTCATATTGTTTGGCTTGGTAGTTTATGGCTGCTGTCCCATGTACCTGCAATGTTAATGTATACATACTCCACCTAGTATACTGATAAATGTCATGCTAGTATGTTTCTTAGCTGTATCTTTTGTTTCTCAAATCTTGAATGGATCTGTTCAGTGGCGGAGCCACCAGTATCGCCATACGTGCTACCTAGCCACACTTACTTGTAGAATATATCTATCCAATCTTCACTTATAAATGCTTGATATTTTCATACAATTGCGATTCATAAGCTGATCGGTAGTACATTTATGCATATTTGGTGTCAGTGTCTATGTTTTATTGCATTCTACAACCTCTTTGTCACATGTATGTGTTTCTTGAAACAAATTAGTAGTAGTAGATTCGCCATAGTTAGATTTTGATTCCGGCTCCGCCACTAGATCTGTTTTATAGTATATATGAATTCCATGTTTACTATACTATGATTTCAGGTTCTATCCACCAGCTGGTTTCGTGAATTCTAACCAGGGTACTAAGTTTCCACCATTTACCCAACCACATCCATTTGTGAACTATCCTAATGGAAGTCAGCTCCTGAAAAATTCCATTTTGGTGGATGAGCCGCTCCTATTTACTGGCTGGAATGAAGAGCAATTCTTCGGAATCCAAATAATGCCTTCAGCAAGGCCATTGCCAGGTACAACTAGTTAAAGTCAAACCTAGAAATTTCTTCCTGGAGTCGAGGAATCAGTACCGAACCTGGTACCACAAAGACAAAGTCACTCAGTGCTGCTTCCCCCTTCTTACCAAGCCAATGCGACCATACAGGCCAGACTTGGCCAACTTCGACCGGCCACAAACTCCATGACCTACAAACCATGTGTAGCCTCGTCTCCCGCGATAACCATGCTGCAAAGTAGCCAATAGGTACATGTACATGGTCCACCAGATCCATGTACAGATGGAATGCGTCTTCGGAGTAAGAGATTCCGCGAATTGAAGCCAAGGTGACTCAAGTCTCTGGAGCTATATGGAAGACACAGACGAAAATTGAAGATGTTGTCGCTAGAAGTAGTCGCAACCGCTGAACCAGTCGAGAAAACCCGCAGCTAGCCCCTCCATCGCCGAAGCCGAAAGCCCACCCGACGGAAAGCAGCAGGAGCCCGACTGGGAACGATGGATCCACCCATTGAGGTGTCAGGTCCACACACAGAGGCACCAGATCTGGGCTCCCGAGGACCCGCCGCTGCCGGCGCCGTCCTTTGCCGGTACCGCACCTCGTGCCCATTGGCGTTGTCCTTCGCCAGTCGCCACCTCCTCCGCTGCCCAGCGCGCAAGCAGAGCTGGAGCCAGCCAACCACCACTCGTGGACGCCGATGCAGCCATCCCCTCCGTCCAGTCGCCAATGGGGGTGGGACAGTGGCGCGGCACCCAGCAGAACACGGAGGCCACCGCGCGCCCACCGCCGATAGGGCCACCGGCATCACCTACACCGCGCCGCCGGAGGGAGCAGGAAAGGCGCCGCCGTCGTCGTCATGGTCTCCTCTCCCGACCACCAACCCGAGGCACGGCGCTGCGACAACGGAGATCCGCACCCGGAGGCGCCGGATCCGGCCCCTGGGACGCCGGATCCGCCGGCTCGGAGCCCCGCCGTAGCCATGGCCAGCGCGGCGCCGCCAGCCGGGTGGGAGCGCCCCGAGCGACAGAAGATGCCCTGCCGCCGCCCTCTTAGTAGGCGCCCAAGCTTCCGAGGCCCTGCTCCTAGGGGGCTCGGAGGGGATGTTTTGCCCTCTTAGTAGGCGCCCGGGCTTCCGAGGCCCTGCTCCTAGGGGGCTCGGAGTGGATGTTTTTTATTTAAATGAGATGGATGTCGTAGCTGCAGCGGTGTTTGTTACATGACCTGCACAACTGATCCTCCTCTATCAACATTGCATGCATAGAGCTATTAAATTCTCTTCTCCATAAAAACCCCTATAGACACTATGCATTGGAGAGGTAGTGTCTATATACACATTTATTGATCTCTCCCCTCTAGACACCCTCCGTAGACATGGTTGGAACTGCCCACAGCCGGACAGGATCAGCTGAGCTGGAAGACATGTTCAACATTCGTAGAATCTGAAAAGAATGTGTCATTTTTAGGACATTAGCTTTTGGATCTCAAAAGTTGATGATCCATAAGCTCCCAAAAATAGGACCTTAGGTTGTACCCGGCCATGTCATTGGCCGCCCTTATGTCTTCTCTGTTTGACCATGTTATAGTGATTGTATATCACTACAAAAAAATAATTTGTAGGAACACTCCGGTTTTTTTAGGGACGGGTCAAAATTTGATCCATTGCTATAAATGGAGCGGGTTACTGTAGCAATTGATCCGCTCCTGAAAATATATTTTTAGGGACGGGTCACCCCCTCATCCACCCCTAAAAATGGACCATTTTTAGGGACGGGTGAGGGGATGACCCGCCCTATGACATTTGTAGGGGCGGGTCACCCCTCATCCGTTCCTACAAATATTTTTTAAATTTATTTCAGAAATTCATTTAATTCATAAAAAATAGCAAAACACATCGAAAAAAGGTGAAATTTTTAACATAAGCTTATTGTGATCTATAGAACTAGAAAAAAAATATTAAAAGCATATTTCAGTGTATAAAGTGATTATGAGTGTGGAAACCATAAAGTTAGTCTTGAGTTGTATGAGATAATAGAGTGAGTGAGTTATACATTATGATTTCACTCACTTAACCATTATATATGCTGAAATATAGTTTTGATATTTTTTTAGGTTCTACATGTCACAATAAACTTATGGTAAAAATTTTATTTTTTTATTTAGTTTGCTATATATTTTCATTTAAATAAAATTTTAGAATAGATAAGAAATTATTTATAGGGGCGGTTGGGGGCAGCACCCACCCCTGAAAATCTATTTGTAGAGACGGGTGGTAGTGTCACCCGCCTCTACAAATGAATTTTTAGAAGCGGACGACGCTATCACCCGCCTTTAAAAATCAACCCCATCCAGATCGCCAGATCGAGGACGTCATCGATCCGCGCCTCTATGCGCTCCACCAATCGCGCGCCGTTAACTGGCTGCAGTGGGGAGCGGGTGGTCACACCTTTTCCTATATGTCTCTCCTACTCTCTTGTCCTTTCCTTTATCTTTGCTCCAAGATTTTAAATAGCCGGCTATAGCTTCCGCTATAGACCACTATAGCTTCTAGAAAAGGCAGCCGCTATAGTATTTAGCCCGCTAAAGCCAGTTATAGCCCGCTAAATATCGGCTATAGCCCGCTAAACGTCGTAACGATAGCCCTGTCGCTAAACGTCTTAGCCGGGGATTTAAAACATTGCTTTTCTGCCCATCTCTTCACGGCAGCCACATCTTCCTCTCTCTCTCTCTCTCTCAGAATAGAACAGGCGGCCGGCGGGGGCGCGAGCACAGCGGCCGGAGGGACGCGGCCACCCCTGAGCATGGCACGCGGTCCGGCCTCCCACGGCGGCGCAGTGGCCAGAGAGGCGCGGCCTCCTCCCGACGCGCGACGGCCGGCGTGCGGGAGGTGCTGTGCATCCTGGAGCTCGAGTCCTGGCTCGACAACTGCGGAGGCGGGAGCAGCAGCCTTCCGCGGGCGGCAGGCGCGGCGGCCGGTGCGCGACTGGCCTCCGGCGGGCAGCGGGAGCCGCGTCCGGCGGTAGCGGCATCCGGCGGGAGCGGCGTCCGGCACTGTTGGAGAAAGGCACATTAGTGCCGGTCACAGGACGGCTTAGTGCCGGTCCCTGTGGCCGGCACTAAATGGCCGGCACTAACATGACAGACGTTAGTTCCGGCTACTCTGACCGGCACTAACGTGCGTATGTTAGTGCCGGTCCGTAATACCAGCCGGCACTAACGTGCCCGACCCCGCCCGAGTCCTGACAGCAAGGTTAGTGCCGGCTGGTATAACTTGCCGGCACTAAATGTTTTTTCCTCTTTCTGTTTCTTTTCTTTTTGTTTTTATACATATGGCTATGCGTATTTCTACCGTATGTGACTACATAGTCGTACTATTTGCATTGCACAATATTATTAGAACAACATATTACACTAATATTATATATATATATATATTTGTCATGTATGGAACACTTAGGAGTTCAAAAGTACATGAGATATTACAAATTATTAAGCACATCAACTATAGTAACGTATCAGCTTCCTCGTCGTCGGATTTTCTTGGGCGACGCTTATACGGAGATCGCCATGAAATTCGCCCTTAGGATTTATGACTTCATCGAGTAGAAATCCGCATATAGCTTCTTGAATTGCCCTGATCCGAGCGATTTCAATGAGTTCTTCTTTCATCCGCCAACGCTGTCACATTTTTCGATAAAAACATGAGAATAAAAAATAATGAATTAAAATAATGAGCAGATGTGATTGTGCTCACGTACATTGAATGCCTCCACTGTCATTTACCCTTTTTCACTTGCAAAAGAGTTGATCCACTCGCATATGTAGTATCCACATAAGTTGTTTCCTTGTCCCTGTCTCCAACACTATGAACAAATGTGGGTTACGATATAGAATTTTTCTGATGTTTATTACGAATGACATTAGTAGCGAGAGTATATTCATACCGGAAAATCAGTCACCCAATGAAGAGGCTCGATTTCACCTATGGGCAAGCCTATGTGTTTGTGGAGGTAGTGACTCCATGCAGTATTTACCACCTCGATGACATCTTGGTACTTTGATTTATCTTGCCTTAACGAGTCGTACACCAAGACCTTGTGCTCCTCAATCCGAATACAAAGCAATATCCAATGAAAGCTGTGCATATACATACGCATAACCAATTAATATTGATTATAATAGTTATTAAACAGTATTATTAATACGAAGGGATTGAAAAAAAAGGCCAACAAAGAACGACTCACTGATGGTTGTATGGCAAGAGAATGAAGGGACACATGCTATTCTTACGCAACCCCCTGTATATAACATTGACTATGTCTCCAGGATTTAGCGCTACCGATTTCTCGTGTATAATATCAGGGTCGAAGACCCCGACGTTATGGAAGTTCTTCTTTCGGCAAATTTGAATTTTTGACCTACGGGACACAAGAAAAATGGGGATCAGTCAACACACAAGGCTAAAATAATGAAACGAGAGACAATACTTACATGCACCATACACTGACGAGGGACTTGTGAAGGGCATCTTGACGGTATAAATCGTAGAGTGATGCAAACTCGATATATACATCATCTGCCCCCCGCCAGAAATGCTCATCTTTAATCCGAGCTGGGAACATCTCTAATTTACTAGCTTTAGATTGCACAGCATACCATTTGTGTAACTCGGCCATTCTCGTTGGTAGGAATGGTAGCAACTCTGGCCATATCAAAGGTTCACCAAGTACAAACTTTTTCCTGCCGCGGGCATTCTGTAGGGCCTCCCCAAGCAATTGAGCCCTTGTTAGATCAGTTTGCAATATCATCCCAGCCATGGTCAATGGATCTCTTGATTCATCGGGACAGTCTCCATGCGACACTATCAATGGAGGGATCGATTGTTTGGACTGCTCTCCGAGCTGGGGAACGGTCTTTGCATTAATCAGGCGATTCTTGGGGTTGCTGTAGCACTTTCTGATCTGCCGATCATAATCCGACTCTCTTTCTTTCTCCTTGGTGGGATCTTTAATAAAGTGTTTAACAAAGTGTGCCTTTGCAACCGGATCTATTTCTGGCTTCTTGTTCGCAGCCTCCCTCAGTAGTGTAGCGAAAATGGCCTCTCATGCCATATTTCAATATAATGTTTTGGCGATTGATGACACACACAACACTTAGACTAATGTGATTGTTAAGATGACTATTCTCAGGCTTTTAGGTTCAAGTGATGACAAAGAGAAGAGAGGCGTAGCAATGCCCGAAGGGCCGCCCCTACGGGGGTTCCGCTACGAAAGTGAGGCATTTTGCTATCATCGGTTAAACTGACGTAGGGCAAAATGAACTCACCGGTGCAATCACAGAGAAGGTCTGCGGGCTAGGGTTTTACACCGGATGAACCGACGCTACGAAAGTGATATACGTCGGTGCATTAGCAGATGAAGACCGAGGAAAATACCTACACCGGTTGAACCGACGATGCATCGGTCAATTGCATCGGTTCAGTTGTCCAGAGAGGTGGTTTTTGGAGGAACGTGAAGAAGTTACACTCACCGGTTAAACCGACGCTAATATTACATACACCGGTTGATTACATCGGTTAAACCGGCGATACACCGGTTGATTGCTAACGGCTAGTTTTTCAAATAGCAGTTTACATACACCGGTTGAACCAATGATGGCTTTTGGGGTACGTCGGATTAACCGGCGTTACGCAGTTTTCTGGCAGCTTTTCTCCAACGGCTATATTTGCTTATGCTGCCTATATATACCCCCAAGGCCGGGTCATTTGAAAGTGCTGGAGTTCAAGGAAGTATACAAGAGCTAAAGATCATCTCCAACCACCATAGAGCTTCATTGTACATCATATAGGCTTAAGCACACTTGTGAGAGTGCTTAGTGCTTGTTTAGGCTTAGTTCTTGAGAGAACTAGCTTGAGAGAAAGCCTTGCTGCGGCAAGCACCTTGTGTACTCGTCGTGTGACCCTCCGACTTGGTGTGGAGTAGCAACGACACTTTGTGCGGGGAAGGAGGCCCCTACTTGGTGTTAAAGCTCCAAGATAGTGAAGACGGTGCCGTGGTGATGCTTCGAGATAGACGGTGGCGGTGACCTCATCTTTGTGACTTGGCGTCACTTAGCCTTTGCTTGTCGGGAGCCTTGGAGGCGTGGCAAGACGGTGATCAAGCGAAGAGACTCGGCATCACACTTGTTCGTGTTGGACAAGAGGCCGTGGACGTAGGGAGGGACTTTGGTGTCCTAACCGAACCACGTTAAATCGTGTGTCTTGGTGTCTTCACGGGAGTTTGCATATCCTCTCCCTTACCGCTTTACTTACCGCATTACGTTTCCGCATTTACTCTTTCTTGCTTACCTTTACTTTCCTAGTTAGTTTGATTAGGATTGGCTATAGGTTGCAATTCTTTTGGGGTAAGTAGAGGGTAGCATAGATAAACCTTAGTCATAACTAGCATGTGTAGGTCGTGTTAAGTTTATCTTATGCAATTAGTTTGAGCCCTAGGTTAAAAAGCGATTAGCGACCCTATTCACCCCCTCCCCCTCTAGGGTCGGACACCCCGGTGATCCTTACAAGTAGCTTGCGCTTCAGCAAGAAGGTTTGAAACGATTCTTCTGCCTCTTCCTCTTCTGGAGCCTTCTTTCTCTTCTTTCTTTGCTGCTTTTGAGATGGCTGGACCGAAGGTACCGTGTATGCCTTCTGTCGCTGACTCTGATTCTGTTGTGCGGCTGGTGATGATGCCGGAATTGGCTCACTTTGTGCGGCTGGTGATGGCGGATCCATGCTGGGGTCCCGTGCTGGCGGTGGAGAAGGTGGGCCAACACTAGGATTCCTGTCAGCTGGCGTTGGTGATCTTTGCCTTGAGCACCGAGCGGAATCTGTGTCTGCTTGCACCAATCTTATGTCGCGCTTTGGCCACGCGATCCATGTGTGTACGGCATGTTGTAGTTCTGTTTCTTCAGGACTTATAGGGATTGGGAGGTCCATGTCTTCCCAGCATTCTTCAGTAATTCGGTCAACAAAGACTCTGGCGAATCCTTCAGGAATCGGCTGGCAATGTATTGTCCCGCCCTCTTCTTGGACTTCCGCATAACCCTCAGCACAAACTTTGAGCTTTTTCCCATAAAGAACCAGAAGCTCACATTGGGTCCTAACGGTGATTTCGTCAATGGGGTCCCTCGGCCTGTCGGCACCCAAATTAGGGTGCTCCGTGGAAAGATCACAAGTTGAATTTGAAACAGTCGCAAAGAGCGAAGCTTTCCGCCCAATAGGTAACGGTTGGGACACCCATTCTCTCTCAGATGTTCACTCCACTCCTATGATCGATTTCAGTAACTGGAGTTTCATGTTGATCTCTACCAGGTCCGAAGTGTCCCTTGAGCTGACAGTTATTGTTCTTAGTGTATCAAGCTGCTCCCTCAAATGTTCCTCTGTGTAGTTGCCCTGGTGGAAACAAGTGATAATTAAGATGATTTTAGATCATGCTACACAAATTATGGTTTCGAACAAAAGCACAACTAATCAGTAAATTGTTCTATAAACTGCCCGACGGGCTTGTTCATGTCCGCGACTAGCAGTTAGTTACTTCAACTAAATGCCCAGATGTTGAATTAACTTAATAATTGGTAAGACTGACTTCAATAATATTACGTGGAGGTGATTTGTACTGTAACATTATGAGGTGAACTTCTAGGACAAGCTGGATTGGCTGGCATAGTTGGAGGATTCCGGACTGTAGACTCCGACGAATCGAAGGTATTCTGTTTATTATAATTTTTCAACTGATCGATCAGCTGCTAGCTCCTCCACCAGACATCAGCTCGGTGGTCAAACCTCAAGTGATCATCATCATTCATTCATCAACTCAACACTGACTGATTAATCACTACCGCAACAGACGTGATCAAGAATTGATCACGGTACAATAAACAGTATTATATATACGATCAATGATTATTTGATTCATATAAACTACTAGAAGTTAATTATTGTACTACATACTAGTGCTAGGGTAATTGTGCAATGTGGGGGAGCTCTCATGGAGCTACATGTTTTAAGGCAGCTTTCCATGGAGTCAACCTGCTCTCATCAGTTGCATGCCATGCTATGTGTAGAATCTGTGTTTCTGCAAGTGCAAGTAATGAATTATGATGATGTACTCCTACTTGTGTCCAAAGCATTGTCCCCTTTACTATTTCAGCCATCGGATGATACCATATACTAATATACTATCTACTAGTAGATGCAGGATTTCTGGGATCCTTGTGACTGAAAATTTTGTGTGGGCCATATATGACTTATGGGCCCTTTTATTTTGTGATTATACTAATATACATTGACAATAATTCTCAATAGCATGTTAAACCTGAACATCAGGCGTGAGATTTTTATGCTTTAAGCTAGTGCGGTAAAGAAAGGAAAAGAACAGCATCTGTTACTACCTAGAAGTCTGATTTGGAAAAAGGAAGAAATCACGATCAGGCGTCTCTTGGACACTGAAGATTCAAGCCCACAGTTCTACACTTCTACTGCTCCTGTCACTAGATTTAAATGATGAGGAAATACACAAATGAAGTAATTGTCGGTGCAAGTTCAACAAACACATACTCATGTCAAAGCAGTAAGATCCAAGCAAGGAGGGACGAATTCCAGTAACAAATTATTAACAAGTAGTTATCCCCAAAAAATACAGCAACATTTTCACCTGATGACGACAAGGTTGGGGCGCGGCCTTGGACGGCGGGGGCAGGGTGGCGTTGGGGACGCGCGAGGGATGCGCGGCCGGCACGGCGTGCCGGGCCGGGGAGGTCGACGGGGACCCGCGCCGGCGCACGCAGGCGAAGGCTGGCCGGGGATCCACGTGCGGCCGCGGGGGCGGGGGCGGGGGCGGTGGCGCATGGGGCCGGTGCAGGGCGGCATCGAGGGGCGCCGCGCCGGAGACGAGGTAGTGGCGGCGCGCGCACGGGGCCGGGGTAGGGCGGCGTCGGGGTGCCGAGGACGACGAGGTCGGGGCGGTGGGGGCAGGGCGGCACCGCGGGCGAGGGCCGGCCTGGGATCCACGCGCGGCGGGCGGCGGGGGTGGCGCGGCGGCGCACGAGCGCGGGCGAGCGAGCAGGGAGCGCGGCCGGGGCAACGACGACGTCGATCTAAATTCTGTGATTTGGGGGAGAGAAGAAAAGGGATTTGTTGGGAAGGTTAGTGCCGGCTGGTAAGACCAGCCGGCACTAACATGCCCCTATGACATCAGCGAGACAAGTTCGTGCCGGCTAGTAATCCTAGCCGGCACTAACGTGCGCACGTTAGTGCCGGCTAGGTTTACCAACCGGCACTAACTTGTCCAAACTGGCGGGAAAGAAAATTTGACCGCGCCAATTCTCTTTTACACAAAATTTTTAATATTAGTAAATGTATTCATAATTGGCTTAATAAATAGATTAATAAATTGAAAATTGATATCATAATTTTTTAAGTATATTGTTAATTATATCTACACAATAATAATAGTAATTGAAGTAAATTAACGAATATGCAACCATTATCAATTATGTGTAGCGTATAGGGTTTATATGTGTATATAATTCTGTTATTCATAATAAATCGAAACATTTCATTTTGATCCATGCAAAAATATTCAAAAAAATTTCAATAGTAGCATATACAATGATGTAATCAATTCGCATATTACTTGATTATTTGTTTGTAATTTAATATTTCAATGCTTCTAGTAATGTAAAATTAGTGAATGTAAATAATATTTATATCATGCAAAAATATAATATTATCTGAAGATGATATTGTGTCCTAATTGGACGAATAGTATCGAGAATTGAGACAAATACAACGCGGTGCGTTACATTACATCACTTAATGAGAAAATACAATATATAATTTATATAAAAGTACTACTCATCATCATTATCTACTGGAACATTGATAATCTTCCTTTTGACGAAAGTGCCTTGGACGTGATCACGGCGTAAGTAAGGCGTGTCCTCTTTGGATAAGAGGATGCTGGGGTCAACGTCAACTGAGAATGGAGGAAGGTCATCAATCTGGTCATAATCTTCCGAATTGTCCGAAATATTCTCGACTCCAATAATTTTTCTTTTTCCTGGAAGAACTATGTGCCGTTTCGGCTCATTTCCAGCCTTGTCTGCTTGAGACGTCTTATCCGACTTCTTCTTCGGTTTGCTCGACATGTCCTTCACATAGAACATTTGTGTCACATCCTTGGCTAGAACGAATGGTTCATCTTTATATCCAATCTTTTTAAAATCGACTATGGTCATCCCATACCGGTCCTTCGTTACGCCTCCTCCAGCCACCCATTCGCAACGAAACAGAGGGACAACTATGAGTCCATATTCAAGTTCTCATATCTCCTCTATGACACCATAGTAGTTGTTCTTTTCTCCATTACTGTTTACTATACACATACGGACACCACTGTTTTGGTTGGTGCTTTTTTTATCTTGAGCTCTTGTATAAAATGTATACCCATTGATTTCGTACCCTTGGTATTGCTGGACGGTTATTGATGGTCCCCTGGCCAGCCATTGAAGTTCTTGATCAACTGTGTTGTTGCCCAATAATTTTCATCTGAACCAGCCGTCAAAAGTTTTTATATGTTGGCGTGTAATCCAAGCAAAATTCTTCTGTGGATTTTCGGACCGTATAATATTTATGTGCTCATCAATATATGGAGCCACCTTGGATGAATTCTGAAGAACCGTGAAGTTTGCTTGGCTGAATTCACTACAAGAGATGTTCATATTACATTTCTTTCCTAGTGTGCCTTTTCCCTTTAGTCGCCCCTCATGGTGTGACACGGGGAGCCCAATCGGATTGAGATCAGGAAGATAGTCAACGCAAAACTCAATGACCTCCTCTGTTCCATAGCTCTTAGCAATGGATCCTTCTGGGCGAGAACGTTTGCGCACGTACTTCTTCAATACGGCCATGAACCTCTCCAAAGGGAACATATTGTGTAGAAAAACAGGACCCAGGATAGTTATTTCTGTCACAATATGAACTAGAAGGTGTGTTATAATATTGAAGAAGGAAGGTGGGAAGACCATCTCGAACTAACAAGACATTCGACAATGTCTTTCTGCTGCTTTATTAGATTATTTGGATTAATTGCTTTTTGCGAAATTTCATTCATGAACGCACAAAGCTTTACAACTGCCAATCTCACATTTTCCGGTAGAACACCCCTCAGTATAACCAGAAGTAATTGTGTCATCAGGATGTGGCAGTCATGGGACTTCAAGTTTTGGATTTTCTTCTCTTTCACATTTATTATGCCCTGTATATTTGAGGAGTACCCAGACGGGACCTTGATACTGTTCAAGCAATCGAACATACTTTCCTTCTCCTCTTTGCTCAGATTATAGCTGGCAGGTTTTAAATAGTGGCATCCTTTGTCTCTCTTCTCGGGTTGCAAGCCTTGTCGTCCTGCTAGCTGCTGCATGTCGCGCCTTGCTTCCAATGTGTCTTTTGACTTACCATACACTCCCAGAAAGCCTAGTAGGTTCACGCAAAGATTCTTCGACAGATGCATCACATCAATTGCGTTGCGAACCTGTAAGACTTGCCAATAAGGTAGGTTCCACAATATAGACTTCTTCTTCCACATTGGAACATGTCCCTGGTCATCCTTGGGAACAGGTTGGCTACCGGGACCCTTTCCAAATACTACCTTCACATCCTTGATCATCGAGAACACACGCTTTCCATTACGGAATAGAGGCTTAGGACGAGTTTCGGACTCTCCTTTGAAATGCTTCCCTTCGGTTCTTAGGGGGTGATCGGTAGGAAGAAATCGACGATGGCCCATGTATACGCACTTCTTACAGTGTTTCAAATAAATGCTATCGGTCTCATCATAACAGTGGGTGCAGGCCATGTATCCCATGTTCGACTGTCCCGAAAGTTTTGCAAGTGCAGGCCAATCATTGATGCATACAAAAAGCAAAGCTCGGAGGTTGAAGGACTCCTGTTTATACTCATCCCACACACGTACACCTTCTTCTTTCCAGAGTAGTAAGAGATCATCCATCAAGGGTTGCAGGAACACATCAATGTCGTTGCCAGGTTCTTTTGGCCCTTCTATAAGCACCGGCATCATGATGAACTTACGCTTCAGGCACAACCAAGGAGGAAGGTTGAACATACATAGGGTCACGGGCCATGTACTATGAGCGCTGCCAAACTCACCATACGGATTCATTCCATCCGCACTTAGAGCAAATCTTATATTCCTTGGGTCGTTGTCAAATTGAGGATACTCTCGGTTAAGGTTTCTCCACTGGGACCCATCTGCTGGGTGTCTGATCATGTGATCCTCCTTACGGTCTTCTTTGTGCCACCGCATCAACTTGGCGTTATCCTTGTTTTTGAAAAAGCGCTTCAGACGTGGTATTATAGGGAAGTACCACACCAATTTTGCAGGAACTCTCTTTTTTACCGGCTGCCCATCAGCATCACCTGGATCATCTCGCCTGATCTTATACCGCAATGCGCTGCAAACAGGACAAGCTTCCAAGTTCTCGTATTCGCCGCGATACAGGATGCAGTCGTTAGGACATGCGTGAATCTTCTGCACGTCCAATCCAAGAGGGCAAACCATCTTTTTAGCTTCGTATGTTGTTGACGGCAGTTCATTACCCTCAGGAAGTATGTTCTTTACAATCTTTAATAGCTCACCAAATCCCTTATCGGTTACACCATTAGTTGCCTTCCATTTCAGCATCTCCAGCGTGGTACCCAACTTCTTTTACTCCGGTTTGCAATTAGGGAACAACGGCCTTTTGTGATCCTCCAACATCTTCTCGAACTTTAATGCCTCCTTCACAGTCTCACTGTCTTTCTGTGCATCAAGCAACGCCTGACCTAGCTCGTCAGGTGGATCCTCTTGTGCAACATTTGCTTCACCCTCGTCCATTGGTTCATCATAAAAGCCACCTGCTTCATGAACCCATGCCCAATCTGGAAGATTGTTATCACCATCATCATCTTCTTCATTATCTTCCATCATAACTCCAACTTCGCCGTGCTTAGTCCAAAGGCTATAGTTACTCATGAAACCATTCAAGGCCAGGTGATTCCATAGAGTATCTCTTTTTCGGAATTTCTTTTTATTTTCGCAAACACTGCATGGACAACAGATTAAACCCTTTGGCGACCTATTTGCCATTGCCGCTTTGAGAAAAGAATCTAAACCCTGAATCCACGCCGAGGTGCTCCGGCTTCCGTGCATCCATTGCCGGTCCATCTGTACAAATTAAAAAAAAATCATGCTCATTATCCCTAAAAACATGTTACTATGAAGTAATTCAAAAAAAATGTAAATGTGTCATAGACCACCTATCTAGTAAATTTAAATTAAATAGCAAAATAAATTGGCACAATAACATATACACATGTCACCTTGAAATAATTCAAAAAAACTCATTCTAAATGTGTGATAGTCAAACTATATAGTAATCATTCTCTAAAAAGCAACAAATCAATTCTACCTTGCTCAAATTAATGAACAAATTAATAAATCATGCTCATTTTTCCTCATCCTTAAAATCCTTAAAATTTTGCATAATAACATATACACATGTCCCCGTGAAATAATTCAAAAAAATTACTCTAAATGTGTCATAGTCAAACTATCTAGAAAACCTTCTCTAAAAAGTAACAAATCGATTCTATTTTACTCAAATTAATGAATAAATTGGAAAATTATGCTCATTTTTCCTCAACCTTAAAATCACTATTTTCTTTATCTAGAAAGCATGAAACAAAGAATAAACACCGTGAAAAAAGAGTGGAAGAAGCTACTAACCTTTGATGCACTTGGATGGGTGAAATCCTCACAAATTTGGGGGAAAATGGGCAGCACCTCCCCTCTAACACGCCATGAGAGAGAGGAGGAGCTCGGCCAAATGAAATGGTCGGGCTGGGGAAGGAGTGCCTGACTTATACGGGGCAAGTTAGTGCCGGCTAGTGGATTTAGCCGGCACTAAGTGTGGACGTTTAGTGCCGGCTAGATCTACCAGCCGGCACTAACATGCAATTGACCAAGTTAGTGCCGGCTAGAATCCCCAGCCGGCACTAACGTGTCTTTTGACCGTTGTGGCAGACGGGTTGATCGTTGGGAGATGGCACGTTAGTGCCAGCTGGAGTTTCTAGCCGGCACTAACGTACCCGCTTTGTACGGTTCATACACGTTAGTGCCGGCTCCAATTTGACCGGCACTAACGTGCTGGTACCAATGTACCATACTCCAACAGTGCGGCGACCTTCGCATGGGACAGAGGGGTCAGCTCCCTTGCAGCTAGCTTGCTTCTTCACGTTGTTATTCTCGATTCATCTTCTTAGATCTGTAGTTTCTTCCTTCAAATTTCAGCTGCACAAACCATGGGACAGATGGGTCAGCTCGTCCGCGGCTAGCTTCCTGGAGCGGGCCGGCAACATGTGGATCCCACCCCAACTTCCTATTCGCCAAAGCCAAGCACACAATCAGGCAGGCAGCACCCTTCTCGTGAGTCGTGACGGACGGAAGGATAGAGGGCACTCGCGAAGGAGACTCTGGCTACGGCACCACCACTATCGAGCTTCAGCTCCGCCGCGGAGGGAGCTCATCTGGCAGCGGGCCGGCCGAGCTTCAGCTCCGCCATGGAGCTTCGGCGTTGCTCCGGCGGCCGCGCCCAGATGGCAGTGGCGTGGCTGGCGTGCCCGGCCCGCGGAGCTGCAGCGGTGGTGGGGTGCGGCTCGGCGGCCGGCCTCCTCCATCGTTTTTTTAAAAATTTGTTTGTAGGGTCCCAGAAATGAATTTCCAGGGGGCGCGAAAAGCAGGGGTGAGTGCGGCATCCGCCCTTAAAAATACTATTTTACCCGCTCATATAAATAGTTTATGTAGTATTGTATTTAATTGGCATTCATACAACCATCTATTTGTAAAAAAAACACTCTCAAAAAGGAATAGGAATAGGAATCTGAGAGTTGCAAGAAATATTTAAGTATCTATCTATACTATAAAAATTGAAAATAATTGAAAATTTTTGTCATTTAAATTGAGCCCACCGTTGAGGGAGGTGGGAAAGAGTGCATACCCATAAAAATTGAAAGTTAGAGAATGTTTCTGGCAAAAAAATTTTAACCTATTTTTTTTCACCGATGTCTCGCATAGTCGCATACCCGCCAAGGTTAACCTAACCGGTGGGAACCGGTCCGGTTTGACCGGTTACCGGTCAAACCGGTCCGGTCCGGTTCCGGTTCCGGCCGGTACCCAACCGGCCAAAATTCAAATTTTAAATTTGAATTCAAAAAATGAAAAATTCCCAAAAAATTCCTAAAAATACTTCAAGGTGTAATGAATCTAATGGTGTCAAATTTTCTCAAAAATTCATTCATTTAGTATAGTTTGTGGGAATTTAAAGTTAAATGAAAAAAGAAAAAGAAAAAAAATGGGCCGGCCCATGAAGGCCCACCGATCAAACCGGTCAAACCGGCCGGTAAACCGGTCAAACCGGTTGGTAAACCGGTAAAACCGGCCGGTAAACCATTTGCACGGGAGCTTTTGAATTTCAAACCGGTCAAACCGACCGGTAAACCGGTCAAATCGGCCGGTAAACCGGTCGGAACTGGTTGCACGGAAAAATTTGAATTTATTTGAATTTGAATTTGAATTTAACCGGTTTCCACCAGTTACCGGCCTAACCGGTCCGGTAAACCGGTACCGGAGGGCGGCGGTAACCGGTTTCCGGTTGGGAAATAAAACCCTGATACCCGCCCGCGTACCCGTTCGCCTTCTACTTTGCCTCTGCTCCGTGCCACGGCCCTCCCCTCCTCCCGCTCGCCGCGCGCCACCGCTTTCTCCTCTCCTCCCACTCGCCGCGCGCACGCCCCCGCCGCCTGATGGCGCCCGCGCGCCACCGCCTTCTCGCTCGCCGCGCGCACACCACCTCCCCTCCTCCCGCTCGCCGCGCGCCACCGCCTCCTCCGCTCCTCCCGCTCGCCGCGCGCACGCCACTGCCGCCCGATGACCGCCGCGCGCCGCCACCCCCACCCTCGCCGTCGCCCGGGCCTCGTGGCACGGCCCAGCCTGGAATATCGTGATGGAGCGGTGCCCGCGTGTGCTCGGGTGGCTGCTCACCGAGGGACTCGCGGGGAGCTGGCCGCCGGCACCGACGAGGACAGCCGAGCGGTGCAGCGGGAGCCCGCGGCTTGGACCATCGCGATGGAGCGGTGCCAAGGTCACCTCCACCGGTGAGCGCGCTAGCTGCCGAGCCCGAAGACTGGGGCAGGATCCGGGACGCCGATTCCCCTATCCTCGGCGGCGGGCAGTTGTACTGGTGCCGGGATCTGCAAATCTGCAATGCTGATGACAGTCATCGCCGGCAATGTTGCTGAATACTAAGGTATCGATGTGACAATGTACGCCTCTCAGCAGTACGCACCTCTCACCGATGCATGCTAGGTGCTTGTTGAAATCACCCATTGAAACATCTGAGCTGCGACTGCCATGTTCTTGACGAAATTTTGAATTGAAAGAATTGTATTGAATGATTAGTATCCCGAGTTAGCTGCCGCCCAGAGCCCATACACCAACTTAGATACCACTAGCATACAATTTGTTAGTTCTGTCAGCCCATCTGACTGAGCTCACATTAAACAAACTGACACTATCGATTGAGAGGGATAAATTACAAGTGATTTGATGTTAATATCTGTAAAAAAATGTAAATGGACACTAGATGCTATCGTCGAATCCCATGGCAATTGCATGGCATAATTTTCAGCCACAGTGGAAGGTCACTGATTCCTCTTTGTGCATGAGAGGCGCTTTGAGTTTCTCTTCTTTTTACTGTGTTATCTCAAGTTGACTCTTTGTCATCAATTCCATCCTATTTGTTTAGACAATCATGTGTAAGTAGGACACCTTCAGGTGCTAGAGAAGTAGAGATGCACTATTAGAGCAAAATGTGGATTGTTGTTGCCAAAAACACATGCACCTCTACATTCTCCTGCATGGTTTGTATATTTATTTTTTCTAGGATTTTTAGGACACAGTGTGGTCACAGTTTGGGATGGATGCACAATGGTGACCACATGATGAGCCATAAGTGGAAGCTTCTGGTGGAAAAAAAAAATACATGGCGATGGTCATCCCTGCTTGTCTGCTCCGCAGCTGCTTGGATGACATAGTTAATGTGCTTGAGAGCTCAAGCTACTTCCCATCTTGATATAAACTGTCAGTAAAAGACACTGATAGTGAAAACTGAAAAGTATATTCTCATCCTTGTTAAGTTACACAGTTGTAACATTAGAGTGGGTAATAGAGCAACCTATTTGTTATTTTTAGAAAGAAACAAAATAATTAATATGCCTATTGTTTGTTCATCAAAATCTGCATACAATATTGATTTTGGATTCCAAATCATACTGTCAGTAAAATCTATTTTTCAGGAGTAGGAGTCAAGAGAAATATTTCAGTGCTAAGCTGGGAAGTGCTGAAAGTCATCAGAATCAGAGGAAGCTTGCCGGGATGAGCAGAAAACGCTCAGCTGTCTCGCACGCTTTTAAGGCGTTGCTACAAAGCCGGCCATGAGCAGCATGGTCAACCGGCCAGACCGGCAGGTACGAGGAGCCGGGCAGCTAAGAAGCGATAACAGAGAGCCCCTCGTTCGAGCCGGACGTCGCAGCTTTGTCTCCGTGTGTGGTTTGGTGAGATTCTTTTGGTCAAGATAGAAAGAGATGTGGCCTTGCGTTCGTTTCAAGTTGCTGTGGCGCTACGGCTGTGAACTGCATGATGAGACGGGCTCGGAAATCTGATTCATTCAAACTAGATGTTCATGTTCAGAAATATTTGGGTCCTTGTTCAATTTTATTCTGGTGCACGCCGTCTTAAAATTTCTGCAACTTTTTTTTTAGGCAGCAGGGGGGGGGGGGGGGGGGGGGCGGAGAACGCCCACCTGAACTCAATTAAACATGGGGCCAAAGCCCAAGATGGTCTTACAAGTTACAACGCCAGCTCGGCACGTCAAAGTTACAGCAGGGGAAGGGGAAGCCTACACTAGATTCACGTTACATCCAAAAGAGGGTTACACCAGGTTTCAAGCGGTTCAGTATTGAGACGGCGGGGTGCACGAGAGGCCCAAAGGCGCGTGTGCTCGCTCAACATCGCGTGCATGGTGGCCACCCCTTGGTTGACTCCGTCAAACACCATACGATTTCGGCTCTTCCAGATGATCCACAAGAGCAGGAGGATGGACGTATGCCGGAGAGGGCCTGCGGGGATAGAGATGGCTCTCAGCAGGTCCGGCAGCCCATGTGGAGGCGCTGTAGGGCAGACCACAGCCCAGAATGCGGCAATGCGGGGGCACAAGAAGAATAGATGGTCAATGTCCTCCACCTCCGAAGGACAGAATGGGCAAAACTTAGAGCCCAGCACCCCATGACGATGCAGAAACTCTCGCGTCCTTGTGTTACCATGGCGCAGGATCCAGAAGAACACGGACTTTGATCGGGGCGAAGTTGTTCCAGTTGAGGTCAGCAAAGGGGACACTGCAGCCGGTTTGCTTGAGCATCTTGTACACGGCTCCGGCGCGGAAGTCTCGTTCCACACCTCAGAGGAGATAGCGCCTGTCGAGACCATGCCCAAGGCGAAGACCGGCGAGGCGTGTCTCAAGCCCGGCAAGCTCCGCCGAGGCAGCAGCGCTCAGGCGGGGCTGCATCGAGAGCGCCAGGCGGCCTTGTCCCAGCGCTACCGCGACAGTGATGTCGGGGGAGATGCAGTGTGTAACATCTCGAAATTTACCAAATCAAATCGTTCGCTAAAACCGCCTTTTAATCGTTGAGCTCGGAACTTTTTCGCCCGATCTCCCGATCCCCGAAAGACCCGACATCCGAATCCATCACCCTGTTCGCCCTTGACCCGCGAACGCACCCGACCGCGCACGCACCCGACCTCGCACGCATGATCGGCGCTGCGCGTGGCCGACCGCGCACCGCGGATCCGGCGCAAATCTCTCCTCCCTCTCCTCTCTCCTTCCCCGCGCGCCCGGACCGGCTTTCCTTCTCCTCCGCGCGCGCACGCCCCTAGGCCACCGCACCAAGCGCCCCGCGGCCCCCTCGCCCACCCGCGCAGTAGAAGCTCGCCACCGCCCACGCCCGTGCGCACGCGCCGCACCACGCGCACGCGTGCGTGCACACGCTAGCCGCGCCGCGGCGCGCCAAGCCGTGCCGCGGCGCGCCAAGCCGTGCATGCCGCGACGCCAGCTGTGCAGCCGTGCCACGCCGCCGTCCGCACGCACGGCCGTGCTGAGCCACACGCGCACAGCACCGGCGACCTCGGCACAGCACCGCCTGCGAAGGTCGCCGCCAGCCCGTAGCGTCGCATCGCCTCACCACCCGCACGCAGGCTCGCTGCCGCCGTTGACGCCGCACAGCACCACCTTCCCGAGGCGTCGCGTCGCCAGCGTTCGCCTCGCCACCGCTCGTCGTTGACGCCCCGCCAGTGCCGCACAGCGCCCGTGCCATCGCATCACCTGGGCGAGCCGCCCCCACACCATTAACCCGCCTCAGAGCGTGCCCCGCCGGGCACCGCCGCACCCTCGCCTCCACCGCCTTTCAGCGCCTATAAATAGGCCCTCGTGCCGCTCCACGCCACCACCGAGCTCCCCAGGGCTGCGCAGCCCGCCGCTCTTCTTCCTCCTCGCTCTAATTCCGCCTCCTCTGTTTTTTCCCAAAAGCAGAGCCACCCGTCGATCTCCTCGCCCAGACCATCTTAGTCCGATTCCCTTCGAGGTGAGCACCTCCCGACCATCCTCGACCAGCGCCAATCCACGCCCCTCCCTATTTCTGCCTGTGCTGAGCTCTCCACGAGCTCCCAGTCGCCATGACCATGGCCGCCGCGGCCGCCGTAGCCCACCTTCATCTCCCATGCCCGGACCTACCAAAATAGAATCTCCTCGCCCTCCTCTACCTCCCCATGCCCTCGGCTTTGAGAATGGAGGCCGGTAGCGCCGTTCCCGTGGAGCTCAGGGAGCTCGGGCATGCTGCCATGGCGTCATGGCCAGGGAGAAGAACGCGACCTGTTATGTTCCTCTGTTGCCTCGTGAGCACGTGTGGGCTTGGTCAATTGTGGGTTAAAGCCCCGGATGCTGGGCCTCCCAGCCCAAATGCTCACGCCCACACACCCAAATACTCACGCACTACATTTCTATAAATTCCAATTTTCGGAATTTAATTAGAAGCCACCAAATACAAACCATATCTCCTCCATCCAAACTCCAATTCCATTGATTCTTTTTCCTACATTCCTATAAAATCATATACAAACCATTGTACCTATTTTTTTTTGTACAGTTCAGATATTTCCATAAATCATAATCAAGTCCTTTCCCTCCCACAAATAATTACAAACACATCCATGAATCCCGGTTTAGCCCCTCACTGCCTCTTTAACTCGTCATTTCATGCGCCAAACAATCTCCGATCGACCCGAAATCTGACCACGTCATTTCTAATATAGTTTCAGCCGTGCTATTAAGAAACCACCCGAAAATATCACTCCTATCTCCATATCTTAATTATTTCCGATTCGAGCTCAACGATAGATCTTTATTTTTCTGTGTATTGATTGTGTGCTTGTTTGTGTGCGCTGTAGACCACGGAGTAAATGAAGGAGAGCCCGTCAACGAGCAGTACTGTGAGCAGGTGAACGAGGACCCGTTCCGCAACCCCGAGCCCGAAGGACAGGACATCCCAGAAGGCTTTGAAGACGGCAAGTTCAATCCCATCCTTTGATGCATGTTTCTGTCCTAGTTTTTATAAACACAACCCAATAGCCTGCTTTATAAAATTGCATATGTTTTGCTTGCATGAAAACACGGTTGGATAGCCACCCCTTGACTTGTGATGATCATTCCTTGACCACCTAGTTTAATATCTGATTTTGCTTGGACGTTAATCGATTTTAGGACGCTTAGGACTTTACTCATAATATGATTTATTTTATAAAGAAAAGGTGTGTGTGTGGGAGGGGATAAATGTGGTGTTTTTGTAAAGAAAGCTCAGACAGGATGGATGGCATTTCTACGGATTTGCCATTTGGTGTGCTCGTGCCAGTGTGGCAGGGCAAAGAAGGGAGATATCCATCTTGTCGTGTCTAAGGACCGAGTTGGTGTGTCATCTCACCTAACTCCACTTTCGTGCAAACCACTCGACCCTTGAATGGGCAACGGCTTAGCATAAATCCCACTAGTTGATTTGATAGCCATCAGGAGAGCTGAGAGCAACGGGTGACTAAGGAGAAGGGATAAGCCCCGAGTGACTTATGCCCGGTTATACCTAAGTGAACGGTCGATGACCCCTTGGTGCATCCCGTGATGGCTAGTCAGGTTTAGCTAAGGTGGGTAATGGCTATGTCGGGATCTACACCGACACTTCGGTGTTCGAGATGTGGTATCCTACTTGTGGATAAAGTTGCACACCTCTGCAGAGTTAAAAACTATTTGAATAGCCGTGCCCACGGTATTGGGCGAGTTACGGTGTGGTCACATAACTAGTGTTTCATTGGGATGGGCTGGTGTGAGTTGTTTTGGAATCGTGTCCGGCAGTTGTGCCGTGTGCTACGACGGACGGGGAGTCCGGTAGCAGTTTAAAACTTGAACTTTGTGTTACTACAAAAACTGATTTTTCTAAAAAGGTTTTCTGTTAAATGAACCCCTGCATAAAGTATCGTTTTTCCGTAAATAAAACCGTAACCTTATCCTTGATTTACCTATGCATACTATTCTGATATAACCCCCTCCGTGGGTGTGGTTGGACTTGCTGAGTACGTTTGTACTCACCCCACTCTTACTTTTTACAGAAGAAGACCCAGACTTCGTGCCAGACGACGCTGAGTAGGGTCATCGTTCTACACCCAACCTTGCCTATGGAACCGGCCCTGTTCGAGATGCCTTCGCTGTCGCAATACTCTGAGCCCGTGCTAGACCCCATGTGGTTTGCGGTCTGGTGTTATGTCGTAGTTTGGTTACTTATTATCATTATCTGTATCGAGTGTCCTCCAAGGTTTGTACGGTTTTGAACCATCTGATGTAATAAATGTGGCATCAGCCTCCTGGGACTGGTGCTTTGTATCACATTTAAGTTTTCTCTTATGAGGGGACGCTTCAGGTGGTATTAGAGCCGTAGGTTGGCCGTAGGACGTGACCCTAGGAGCGAACCCCGTTTTAGGCCTTTCCACACTAGGTTTATTCTTTCCTTAATCCTTTCTTCACACAAACACTCACCACTGGTTCTTGCCCTGTTCCAGATGGCTGACAATGGATGGATCGGCAGAATCTGTTACGCAGAGCCCGGCCTTCCTAAGTTGTTGATACTCAGCCTGGAACGCATCGGAGTTGTGGACCCACCAGAGTTTCTCTATCAGGAGTACGACTCCAAGGGCACTCTTCGGTGTGACCTGATGATCTTCATAGCAAGAAGCACCCGTTACCCTGATGTGGATCCTTGGTTCATCTCCACCACTGGTTTTCGTTTCCCGGACACCTATCGGAAAGCGGCTCGTAAAGCCCTGCGACGTCTACGTGTGATCTACAAGCACCATCTTCAGAGGACTCCTATGGGATTTTTCCCGCCGACTGAAGGAAGAGGACGCACATGGATTGCCCGGATGAGAGGACCTGGGAGAGAAGAAGAAGACCTAGAAGATACAGTCTCTCACCTCTCTATCTAACTCACCGGCCTGGATGAGCTCTACCGCGAACAAGCGGCACAACTGAAGCAGCAAGTCCACAGAGCAGAAAAGGCAACCCAAGAGCTGGACGAACAACGGACCAGAACCGTGCACGCCGAGTATTCCCTAGCCGCCCTCCAAGTCCAAATGGAAGAAAAAGAGGCGGAGCTGGAAGAACAACGGGCAAGAGTCACGCACGCCTAGAATTCTCTAGCTGCTCTCCAAGCCCGAATGCGAGAGTACGAGGCTCGCAGAGGAATAGGTGGATGGATAAAGGAAGAAGAAGAAGAAGAACCCATGGAAACTCATTGGGATGTTGGTACTCAGACCGAAGAAGAAGAACCCGAAGAAACCCATTGGGATGTTGGTACTCAGACCGAGGATGACTTGATGGATCAGTATCTTCCACTGAAGAAGCGCCCTCTTAGGATCGAGGAAGAGTCTCCATGATAGGAGTAGCACCCCAAGCTAGAGCCTTTGCCCTAATAAATCGTGTAACCATAAAGTTGTACCCCACTATGTTGCGTATGCTTGTTTGCCATGATTGTGTGTTTATTGATGTGTGCTTTTTGGCAGAAGGTTGAATCTGCCTTGTTTACACGAATTAAACAACTTAAACATCACCTAATCTTAACCCCAACCCACTTGTTCTACAGATGGTTTCCCAAAGCGTTACGAGGGCCTCCCGCGTCAGGGACCCTGCAGCCGCTGATGCAGGAGTACGTCCTAACGGGCAAAACCATCCTCTGGAGGAACAAGAAGTGAGTCAGGGCAGAGGAGAAAATCATGATGCACAGCTGCCGCCACCACCACCCTTCACGGACCTGGCACAAATAATCCATAACCAGACTCTCATACTGGAGACACTGGCCAATGCTCTAGTGAACAGGCAGCCACGAGAGCAGACCTTTAATGACAAACTGACAGCTTTTCTGAGGGCCAAGCCACCCACTTTTGCCGAATCCAGCAATTCCTTGGATGCAGATGATTGGCTCCGCATAATCCAGAGGAAGCTCGAGCCGTTTGGGTGCCAGGATCGAGATAAAGTCCTTCTGGCAGCACATCAACTCACCTGGACTGCCTTAGCCTGGTGGGAGAATTACTACGCTGCTGCCAGGGATGCCTCCACCATCACCTGGAATGAATTCGTGAGGGAGTTCTGCCGTTATCACATCCCCTCGGCCACCATGAAGTGCAAGGCGGATGAATTTCGCGCACTTCAGCAAGGGAGTATGTCGGTGGAAGAGTATACTCACCAGTTTATGGAGCTGTCTCGATATGCACCAGAAGAAGTGAACGACGACGAGAAGAAGCAGGATATGTTCGAGAAGGGACTAAACCCAGAACTCATGACCCTGCTCACCCCTCAGATCTATCCTGATTTCAACACCTTGATGAACAAGGCAATCCTCACAGAGAAGGCCAAGATCGATGAAAGAAAGGATAACAAGCGCAAGTTTCTGGAGAGTAAGTCACGCCAGCAGGATCGTTTCCAGAAGCCCAGAAGCTTCAGCTACAATGCACCAAGGTCCCAAGCCCCAATGCAGTACAAAACTCAGTCTCAAGTGACAGGACCATGGGCCCCTAACACCCAGCCCAGGAGCCAGAACACCATGAGGGCCCCGCAGAGTAATGCAAGCCAGGTCACCACCAACAACAGCAACGTGAGGGCCTGCTTCAACTGCCGAGAGACGGGACATTTCATCGCCGACTGTCCCTATGCTAAGAACAAGCCCGCTACTTCAGCTTTCTCCAACACGGTGAACGGACCAAAGCCAGTCCTGACCGGTGCCAACCGAGTGCCCATCCGCAACAACAGCAACGCCAACAACAACAACCAGCAGAGGCAATCCCAGCAGTCTTTTGGACGAGCCCGCGTCAACCACATCGACGCGCAGGAAGCTCAAGGAGCTCAGGGCGTAGTACTCGGTGAGTACCTACTACCTAGTCAGCTCAACTCTTGCAATAGTACTGTTTGATTCTGGAGCATCACACTCATTTATATCCTCAAGTTTTGTGGAGAAACATAAAATACCTACAGTACTACTAAAAACACCCCTATTAACCCGAACGCCCGGAGGAGACATCAGGTGTCAACTGGGTTGTCTACGGGTAAGGATCAATTTAAGTGGGGTAGAGTTTCTAGCAGATCTAGTAGTACTTAAGTCAGAAAGGATAGATGTGATCCTTGGAATGGACTGGCTAAGCAAACACAATGGCCTCATAGGTTGTACGGACAAGGTAGTACATCTAACAAACCCAGAGGGAGTCCGAGTGACCTGTCACACCCGGGAAAGTGGAGCAAACCCGATGGTATTCAGTATGGAAACAAAGACCATGGAAGAAGTCCCGGTAGTGAATGAGTACCCCGATGTCTTTCCCGAAGAACTTCCCGGTATGCCACCAGATAGAGACGTAGAATTTGTCATTGATCTTGTTCCTGGAACCGCCCCTATAGCCAAGAGACCTTATAGGATGGCAGCCTCTGAGTTAGCCGAATTAAAGAAACAGCTGGAAGAACTACAACGAATTGGCTTCATTAGGCCAAGTTCGTCTCCTTGGGGAGCCCCGGTTCTATTTGTCAAGAAGAAGGACGGAAGTATGAGATTGTGTGTAGATTACCGGGCACTGAACGATGTCACTATCAAGAACAAGTACCCCCTCCCCAGGATCGATGACCTTTTTGATCAGTTAAAAGGAGCCAAGTACTTTTCCAAAATTGACCTGAGGTCCGGATATTTTCAGCTCAAGATTAGGGAGAGCGACATCCCGAAGACAGCCTTTGTCACCCGATATGGGCAGTTTTGAGTTCACGGTGATGTCTTTTGGGCTGACAAACGCACCTGCCTATTTCATGAATCTCATGAACAAAGTGTTTATGGACGAGTTAGATAAGTTTGTCGTAGTCTTCATCGACGACATACTTATTTACTCGAAGAGCATTCAGGAACACGAGCAGCACCTGAGGGTAGTTTTGGAAAAACTGAGAGTGCATAGGCTATACGCCAAGTTCAGCAAGTGTGAGTTCTGGCTGGAGAAAGTAGCCTTCCTTGGTCATATTCTGACCGCGGAAGGAGTAGCAGTGGATCCCGAGAAGGTCGAAGCAGTCTCCAACTGGCAACCACCGACCAACGTCAGTGAGATCAGAAGTTTTCTTGGGTTAGCTGGGTACTATCGGAGATTCATTGAAGGATTTTCTAAGATAGCCCGACCCATGACGGAGCTACTCAAGAAGGAGAAGAAATTCACCTGGACGGAGTCGTGTGGGAGGAGTTTCCAGGAATTGAAGCGAAGACTGACGACCGCCCCAGTACTAACCCTACCGGACATTCATCGGGATTTTGTCATCTATTGTGATGCATCCTGACAAGGATTGGGTTGTGTGCTAATGCAAGACGGGAGAGTAGTTGCATATGCTTCCCGCCAGCTCAGATCTCATGAGCAGAACTACCCGACCCATGATTTGGAACTTGCAGCCGTGGTGCACGCACTTAAGATTTGGAGGCATTATCTGATTGGAAATAAGTGCGAAATCTATATCGACCACAAAAGCCTAAAATACATTTTCACCCAGCCGGATCTGAACTTAAGGCAAAGGAGATGGTTGGAGTTGGTTAAGGATTATAATCTGAAAATCCATTACCACCCCGGAAAGGCAAACGTAGTAGCCGATGCCTTAAGTCGGAAATCCTATGGACCCAAAGATGACCATCTGCGCGAGGAGATGGCACGATTAAATGTGCACATTGCTCCTCGAGGCTCCAGCCAAGTGCTGAATGTTCAATCCACACTAGAGGAAAGAATCAGAAAAGCACAAAGATCAGACAAGAGGCTAATGGAAATCCTGAGGCAGACCGGAAAAAATAAGGCACCGGATTTCAGAGTGGATAATAGGGGAACGTTATGGTATAAAGATAGAATTTGTGTACCCCAGAAAGGAGATTTTAGGCAAATAATCATGGATGAAGCCCACAATTCGGCCTACTCCATTCCCCCAGGCTCCACCAAAATATATATGGACTTAAAACAAAAATATTGGTGGAATGGGATGAAGGCGGATATTGCACGGTTTGTCGCCCGTTGTGATACTTGTCAAAGGATCAAGGCCGAACATCAGAAGCCAGCAGGGCTGTTGCAACCCCTACCTATCTCGGTTTGGAAGTGGGACGAGATAGGAATGGATTTTGTGGTGGGTCCGCCTAGGACCCAGAAAGGACATGACTCCATATGGGTAATAGTGGACCGACTCACTAAATCGGCTCACTTCATACCCGTACGAACCAACTATGGCGGATAAAAGCTAGCCAAGCTCTATGTAGAGAACATAGTGAAATTGCATGGTGTGCCCAGTCGCATTGTTTCAGATAGAGGGACCCAGTTCACCTCTAGGTTTTGGAAAAGTCTGCATAAAGCCATGGGCACCGAGTTGGATTTCAGCTCCGCTTATCACCCACAGACGGATGGCTAGACAGAAAGAGTGAATCAGATTATGGAGGATATGTTGAGAGCATGTGTTCTCACCTATGGCAAGGACTGGGAACAAAGTTTACCCTATGCAGAATTTTCATACAACAACGGTTACCAAGCAAGTTTAGGCATGTCACCATTCGAAGCCCTCTATGGAAGGAAGTGCAGAACACCGCTGATGTGGTCAGAAGTTGGAGAACGTGCCCTAGTCGGGCCCGCATTCATAAAAGAAGCAGAAGAAAGAGTCGCCGAGATTAGAGAAAAGCTGAAAGCAGCCCAGTCAAGACAAAAGAGCTACGCATTCTTTTAACCCAGGAGATTTCGTGTATCTCAAGGTGTCACCCATTCGAGGAACCCGAAGATTTCAGGTACAAGGAAAGTTGGCCCCCCGGTACATTGGACCGTACCGAATTCTGAAGAAAGTTGGAGCAGTAGCATACCGCCTAGAGCTACCAGAAGAAATGTCGGATATACACCCGGTGTTCCACATCTCACAATTAAGAAGGTGCTTGAGGGTACCCGAAGTAGAACACGTGTCAGCTGAAACGATAGATCTGCAGCCAGACCTGCTATACCAGGAGGTACCGGTTAAGATTCTAGACACTGTCACCAGGAGGACAAGAAACTCCGAAGTACGGATCTGCAGAGTTCAGTGGAGCAGACACGGAGTAGAAGAAGATACGTGGGAACGCGAAGACACTCTGAAGAAAGAGTTTCCCCATCTCTTTAAGAAACCAGCCGAATCTCGAGGACGAGATTCATTTTAAGTGGGGTAGGTTTGTAACATCTCGAAATTTACCAAATCAAATCGTTCGCTAAAACCGCCTTTTAATCGTTGAGCTCGGAACTTTTTCGCCCGATCTCCCGATCCCCGAAAGACCCGACACCCGAATCCATCACCCTGTTCGCCCTTGACCCGCGAACGCACCCGGCCGCGCACGCACCCGACCGCGCACGCGTGATCGGCGCTGCGCGTGGCCGACCGCGCACCGCGGATCCGGCTCAAATCTCTCCTCCCTCTCCTCTCTCCTTCCCCACGCGCCCGGACCGGCTTTCCTTCTCCTCCGCGCTCGCACGCCCCTGGGCCACCGCACCATGCGCCCCGCGGCCCCTCGCCCACCCGCGCAGCAGCAGCTCGCCACCGCCCACGCCCGTGCGCCCGCGCCGCACCCCGCGCACGCGTGCGTGCACACGCTAGCCGCGCCGCGGCGCGCCAAGCCGTGCATGCCGCGACGCCAGCTGCGCAACCGTGCCACGCCGCCGTCCGCACGCACGGCCGTGCTAAGCCACACGCGCACAGCACCGGCGACCTCGGCATAGCACCGCCTGCGAAGGTCGCCGCCAGCCCGTAGCGTCGCATCGCCTCGCCACCCGCACGCAAGCTCGCTGCCGCCGTTGACGCCGCACAGCTGTAGCGAAAATGGCCTCTCATGCCATATTTCAATATAATGTTTTGGCGATTGATGACACACACAACACTTGGACTAATATGATTGTTAAGATGAACATTCCCAGGCTTTTAGGTTCAAGTGATGACAAAGAGAAGATAGGCGTAGCTAGGCCCGAAGGGCCGCCCCTACGGGGGTTCCGCCTCTTCGGTCCAAGGGACAAGAATTGAGGCATTTTGCTATCATCGGTTAAACCGACGTAGGGCAAAATGAACTCACCGGTGCAATCACAGAGAAGGTCTGCGGGCTAGGGTTTAACACCGGATTAACCGACGTTGAAGAAAATGTATACGTCGGTGCATTGGCAGATGAAGACCGAGGAAATTACATACACCAGTTGAACCGACGATGCATCGGTCAATTGCATCGGTTCAGTTGTCCAGAGAGGTGGTTTTTGGAGGAACGTGAAGAAGTAACAATCACCGGTTAAACCGACGCCAATTTTACATACACCGGTTGATTGCATCGGTTAAACCGGCGATACACCGGTTAATTGCTAACGGCTAGTTTTTCAAGTAGCAGTTTACATACACCGGTTAAACCGACGATGGCTTTGGAGGTACGTCGGATTAACCGGCGTTAAGCGTTTTTCTGGCAGCTTTTCTCCAACGGCTATATTTGCTTGGGCTGCCTATATATACCCCCAAGGCCGGGTCATTTGGTAGTGCTGGAGTTCAAGGAAATATACAAGAGCTAAAGATCATCTCCAACCACCATAGAGCTTCATTGTATATCATATAAGCTTAAGCACACTTGTGAGAGTGCTTAGTGCTTGTAATAGGGATTAGTTCTTGCGAGAGCTCCCTTGAGAGAAGTCTTGCTGCGGCAAGCAACTTGTGATCTGTCGTGTGACCCTCCGTCTTGGTGTGGAGTGGCAACGACACTTTGTGCGGGGGAAGAGGAGGCCCCCTCCTTGGTGGAGAAGCTCCGTAGTGGATTTCGGCCGGGTGACCGAGAGAGACGGTGGCGGTGCACGAGACTCCTTGCTATGTCGGGATCTACACCGACACTTCGGTGTTCGAGATGTGGTATCCTACTTTTCGGTAAAGTTGCACACCTCTGCAGAGTTAAAAACTATTCGAATAGCCGTGCCCACGGTATTGGGCGAGTTACGGTGTGGTCACATAACTAGTGTTTCATTGGGATGGGCTGGTGTGAGTTGTTTTGGAATCGTGTCCGGCAGTTGTGCCGTGTGCTACGACGGACGGGGAGTCCGGTAGCAGTTTAAAACTTGAACTTTGTGTTACTACAAAAACTGATTTTTCTAAAAAGGTTTTCTGTTAAATGAACCCCTACATAAAGTATCGTTTTTCCGTAAATAAAACCGTAACCTTATCCTTGATTTACCTATGCATACTATTCTGATATAACCCCCTCCGTGGGTGTGGTTGGACTTGCTGAGTACGTTTGTACTCACCCCACTCTTACTTTTTACAGAAGAAGACCCAGACTTTGTGCCAGACGACGCTGAGTAGGGTCATCGTTCTACACCCAACCTTGCCTGTGGAACCGGCCCTGTTTGAGATGCCTTCGCTGTCGTAATACTCTGAGCCCGTGCTAGACCCCATGTGGTTTGCGGTCTGGTGTTATGTCGTAGCTTGGTTACTTATTATCATTATCTGTATCGAGTGTCCTCCAAGGTTTGTACGGTTTTGAACCATCTGATGTAATAAATGTGGCATCAGCCTCCTGGGACTGGTGCTTTGTATCACATTTAAGTTCTCTCTTATGAGGGGACGCTTCACAGTGGGAGAAGAGGGCTGGGAGCGCGGTGGCGAGGGGGCCCAAGGAAGACCAGTTATCATGCCAGAAGGAGGACTCCCCGGCGCTGAGCACAACGCCGGTGATTGCCCGGTAGGTGGGCAAGAGCCCCTAAAAGAGGAGCCAGGAGGGGGTGCTCGGTGGGTCACGCTCACTGGTGTACCAGTAGCGGATCCAATTGGACCAGGGATTACTCTGCCCGCAAACCAACTTGTCGACGGACTTGAGGAGGAGGCACGTGTTTTGGAGCTCAATGTCGACGACACCAAGCCCGTCTTCATCCTTGAGGCGGCAGGCCGTAGTCCAGGCGACTTGGCAGTCATCACCGGAGCACTTGGGAGTGCCTTTCCACAGCATGCCACGGCGCGGCTTGTCCATCCGTTCCACCGTGGAAACAGGGAGGCGGAGGGCGGCCATAGCGTAGACCGGCTTCAAGGACATGACGGCGTTGACGAGGGTGAGGCGGCCGCCCCGGGTGAGGAGCTGGACCCTCCACCCAGGGATGCACCGCTCGATGGGGAGGGCGAGCTCATCAAGGACGCGGGCAGGAAGCTTGCTGTCGGAGAGTGGGAGGCCGAGATAAGTTTGGGGGAAGATCGCGACCGGGCACCCCATGAGCCCGGCAAGGAAGGACGCGCGATCGGGGTCGACATGGATGTGGACAAAGGTGCTCTTGGAGTAATTGATCTCGAGCCCCGTCGCAGCAGCAAAGGTGCCCAAGATGGTCTTGAGACGGCGAACTTGTGGCTCTTCGGCACGGAGGAGGATCAGAGTGTCGTCCGCGTATTGAATAACCGGGCACTCCAAGTCGTCGACGAGGGGGTGATGCAGGATGTCCGCGACACCTGGGTCAACGATCATGCGGTGGAGGAGATCGGCAACGATGATGAATAGGTAGGGGCTGAGGGGATCGCCCTGGCGAAGCCCACGGCGGCAGGGGATCCAGGGGCCGGGGACACCGTTGAGGAGGATCGCCGCACGCCCAGAGTTGAGGAGCGTAGCCATCCAGGCACGCCAGCGCTCCCCAAACCCTCGGCGTTCCAGAATCCGGTCGAGCGCCTCCCAACACACCGAGTCGAAGGCCTTCCGAAAGCCCAGTTTGAGGGCGATCGTGGGGGCCTTGCGTTTTCTGCAGCATTGGAGGAGTTCCATGGCAAAGAGGAAGTTGTCAGTGATTGATCTCCCTTTGACGAAGCTGGTTTGCAGGTCGGAGACC
This sequence comes from Panicum virgatum, assembly GCF_016808335.1. Classification (NCBI taxonomy): domain Eukaryota; kingdom Viridiplantae; phylum Streptophyta; class Magnoliopsida; order Poales; family Poaceae; genus Panicum; species Panicum virgatum. The sequence goes on along the minus strand of NC_053141.1, from coordinate 9,950,344 downwards.
AAGGCGGGGACGACGCCCTGAAGTCTGTTGGTGAGGATCTTTGCCGCAAGCTTGGGCGCGCAGTTCTGCAGGCTAATTGGACGGAAGCCATCAGCGGTGGCGACGTCCTGCTTCTTGGGAAGGAGGACGACGTGCGCCAGGTTGATCCGCATGAGGTCAGCCCTGCCGCTGTAGAAGGCGTCCAGGAATGACAAGACAGCATCCCCAACCAAGGGCCAGAATGCCCTGTAGAAAGCCGGCCCAAAGCCGTCGGGGCCGGGGCTGCTCGCAGTGCGCATCTGCCAAAGGGCTTCTTTGGCTTTGGAGGCAGTGAAAGGGGCCTCAAGAGAGGAGAGGCCCGACACCGGCTCGAGGAGGTTGACGACTGGCGCGGGCAAGGAGACGTGGCTGCTCATACCGAGCAGGGAACTGAAGAAGGTGTGGAGCACGTGTTCTTTGGCGATGTGGGTGTAGAGGGGCGCCCCGTTGTCATGCAAAACTTGAATTTTGTTGCCCAAATTTGCAAAGTTTGAACACGTATCGTTGCTTCCAGTAGACCACGAGCTCCTTTGTCGCTCGCGACAGCCGCGCGGTCACCATCCGACGGAGCAGGAACTCAGCGGCGGTCCGCGGACGCAACTCCTTGAGGAGGTCCACAAGCTCGATGACGAGGCGGCACGCGGTGACGGTGTCGTTGGGGCGAGCCTTGTGGCGCGCCCATTTCTTACACTCCGCGCGCACCCACTTAAGGCGGCGGCCAAGGTTGCCAACCGGCTCCTCGACGGCGTTCCGTGGCCGCGGCCAGAATTGAGCGACCAGCTCCCGAAAGGCAGGGTCAAGACCCCAAGCTTTCTCGTAGCGGAAGACTTGCGCCACCGGTGCGGAGGAGGAGGCGGTGACCAGGAGTGGGACATGGTCGGAGGTGGGGCGGGGGAGGGAGTGCAGGGTGGAGTTGAAAATTTTCTGCAACTTGACTATACATGCTCTATGTTGCTGCTAAAATTTCTGCAACTTGACTATACATGCTCTATGTTTCTGCAGCAGATAGATTGACAGGTTGCGGTCGCCGACCGGACAGGTTGGAGGTGCCGCGCACGCAATGTGCCGCTGGCGCGAGCGAAAAAAAGTGGCGGACATTGCAAACAACTAATACAAATTCTCTTCCAGTGGTAACTACATACACATGATTACTTGATTTACAATACTTCAGTAGACTTTTGAATGAACAGGTTCAGGTCACGCAATTCTGTATCCACGACCCCCGTGATAGCCGTGACCGCCGCGGCGGGTACCTCGCGCTTGTACTCGTGCCGTCTCGCGAAGCAGAGGAACCCCCACAAAGTTGAGCATGCCGAGCACGGCGAGCATCCAGTACAACAGGCCCAGCCTCCCGTCATCCAGGTTGTCCCGCACCCAAGCGCCCCCGGTGACGACGCCGACGACGGCCACGAGCGCGCTGCTCAGATAGAACAACATGAAGAGAGTGGTGAGGAACAGGCCCGTGCTCATGGACTTCATCCAGGAGGCCGAAAACATCCTTCAGAAGACATGAGAACTGACGGGCTGGGGGCTCGCACAGATGTGCTCCTCGCCTGATGAACGGATGGAGACAGCGCGACAATAATTGGGCAAATCATCTTTTTCAAGAAAACAAAGAATATAATTGGCCAATTGGGCAAAAAAAATTAAAAAAACCTATGCGACTGCTTCAGCCTTTCTATAGAAGTTTGAAAAATATGAAAAAAACATCAAATAACAATTGCAAATAATCAAAACACATGTGTGCCGCACGTGCACTTTACTAGTTAGTAGTAAAAATACAATGTTTATTGAATCGAGCATATGTTTCTAGATCTAACTCGGCCATCTACTATGTAATCATTTGTATTTAGTTTTAATAAAACAGATGGATCTCGCGTATAACCGATGACTTTGTTATAGCAATATATGTTTTTCTGATATATCACAAATGGGCTTAGTTGTTTGCGATATATGTACTTTACTATAGATAGTTTTATAGTTGGTAACCATCTTTTATCAACTCGATGTGGGTATCAGCTTCGCCGTCTACACCAGGCGGTCATAAATCTTCCATTTGGTTACCTTCTTTTCTATCTAACCATATGTTTCAAACCTATTAAATATTGTAACACAGCTACTATTTCTCTTCTATAGACAGTTCTAATGGAGAATTTCATATTGGCAGTTCAAAGATTGCCACATTAACAAGAATAAAATGAAATGGTGTTTTAAACTACCCCTCATTTGACTCCCTCTACGTCTTGCTAGGATATGCGGGATGACAAGGAAGATGGCAAGAGCTTGGAGAAAAAGCAGCTTATGGCTATTAGAGAAAAGGTTGCCTCCTTCTTGCTAGTGGACATCAGAAGCGACAAAGGCGACTTTCACTGTCGTTCTTGAACTGAGTTCTTTCATGTATTGTTGGATTCATGTGATTCATGTACAGTTTGTTGTGGAAGGATACAATAGTTTGTCACTGTCGGTACCCTGCAGTTGGGGTACCCACTCCTACTGTGCCAAGACTCGCGTAGTTATCCGTAACTACGCCCTAAGGAGCTGAGCAGCCGGACCCCTGGGGTCCAACTCCATCTCACCGGATCAACGGTCCCGGACCCGCTTCCCGCTCGGGGACGGGTCCGGTGTCACCACGTGTCTTAGAGGTGAAAATGCTCAGCACCTGTGACCGTGGACCCGGACCCCCGCTGGTGGGTCCGGGACCTCCACGTGCCTATCCGGACCCCCGTGAGCTCTCGGCTCAGCTAGCTGCTCGGGAGGGGTCCGGAGCCGCCACGTGTCACGCAGACGCGGACGCGGGCGCAAGCCTTCCTCTGGAAGCTCCCTCGCCCACCCGCATTAAGTGCGAGTGGTTGAGGCAGGCTCTGCTGCCGCTGGGCACGGGGCAGCTTTTGTTAGTCCACACTGTGGATCGCCAGTTACCGAGGCGGCTCGTCAGTTACCAAGGCAAGCATTAAAGACGCAGCGCCGTGCCCATGGGCGACGAGTCATGATGACCAGCTACTGACTGGAGCAACAGTGCACACTGCTATAGTGGACTGAGTCAGTAGTTCGGCGCTTCATCATGACCTCGATGCGTGGCTGCAGAGGCTAGACTCTACTCTGACAGGACAACTCAAGACCATCCCTGGTCAGAAGCTACGCACGGAAGCCGACGACAAGATCTCCGGATCTGAGGCATTGAAGGCCAAAGTATAGTTTATAATACATCGCCGGGTCCACATGTCGGGGCCCCGCTCAGTGTACGTGCTCCCCTTGGACATATAAAAGGGAGAGCACGCCCGCTAGAACACAGACAGACACAAGCTCTCGCAACCCTCTCACTCTCGTGGGAAGGCAATACAACACACAGTGGACGTAGGGTATTACGCTCCGGCGGCCCGAACCACTCTAAATCCTGCTGTGTTCATCGTGTTCTTGAGTGAGATCGATCTAAGACTAGCTAACCCCCGAGTACACACCCTCTGAGCTAGGGCGGGTGCCTTCCGCCACCCGGCTGTGGTCCGTAGTACCACGACATTTGGCACGCCAGGTAGGGGCGCTTTAGCTAGTTTTAGCTCATCTCTTGCCCATCTCCATGGCTCGGGTGGTTGAGCACTCCCACCCCCACCACGACGTGGAGATGACGGAGGGTGTGGCGTTATCCGCGCCACACGCCTCTCGCCTTCCTGCACCAGGGGCAACCGTGCCCGTGGAGCAGCCACCGTCGGCAGCGGCGTGCGCTGCACGTCGGCAAGAGTCAGGGCGCCCGTCAAGGGCCCCCTCACAAGCTGCGAGCGGCGGAGCGACAAATCCCAGCTCGCAGCATACCTCACTCATGAGAGGAAGCCCGCTCCGGCGGAAAGCCGACTCCGGTCGCACCAAGCCCGCTCCGGCGGAAAGCCGACTCCAGTCGCACCAAGCCCGCTCCGGCGAAAAGCCCACTCCGGTCGCACTAAGCCGACTCTGGTGGATCTCTCCGGCGGAAAGCCGACTCCGGTCGCACCCCCGACTCTACATCTCTGTAAGTCCTACCCTTAGAGGCCCAGCAGGGAATAAAATATTTTCCTTTGCAACTAAGTAGTACTTCCGTGTGGTCCAGTCCGGTGAGCCTCCCCCGTGGAGGGGTCCGGACCTCTGCGAACCAGGTTCAGGGAAGCGTACTCATCCTCCGGGGAGGTCCGGAGCCATGTAGCCGCTTAGCCTGGTTCCGTACCCTAAGCCTGCATGTTCTACCTCCCTAGGGCGAGTACCGTAGTACCTAAGACTGGGGGCCCGGAGGTCCGGACAGCTCCAGCCTCATAAACCCGTGTTCTGGCTTACATCGCACATCTCATGTACATCTAGTTATAAAGGAAAAGTTTGTTCTCAGTTCGCCTCTAAGGATGTTACATTCCAATTTCAATCTACGCATTCTGTTTGCGCTAACCCCCACGTGGCTTCTTACTCTTGTGCGGTGATTGTGGTCCGAATTGAGTTGGCTAGTTAGTGACTTGGTTCGAGACCCCTCATGGAAGAGAGGGGTTCGGACCCCTGGGAACCTGCAGGTTCAGGGAAGCGCACTCATTCTCCGGGGAGGTCCGGAGCCGTGTAGCCGCTTAGCCTGGTTCTGTACCCTAAGCCTGCACACACCACCTCCTGTGAATGAGTGCCGTAGTACCTAGGACTGGGAACCTGGAGGTCCGGACTTTCTCTTAACCTAAAGGCCGGCCCCTTGAGCTCCGTTCACTGAACCTAGCTGTCTATCTCAAAGGATTACAACCAACAAGATTTGGGACCCGTGGGCACGCTACTAAGCATCTACCTTAAGTCATGTGCAGGTCCAAACGTGATAAAGCAGCAGGTAACCCAAAGGATGGACGACGCAGGACAAGACCCTTGCGGCGCGCACCGCTGGGTGTCAGAAGCAGCCAAGTTGCTCACAGTAGTGGCCCTACCTGCGGGTTGGTTGCCTCTCCCGAGGCGGGCCCGGGGGTCTCTGTCGGTACCCTGCAGTTGGGGTACCCACCCCTACTGTGCCAAGACTCGCGTAGTTATCCGTAACTACGCCCTAAGGAGCTGAGCAGCCGGACCCCTGGGGTCCAACTCCATCTCACCGGACCAACGGTCCCGGACCCGCTTCCCGCTCGGGGACGGGTCCGGTGTCACCACGTGTCTTAGAGGTGAAAATGCTCAGCACTTGTGACCGTGGACCCGGACCCCTGCAGGTGGGTCCGGGACCTCCACGTGTCTATCCGGACCCCCGTGAGCTCTCGGCTCAGCTAGCTGCTCAGGAGGGGTCTGGAGCCGCCATGTGTCACGCAGACGCGGACGCGGGCGCAAGCCTTCCTCTGGAAGCTCCCTCGCCCACCCGCATTAAGTGCGAGTGGTTGAGGCAGGCTCTGCTGCCGCTGGGCATGGGGCAGCTTTTGTCAGTCCACACTGTGGATCGCCAGTTACCGAGGCGGCTCGTCAGTTACCAAGGCAAGCATTAAAGACGCAGCGCCGCGCCCATGGGCGACGAGTCATGATGACCAGCTACTGACTGGAGCAACAGTGCACGCTGCTACAGTGGACTGAGTCAGTAGTTCGGCGCTTCATCATGACCTCGACGCGCGGCTGCAGAGGCTAGACTCTACTCTGACAGGACAACTCAAGACCATCCCTGGTCAGAAGCTACGCACGGAAGCCGACGACAAGATCTCCGGATCTGAGGCATTGAAGGCCAAAGTGTAGTTTATAATATATCGCCGGGTCCACATGTCGGGGCCCCGCTCAGTGTACGTGCTCCCCTTGGACATATAAAAAGGAGAGCACGCCCGCTAGAACACAGACAGACACAAGCTCTCGCAACCCTCTCACTCTCGTGGGAAGGCAATACAACACACAGTGGACGTAGGGTATTACGCTCCGGCGGCCCGAACCACTCTAAATCCTGCTGTGTTCATCGTGTTCTTGAGTGAGATCGATCTAAGACTAGCTAACCCCCGAGTACACACCCTCTGGGCTAGGGCGGGTGCCTTCCGCCACCCGGCTGTGGTTAGCAGCACCACGACAGTCACACTTGGTGGTTGTTTATGATGTACCCTTTGTGACATATGAATGGAGACATGTGATTTATGCAATGGTCTTCTATTCTATGTGTTTGTAGGTTCAAGATGGCTGTCAAATCCTGGCTGTGCTCCAGGATGCAGCCGGAAGCAAAAATAGCCCTGTAGTGGTCTACTGTCAAAGGTGACAGGCAATAACCAAAGCTCGTCACTTTTAATATTCGCCAGGTCATGGCGACTGGAAGCACATCCCGTCACCTTTGAAAATCCCAAGTGACGTGCATTGTCCTACGCCCGTCACTTATGAGCGCAGTATAGGTGATGGGCGTTGTGTTATACCCGTCACCTATATTGGATAAAGGTGACTGACGGAGACATCGTAGGGGGGCCCTGGTCACCGAGAAAGGTGACGGTCTTTAAGTGAAGTCCGTCACCTATGATGTCATATAGGTGACGGGCAAACACCCGTTATCTTTCAGTTCAAAACAGTGACACAGTAGAAGTGACGGGCGCGATGCTTGTCACGTTAGGAAGATGATGCCCGTCACTATAGGGTGGTTCTTACATAGGACAGTGAATAATGGGTGAGTGACCCAATGCTCGATCCGGAGGTTGAAGAAGATGATACAGAAACAATCCGATTGAACATGGACTTACACAAACGATAGGATGGCACAACCCTTTATTTGAGACTAGAACAAATTAAAAACAAAGGAATTATTACACGTACGATCAGATCCTCGGACTCGCAACGAAATGGTACAAGCACACGACACGACATTTATTCTTAGCTTGCATCCGGACACCATCGCCGCCACAGTGCAGCGTGATGCATTGGTCGACCGTCCATGAGTGACCAGCAGTACGGAGCGAGCTTGCATCGACCACCAGTAGTAGTACTACTAGTTCTGGCTCTGGTTCTCGATCGTCGGGGGAAGGTGGACCTTGATCTCCTCATCCGTGCGCGGCACGAGCACGACGTCGACGGTGGTGTCGCCGTCGCCCATGACGTCGTCCAGCACGTCGTCGATGAAGAGCGTGATCCTCCCCTTCAGCGTGCCGCCGCCGGCCTTGGAGCTCGGCACGACGGCAAAGCTGCCGGCGTACTCGCTGTGGTCCGGCCCCACCTTGCCGGCCTGGTCCCCGGGCACGCCGATGGCCACGTCGAACATGTTCGCCACGTTGGGGTCGTACTCGATCCCCTGGATCACGAGCACCCGCTGCTGCCCCGGCTGCTTCGCCGGCACCACCACCGCCGCCACCTCCATGACCTCCCCCATTGCCAGCATCAGCGGGTACGCCAGCGCCTTCGCCGGCGACGCCCGCAGGGGACCGTCCTTGCCCTTGCCGCGGGGCACCAGCGGCTTGATCTTGCTGGTCAGCCACGGCAGTGTTAAAACATTTTGGATCACTAGGAGTAGATCGTGTGGTTGAATAGCTTTCCGTAGAGGAAAATATCTTGCTCCTGCCGCCCCTTGCCATGGCGCTCTTTTGGATGCGCCGGAGTGGACATCGCAGGGGCGGCGGCGTCGCCATGCAGCGGCGACGATGGCTTGATGGCGCTTCCCGTCGCTGTCAGCCTCTCCCTCTTGATCGGACTAGGGTTAGGACGGTGGGAAACAGTGACCGCGGGTGAACCAGATAGCCCAAGCCTCTAATCACCACCTCCACTTTATAGGGCTGCGCGACGGGGCCCCACCAGCCTCGTCTTGGGCTGGGGCGTCCCCGATCAGGACGCGAGTCAAGGTTGGCCCAGTCGTTGGACTGGCCTGGTGGAGATCAATACTAACATTCTCCCCCTTGATCTCACCTTTGTACTTTAAAATTTCTCAATTTGAACTTAACTCTTTACTTTCTCTTTAGTTACTTTGCTATTGGCCTCATCTCATTGCAGATCAGTATGTAGAGCGTGCCTCATCATGACAGTTATTAGTTACCGTCAGACTTAACAGCCACAATGTATCTTTCTGTATTGAAACAAAACCTTAACCTTTCTTTGGGCCCTTTAGTAATCCAGAAATCGTAGGCTTCCCGTAAAACCCATGTCGACTTGGGCGGTAGGCCTTTTGGTAAGCGGATCCGCAAGCACTTGCTTGATACTTTGGTGCTCCATGATTTCATATGATTCTGGATTTTCTCCTTTGCAATATATAACCTTTTGTCAATGTGTTTGGCAGCACACTTGACATGTTGCCATAGGAGTGAAAACATTCGAATGGTATATTGCTGTTGTCTACCATTATCAATTCCGGGTAATGGTTTCCTTAACCATTTTGCCTGTCCTGTAGCCTCATATTATGCTAAACTTTGGGTATACATAACCCATGATATCATAACTATTTTGCTTTGGAGCTTTTCCACAATAAAACTCCAAGCGCGAGTGTTAGCTACTACTGTGGGCTTCACTGAACATCTCGCCAAAACTTAATTCTTTTTACTCACAACTTTTTGAGAGTACATGTTCCTTTCTTACTTAGCATGAGACTGACAATACTTTGCTAAATCGCAAAAACATTCTATAACTCCATTCCAGTGATCTATTGCTGGACTGGACTTCTGCCAAAATGTCCCGGATACTTGCGCTATGCCAGGGTAAATTCTTTTGAACACTAATTATGCTTCCAACAGCTGAAGCACATGGAACCTTTTCTTTTGATCGATCATATAACGGTTCCTGGAATCCAAAAAATTCCAAAACTATTACCCTTGACAATAGGACAGGCGTAGGCTTACTCGCATGTATACCATATTTCTTTAGAATTCTTTTCTAAGTATGCTCTTTGCGATAGTCCTAATACCCCTTTTTCTTTTATACCAGTGAATTTCCATTCCTCGAGCGAATGGGTATTCACCGAGATTTTTCTTATCTAAATTAGAGGTCATAATAACCTTCTTCTTTGAACTTTGCGGGAAAGGTATTTCCCATCTTTGAACTTTGCATATTTGCAATTTATCATCTTGCATTTTCCTTAACTTAAAACCCAAAACTTTTCTTTGTTCTCACATAACTTTAGATACCACTATTCTGTGATCTGTTGTCATCAGGTAGTATCCTAATGTTCTTTTCTTTCCACAACAAAAAACTATTTGGTTATGTCATGAATATACTTTCATGTACAAATCTCCGTTGGGAGATATTGCTCCAACATCCATCTGATACAATTCTAAAAGTGGTATACTACCATTGTCATTATGATTCTAAAAGAATCTTTTCATGAGACTATTAGAATGTCTCATCATAACATTTTCTTTGAATAAAGCCTTTTGCTACAAATCGCGCTTAGCAACTTTCCAATTCCCTCTGGAGTCACATTCTAATCTTGTAGACCCATTATAGCCTACTGTATTGGCTCCATTAGGAACTTATTCTATGTTCCAAAATAATTTTGGAACTTGCCTCATGACATCTTCCATGGCTTCTTGCCACTTCGATTAATGAGCGCCTCTCGTGGCTTCTCCAAAAGAGGTGAAATCAACTTCATTTGTACTTCTTCACTTACGTACATTTTTTTATCCTTTAAAAATAGATGGCTAAACATATAGCTTTCTGTACGGGGCTATTGCCACTCTTTAATGACAAAAGTCAATTGTCACCTCAAGTTCTATCATATTGTAGTGCTTGGAACATTGGAGTGAACGTACGGTTCCACTTCTCTTCAAGTCTTAGTTCTTGACATACTTTACTGTCCCAGATTCTCCCATCTATTGTAAAGATGAAATATCTTATAACTTTTGTTTGGGTTTAGTCTTTCCAAGCCTCATAGGGTGCTATAAGCACTACCTTTTTCTTTCGATTGTTTTGAGACTTAACTATCTTTTCTTCCTCTTTGGAGCTGAAAAACTTCAGAAATTTTGCTTGTTATTGTGATTGGGGTATCAATGTTATGACCGTTGTACTCCCTTTTCGGTCATATTCTTCTTTAATAGATCACTCTTGCTTTAAAATGCATCGCATTTAACTTTGTGGGGGAATTTCTTTCTAAAACTTAATCTCTCTTGTCTTTCTAATCTTTCTCCCCCTCGAAATATGGCACAAACCTTGTTGCCATAATTTCGAAACTATTTTTAACACTTGCGACGAGGAGTCTTTTATTACTTGGTTTATTGACATGACCTAGTCATGCAAAACAATGGGAGTACCTTTTTTTTCGGTTCCATTTCAAGAGCTCATCGGAGTTCTTTATATTGTTACACTTTCAGGAACTCGCCAGAATTCTTCATATTGCTATACTTTTGCAAGTCATACTTGCTAAAACTTTCTTTTGTCATTCGGCTCTTTTCAAGTCACTATCCAAAATATGCCACTATAGTAGTGCATGAGAATTGCTGGGATAGCTTAAAAGCTCCCCCAGATTTCTTCACTTCTATGTGATACTCATGTCGCACGTGAGTCATCACAAAAACTTTAAATGCATTAGTAATACATGTTAAATTCAACATTGGTCAAATTGAACTTGCATCAAACTCATTTCAACCATTATCTTTAGTGTTGTTGAAGGACGAGATAACACTTTATAGTGATAAAACTTCAGTCACAATGACTAAAACATGCGCATATACTTTCTTTTCTGATTAAATCTTCCCGTTGGTTCCAATTTAATCAGAAAATTTAAGGACCCTAAAACTTTAGTGAGAGAAACCGAAACCTTCTCGAAAACAGTTGCATCTCTTTCCATAATAACTAAAAGTCAGAATGGAACCAGCACTTTTCTTTCTTAACCTCAACTATGCAGCTGAGTAACTTTAAAACTTTATATGTAATGTTGATCGGAATCAACTTTTGTTTGTTAATTTCTCTCTACTTGGGAAGAATTGTATGTCTTAATTTAACGTTGGTCAAAATTAAACTATACAACTTTCCTTTACTTTCAATTCTATATCACCGTTGGTCAGAAATAGAACACATGACAAGAATAAAAATTATAATATTGCCATCATCAACTTTGGTCAGAAAATGACAACATCATAATAAACTTTAAATTTTGTTTCTTTTAAAAGCAAACTAATGCTCAACTTGACACTTACAATGGTAAAATGGTGCCAAAACAACCTTTCTTTGACTTTCAACAGTGGAAGCTTTTCTTAACCTTAAAATTACAGGCTCCTTTTTCCCACAAGGAAAAACTCATCTGAGTTTATCTTTCTATATTGCAGCGAAGAACTTTTCTTTCTTTCATAAGCTTTTCTTTGTCTTTCTCTATTCTCTAAAAAAATGATCACTATGATGCAAAAAAGTCAGAGAATTAACATTGAACTTAAAATCACAATGAAATTATAATATTGTTATCATCAACGTTGGTCAGAAAATAACAATACCATAATTAACTTTAAACTAATATCTTTCTTCTCCTCTATATAAATTGTCCCGTTGGTTCTAATTTAAATAGAGGATGAAACTTTTACTTTGCAGCGGAAACTTGAATATTCTATATCGAGAAATATTATTTTATTCCTTTATTCTCCTAAACAATTTACACATTGGTGTAAAATTGAATGGAGAACAATTATCATCAAATTCATCAAACTATCATTGAAAAAAAAAGCTTCTAAAAAATAGAAATACCTAAAGCTTTTGATATTGTGCTTTCGGCCCAGTGGCCAAAACGCAGCGCTCAACTCGGCCCGTTCTACCCACGCGCGCGCGGCCCATGGCCCACCTGCGCGCTGCGAGAACCGCGGCCCCGCGCTCCAGGCCACAACCTGGGCCTGGGTCGGGAATGCGCCTTCCCTCCTAGGCCCAAAACGGCCCGACCAGCGCCAGCCTCTCCTGGCCGTCGGATTTGATCCGATGGCCGGCCGCGAACCTCGGCGGATCAAAACCCGCGGCGCCCGGTTTCCTCGGAAACCCTAGCTCATTTGTCTCTCCCTCCCCTTTCTTTCACCGCGCTGAGCGGCGGCGGCCATGGCGGCCGGAGGGGCGCGGCGCCGCCGCGGCCCCGCCCCTTGCCGGCGCCGGGGAGGAGCGGCGCCGCCGGAACGTGGCCGCTTGGCTCCCCCCTTTCTCTCTACACCACCGAATGGCGGCGGGCTCTGGGCGGAGGTGGCCGGCGCCACCGTCGGCCCCCTCGTCGGCGCGCGCGCTCGCCCGTACGGAAGCGCGCCGCCGTCGAGCGGCCTGGTGGCGGTGCCCTTTGCCCCAAAATCGCGCGCATGTCCAAGGCGAGACGGCGGCGGCTCAGATGCCCCTATCCGCGCGACGGTGGTTGTGCGCCAGAGATCCGGCGCCTCTGTGTGGTCTTTCCCGCGCTTTCAAGGGACAGCGGCAATGGTGGGTGCGGCAGGGGCCCGAGGTGGGTCCCGCCGATTCTCTTTGTGCAAGGGTTAGGGTTTCTGTCTTCATTCGATTTGCATCGAAATTACTTTCTTTGGTTCTTTCGATTCATGACTGAATCCACTTTCCAATTCGATCTACACACTAGATCGGCTCTGATGCCATTGTTAAAACATTTTGGATCGCTAGGAGTAGATCGTGTGGTTGAATAGCTTTCCGTAGAGGAAAATACCTTGCTCCTGCTGCCCCTTGCCATGGCGCTCTTTTGGATGCGCCGGAGTGGACGTCGCAGGGGCGGCGGCGTCGCCGTGCAGCGGCGACGATGGCTGGATGGCGCTTCCCGTCGCTGTCAACCTCTCCCTCTTGATCGGACTAGGGTTAGGACGGTGGGGAACAGTGACCGCAGGTGAAACAGATAGTCCAAGCCTCTAATCCCCACCTCCACTTTATAGGGCTGCGCGACGAGGGCCCACCAGCCTCATCTTGGGCTGAGGCGTCCCCGATCAGGACGCGAGTCAAGATTGGCCCAGTCGTTGGACTGGCCCGGTGGAGATCAATACTAACACGCAGGTCCTTCTCCGACTCGACGTCGTACGTGTACCCGAGGTTGCGCGTGTCGAGCACGTCGCGGAACTTGATCCGCACGGGCCGCGGGTTCTCGACGTCGTCGTAGAAGACGAAGCTGGCGTCGAGCCACTCGGGGTCCTTGAAGCCCTCGCCGCCGAGCTTGGTGGACCAGATGTGCCACATGCGGTCCACGTTGGCGTGGTGCGAGTAGAAGAGCGGGTCCCGACCCGCCGAGCCGAGGAAGCCCATGTCGTTCTTGCAGTGGTATTTGCCGTCGTGGCCCAGGAAGCCGCCGGTGTCGGCGGAGCACGCCTTCCCGTCCGGCGCGCCGGAGCGGCCCACCCACACGTGCATGGCCGTGTGCGCCATCCGCTCCAGTGAGCCCGGGCCGTTGGCGTCGCTGCAGAGCTTCTCGCCGAGGAACGCCCGCGCGCCCTTGCCGCACAGAATTTGCTATATACCACGCCAGAATGAACATATATGTATATATTATATATGAACATCTATGTTATATATGTAATATATATAGACAAATATATGTACCTGCTTGTACATGGTGCAGAGGTTCTTGTTAACAAGGGCCTGGTACTTGTCGTCTTTGGAGCCGTCGAAGGGGATGAGGGGGGCGTCGGTGGGGGGCGTTGAGGAAGTCGAGGTCGACGAGCTTGTCGAGGCGCGACTGCTCGCGGTTACAGTTGTAGAGCGGGTTGGTGAAGGAGTCGTCCCTGAAGAGCGGCGGCACGACCATGCCGGCCGGCGCGTCCCAGTTCCAGAAGGGCAGCGCGAAGGTGTCGTCGCCGATGAGCTGCCCGAGGGCCTTCTCGTAGAAGTAGATGTACATGCGGTGCCACGGCGCGAAGATCCACGAGAAGTGCACGTCGAAGGGCCGGTTCTTCTCCGCCGGGTCGTACCGGTAGTGGCCGTCGCAGTAGGACTCGTGGATCGCCGCCTGCGCCGCGAAGCTCAGCGGGTGCGACGCCGGCAGCCCCTTCATCTTGGCGATGGCCTCCTTGTACTTCTCCTGGTACTCCCGGCTCAGGAGGTGCGCCGGCTGCCGGACGCGCTTCACCGTGCTTTCCGGCGTGAAGTCGACGGGCGACGGCGGCGGGCACGGGAACTCGCTGTTGGGGTCCGTGCACTTCACCAGGTTCTCGTTCACCTCTTCGCCCTTGCGGCAGCTCCCCGCGGTGATGATCGCCTCTGGCTGCGCGCCGGACGCGAGGCCCGGGTACCCGACGAGGCCGGCGGCGACGCCGCCCAGGCTGGTGAGCACGTCCCGGCGGGGGAGCCAGAGGAGGCCGTCGTCGTCGCGCCCGCCGGCGGCCCTGCACCACACGGTGCGGCGGGGGTAGGTGGCGGTGGTGGTCTTCTTGGACGGGCATGCAGAGGACTTGGCCGAGGCGGCGGGAGCCACCACCGCCGGGACGAGGGGGCTCGTCGAGCTACCGAAGGCGCTCGCCATGGCGCCGTTCATGGCTTTCGTGAGAGCCTGATAGTGATAGGTGTTATGGTGTACGAGGATCTTGGGATGGTGCCTGCTGCGTTGGGATGTGGCCATTATTTATAGTGGATGATCGATGGCAGGAGCCTGAGCCAATTATTCGCTGCTCTCTCTTCCTGTCCGGTACGTGCTTAAAGCCGGCCGGCAACCGGCCAGAAAACCCCCAACTACCCAAACCACGACCTGAGAAAATATCCACACGTGATCTACTAAAAAGAATTTAGGAGTAGGCTAATCCCAAACCGTTTCTTTCAAGACATGCTTTAGTAGTCTTTGAAGATTTTAAATATATGTCATGTCTTGTATGTTTTGCAAAACCTGCCGACAAAAGAGTTTTTTATGAGTGGGAAAAACGTTAGAAAAATACATTCTGTCGGGAAACTAATAGGCAGATTTATTTCCGCTGTTAACCTATACTCCTCCTACTTGAGAGTATTTGCCTGTCGACAGACACAAATAATCTCCCTGAGGGTTTTCAGCGCACAGAAAAATTCAGGTTTCTAGTAGTGAATGCGTGCATGGTACCAGACTGTTGTACAGAACCAAAGTCAATTTTGTTGTTACATGTGTACTACATCATTATAGGACCAAAATATGTGTACATTTCAAAAAGTTGATATTCGTACCTCAGTTGAATCCTCGAGAAGATATTCCTTATTACGTCTCTTTCTTTTTTATTTATTTGCCATGTCAGCAAAATATCCTAGGTGGCACACACTACTAGAGAAAGGCTAATCAGTAACGGGTGAAATAGGGTATTAGTACCAGTTTAACAACCGGTAATATGAGATCGAGACACCGGGTAAATGACCAGGTACTAAAGCATTTCGCCTCGAAAAAATGATAAACCTAGGAAAATGCTCACACACACGCGAAGTCACAAGTCACGCAAATTTTTCACGCAAAATACGTGTGTGCGGCAGCTGAGATTCAAACCCGGATCCTCTTGTCTCGCACGTATCCTCCTTACCATCTCACCTGCATAGTATTTGTGATTGGGATAGACATATTTTTTTTTCTTAAAGTGACTTGTGGAGAATCCTTCAGTACCAGGTGGTAACACCAACTGGTACTAAAGGCTCCTAGGCCCTTTGGTCCATCTCCAAATATACCGGTAGCCCTGGGACCCGGTACTAATGCTAGTATTAGCACCGGAACTAATGACAACTAGTATATTTGGGATGGACCGATAGCATATTTTCTACTAGCGACATAATCAATATAATACTACACATTGATTAGCGCAAAGAGTAGAAGGCAGTCGCCATCCTAAAAGGATTGGAATTCTAATTTTATCCTACCTCAAGCTACCTTAACTTTGACCAAGTTTACAAAAACAGCAATATCAATGATACCGAATGAGTTCATCGGAATCATCAGGAACAACAATTTTCATAATATATCTATCTGATGGCATGAATATTCATATTATTTTCTATAGATTTGATCAAACTTTAGATAGTTTGACTTAGGATAAATCAAGATAGTTTTTCGAAATGAAGTTAATATATATTGTATTAAAAGTATTTCAGGATTGCATGTTATAAATTTCTCAAGCAATTCTAGCAGCCTTCACTAGAAGGCCAATTTTGTTTGTTTTAATTATCTTTTTTTCCTAGTATTAAATACTTTTTTGAGAACGTGTTGCAAACACGTGTTTTATTAGGAGGAATAGTAGACATACAGTAACACGGCCTCGAGTTACAATACCACTTAGAGCAAGTATTATAGTAGACTGTAAGCAGGCTAAATGCTGAGATGGAAGAGAGAGGAGAAAAGAGAGAGGAGAAGCGGGCTCTAAGCTTACAGTCGGCTTCGACACGAGAACTAAGGAATTCCGTGAGAGAGACAAATGGGCCAGATATTAATGATGAATGACTAACCACTATATATATGAGTGGGTTGAGAGGTAGGCTGCAAAGATCCTTACTGCCAACAGCAGGCTGAATTATTAACCTCGCTCTTAAGCAGTGGCAAACGATCCCACTCATCTCTGGTTGGGAGCAGCGCAATAGATAGGGACGGGTTTTGCTGCAGAGAGCACATGCACTTGTTCGCAAGCCCATGCAGTTGCGAGGAACGTGGCCACAACATTGATAATTAGGTGCCAAACAACTAGCAAATTTATTGCCCAATTCATTACAAGATGTTAGTCCTTGGACTCCCTTCCGTACTCGTATGTCGTTTTGAACATGATTGTGCTTACCAAGAGTATTCTTTCATGTTTACCTTTATTAAATAAGGCTGTGAGTATCCCCTAGAGGAGAATCATTTGTAGCTGGATTGGTCAGGCAGCCGCGTCTCGAGCTGTGTGGGCAGTGTTCAAATCCCTTCGCTGACGCATTTTTTTGGTTGACGCTATTTTGCATGGGACTCTTGCGATTTTGCCGCGTCTCAAGCTTCTAATGTTCTATTTTGCATGTTAGTCTTAGCAGCAGGCTAGCCGAAGCAATTGCTTACTGTTCTTTCTTTGCATGCTAGGTCGACTGAACGAGACATGTACCTTACTGTTGTTTCATTGCATCTTATTGCTTCATCTTTGCATCTTCCAACTTCTTCATATTGTAGATCTCGTCCAACTTCGTGATAACGTCGGTAGCAGTATTGTGTCACCATCCATTAGAAGCTTGTCCACATCAGGAATGTAGAGCTCACAATCAAACTATTCCATGCCATCCAACCACCTTGCTGGCAGATCGTAGTCTTCATGTAAAAGGCCACAACGCGCACACCTGCGAGCGCGGCGGCGAGCTTGGAAGCAGGCTTCTCCGAAGACGCCGCCAGCGTGAAACGTGTTGCAGGTACAGCAAGGACACAGGGACTCGACAGAGTTGGGCACCATCTCGACGGAGTCCGGGACCACCACGATGGAGTCCGGCACCATCTCCAAGACTGGCACGACCTCTGAGTCTAGCGCCGTATATCTCCGAGACCGGCGTGACCTCCGAGTCCAGCGCCTCCTGGCGCTTCCGACCTCCATGGCGCCGGACTCCATGGCGCTTCCGACCTTCATGTCGCTTCCGACCTTCATGTCGCCAGAATCCATGGTGCCGGACTCCATGGCACGAGCAAGCAAGGAAGCTAAGCGAGCGTGCTGTGGGAGATGAAGGGAGGCGGGCGGCGAGGAAGTGAGAAACGAGGCGACAAGAATTATTGCCAAGTGAAGCCGAATAGTTGGCAAGCGGAATGGGCGGCGAGGCCAGGGGCAATTGCGTCCATCTCTAACCCCGCGAGCGACAACATTCTTTGCGAAAACTGGCCTAGAGCCTAGAGCGACATCTAATATGAGTACGGAGGGAGTATTGAAAAATCCATTCCACAATATTTATCCATCAAGAATATCAAAGATACATAGTTACAGCTGTATCTCTACACAATACCCTAAGGCTATTCCCACCGCAGGTTTTGTAGGAGTTTCATGCACATTAAATACAGTAACACATGGTGATGTTGTAGAAAATTGAATAGGAGAGAGAGAGGATAAACCAGGTTCATCTGGATGGAACCATCTTGACTTAATATGAATACTAACTTTTCATGAGTCATGAAATTAAATATTATAAGGAGTCTATGAAACAACGACAATATAAAACTAATGTTGACACAGAATCTGGTCAAACATACTCGGATGTGCTAGAATGCGCGTTGACTGTCAAAATGATCTGCAGCGGCGAAACCTTGCGTCGACCGGTCAGACCGGTGGGGCGAACCGGTCAGACTGGTTACGGACCTCGCGTAGACCTAAAACTTCAAGCTCGGGAGGGACCCGTCAGAGCTTGAAGATTTAGGGTTGCTTTGAGATCGGCAGGCCATTCAGAATGCCCTCGAATGCCATGGAGACGAGCGAAGAACAACAATTAGGGTTTGGAAAAGGGCTAGGGTTTGAGAGGTAAAAAAGTAATGCAATTGTAATGATTCGATTGAGAATAACCTCATTCGGCCGTAGCCTTTATATTTATAGGCCAGGAAAGACGTACCCACTCACGAGATAGTATTAGTACCAGTTTTCCAACCGGTAATAGGAAATCGAGACTAAAAGTCTCGATCTTTAACACCAGATAAACGACCAGGTACTAAAGCATTTCGCCTCAAAAAAATGATAAACCCAGGAAGAGGCTCGCGCACACGCGAAGTCACAAGTCTCGCAAATTTTTCACCCAAAATACGCGTATGTGCGGCGGCCGAGATTCGAATCCGGATCCTCTTGCCTCGCGCGTACCCTCCTTACCATCTCACCCGTACAGTAGTTGTGATTAGGATAGGCATATTTGTTTAGCTCTTTTACAATGATTGTAAAGTACCAATGAGTAGTTTCAGGTACTTTTGCCTTGAATTTTTTTTCTAGCCGTTGATCTATGGAAAGTATTTATAAAAATTAAATTAAATTAGTATTTGGCCTCACTTTTTGGTACTTGGTCCCATATTTTTGTACCACCAGGTATTTTAATCTAGGTACTTTCAGGTACTTCCTACTTTGACCACCGTATGATTCTGTCAGATGGACAACTCTTATTTTTTTCAATTATTGTAAAAATTCCTTTTTTCTTCTTCTTAAAGTGACATGTGGAGAATCCTTCAGTACCGGGTGGTAACACCAACCGGTACTAAAGCTCTTGAGCGCTTTGGTCCACCTCCAAATATACCAGTAGCCATTGGACCCGATACTAATGCTAGTATTGGTACCAGAATCAATGGCAACCAGTATATTTGGGGTGGACCGATAGCATATTTTGTACTAGTGACATAATCAATATAATACTACACATTGATTAGCGCAAAGAGTAGAAGGCAGTCGCCGTCCTCAAAGGATTGGAATTCTAATTTTATCCTAACTCAAGCTACCTTAACTTTGATCAAGTTTACAAAAACAACAATATCAATTATACCGAATGAGTTTCATCAGAATCACCAGGAACAACAATTTTCATAATATATCTATTTGATGGCATAAATATTCATATTATTTTCTATAGATTTGATCAAACTTTAGATAGTTTGACTTAGGATAAATCAAGATAGTTTTTCGAAATGAAGTTAATATATATTGTATTAAAAGTATTTCAGGATTGCCTGTTATCAATTTCTCAAGCAATTCTAGCAGCCTTCATTAGAAAGCAATTCTAGCAGCCTTCATTAGAAGGCCAATTTTGTTTGTTTTAATTATCTTTTTTCCCTAGTATTAAATACTTTTTCGAGAACGTGTTGCAAACACGTGTTTTATTAGGAGGAATAGTAGACATACAGTAACACGGCCTCGAGTTACAATACCACTTAAGCAGTGGCAAACGATCCCACTCATCTCTGGTTGGTAGCAGCGCCATAGATAGGGACGGGTTTTGCTGCAGAGAGCATGCTTAGGTGCCAAACAACTATCAAATTTATTGCTCAATTCATGACAAGATGTTAGTCCTTGTACTCCCTCCGTACTCGTATTAGATATCGTTTTGGACATGATTATGCTTACCAAGAAGTTATTAATTAAAAGATATTCTTCCGTATTTGCCCTTATTAAATAAAGCTGCGGGTATCCCCTAGACAAGAATCATTCGTAGCTGGATTGGTCAAGCAGCCCTGCTTTGAGCTGTGTGGGCAGGGTTCGAATCCCTTCGTTGATGCATATCTCGATTGAGTCCGGCAGCACCGTACCTCAATGGAGTCCGGGACCACCTCGATGGAGTCCGACTGATGGAGTTTGGCGCCATCTCCAAGACCGGGGGCGGCGAGGAAGCGAGAACGGGCCTAGAGCCTAGATCGACATCTAGTACTACGGAGGGAGTATTCAAATATCCATTTCACAATATTTATCCTTTTTTCGATAAGCATTTATCAATTTGAAAAAAAGATTTAACTTTAGAAAATTCATAATAAATTAATCGAAACACCAAAAATTATGAAATCAGTTTGATAATTCTTCTAAAATCATGATATACCTATTAGAGTAGGTTTTGTTGTGTGGTTGGATTTTAACTGAGCATTTTTTTTTGCATTTTTGCACTTTAGTCCCTATATTTATATGTAATTATGATTAGGTCCCTATAAGAAAGAGCTGACCGCCGTCCTGGACGACCAGAAGACCCAGGAGGACTTCCTAGACGCCCCGAAGGCCCCGGAGGATGTCCCGGACGACCAGAGGACCTCAGAGACCTATGAAGACTATGAAGAACCACCATGTTCACGCCCATCTACAAATTGAATGCTTATTAGGCATTGCTTGCTAGTTATACTTCTGCTTTACTTTTTGTTATTATGAGATGAACCTGCATAGCCCCTTTTATTTACCGAACTCCTTGTACTCCCATGTTACCTTGTTTGGAAATATGAGATGCTTTGGCTACCATGTATATGTGTATTTGCGGGATATGTGGTGATAGTCTTCGCGTGAGTGGAGATCCACATACGAGGAGTTGGTGTCTAGGATTTCTAGCGGGAGCGAGTAAACTTGCCTAATCCTCGGATCAGGGGCTGGGGTGTGTGTTGGGCACATCCTATGGAGCACCAGTGGAGGGTGCATGTCTCTTCGGGGACGTCGTTCCTTCGGGAACTTTTGCGGTGTTTGGTGGGCAATACTTGTAATGGGTGCCAAACGTGGACCGTTGCGGCGGATACGCATAAGTGTGGAGATACTCGCCTAGGCAACATAAGGCCCGAGAACATTGAATGTGGGGACGGAACTATGTCAAACGTGCACGCCACTTATCCATTATGGGTGTGGACCCGGTCCGAGCTAGCTATGCGCGGCACCAAGCCTGTAGGAGGATAGGGTATCAGTGCAGGAGAAGAGGGTTTTGACCTTATGGCCCCCGAGTAGCAGGATTCTGTGGGATCCGGGTGTAGAAGGCTTCACAGTCCCATGTGACCTCTTGCGGGAGGACGCACCTCAGACTGGGAAAGCTGGATGGTGTCCGTAGCCGCTAGTTTCGTGACAGTAGACCGGTGCCTCGGATTTAGTCGGGGCCTGGGGGCAAGTGGGTACAGGTGTACAACCCTTGTAGGGTGAAAACTATATGTATAGCTGCGTACTCGGTCATGTACAACTCTTTCACTTTCATAGAGTAGTGTTACTTGATCTCTACCTCCCTCTAGTCTACTTTTCCTCCGGTGCAGTTGAGGTGCGAGGAGAGAGAGTTCTCGCATCGACTTGATGGGTTTTGGAAGGTGTGTGTTGACCGGGAGTCCAGGATGCCGGAATGGCCCACGTTGAGGTGTTTGGTTGAAGTATATGTTTGCTTACTGCTTGCATAGGAAGCCCCAGCCTTATCCTTTGGTTATACTTTTATACAGTTGCATCCACTTAAAGTCTGCATATGGATGGTGACGTGAACCTATCCCGTCCTTGGGGATAGACTGTTAGATGCAGGATCTGACCCGTGGATCAACTGCGATGACACAGGATGAAGTTAAGGACGGCCCGTGCTACGCTCCCTGATGCCTGTGGAGGAGAGGAGTCAAGATGAAGGATGCCCAGAAGTTTAGCTACCGCTGTCGCTTTCTGATTGTTTTCTTTTAGCCCAATTGGCTTGTACTCAGAATCTCGTAATACAATCTTTCGGATTATGTAATAAATAAATCCATGTAATGTTTAAACGTGATGTATGTCTGTGATATGTAATTGAAATGAGTTCTGTATGTGATAGCTACTGATCTAGGGACTATCACGATAATAGAGAGAGTTGAGTTCTCCTTTTCAAAAACCTGGTTCGTTTCATCCACCTCCTGCTCCTACCTAGGTGGCGGCCAGTCTCCACGACATGCCCCAAGCCATAGAGGAGCCAGGTGGCCCATGTTGTCTCGAGGGCTCACGGCGTGTCGCCCGTTGTGAAGAGGCGCTCGATGTAACTCGCACTACGTAAGAAAAGGCCTATGGTGATGGGCGTCATCTCCCTAAAGTGACGGGCATCGCGCCCGTCACTTCTTCTATGTCACTATTTAGAACAGAAAGGTGACGGGCATTTGCCCGTCACCTAAGTAAGTTAAAGGTGACGGTTATCACCAGAGAACCATCACCTATCTTGGTGACCAGGCCCCCTGTATGAGGTCTACGCCCGTCACCTTTGTCTAATACAAGTGACAGGTGTAGCACAACGTCTGTCACCTTTGATTAAGCAAAAGGTGACGGGCTTCACTGTTGAACCGTCACCTTTCTTGGTGACCAGGCCCCCCTTATGAGGTCTGCAACCATCACCTTTGTCCTATAAATGTGACGGACTGATCACATAGCCCGTCACCTATAATTCAAGTGTAAGTGATGGGCAGAAGAGAGAGCGCGTCATCTATGATTCGTGCATAAGTGATGGGCTTAGGGCAACTCCGTCACTTGTAGTCTTTAAAGGTGACGGGCTGTGCTTCTAGGCGCCGTCACCTGGTGAATAGGAAAAGGTGACCGGCTTTGGTTGTTGCCCGTCACCTTGGTGCGAGACCCCCTGCAGGCTCATTTTTTGTTCCGGCTGCATCCTAGAGCACAGCTAGGATTTGTCAGCCGTCTTGATCCAGCAAACACACAGAATATAACTCAATTCATATATCACAAAGGTTACATCAGAAACAACCACCAATTAGAACTCAATTCATATATCACCAATGTTACATCATAAATAACCACCAATTGTACATGACAAACTATATATTGTATCTTTCTACAACAAACTGTACAATAATCGCAAGAATCGAAAAGACCATGAAAGGAATCAGTTCAATGTCTACCAGCAAGGATGCAACCTTTTCTCTAATAGCCAAGAGCTGCTTCTTCTCCAATCTCATCCTTAATATCCCGCATGTCCTAGCAAGAAGTAGGAGTCAAATGATGAGTGCATATGACAACAAAGGCATTTAGCAAATTTCAACATGAACAACAAGAATACATATGACAGCAAGAACAATATTTAGCATTTCAAAAAAGGCATCAGAACTGGGAGAGTTAGCTTTGGATTATAACAATTCATGAAGACCTCAGCCTCCAAAGGCATAATGAGCTACTCTATACTTGTCATAAACACCTCAGCCTCGCTATGTGGCATGTGGTTCATGCCTTTTTCGTGGCTGAGATATTTATGTGCAGGTACACACTAGCTGATATGAACAATCTACTTTAATTTGTACTCTCGTATCGATCTCTCAATCTCTCAATCTCTCTCTCTCTCAAGAATCCATGAAGACCTCAGCCTCAGCTCGAAAGGCAGAAGCAGATGGCACACTCCAGCGAGTGTACATGCCATCTGCTTCATACCTTTCGAGGCCGACCTGTTCATGACAAGTACACAGTACCTTATAAGAACAATCTACTTTCATTTATACTCTCGTATCGATCTCTCAATCTATCCTAGTGAACACTGAGGTTGATGTTTAGGTGGATGTTATTTGGCAAAGGTTGAGGTTGAGGTGCTTCACTCTCCAATATCATCATTTGCCAACAAGTATTAGTAAAATTTCTAGCAAGAACATTATTTTTGTGAACAAAATGAACAACAAGTATATATATGACAGCAAGAACAGTATTGCCTAGAGGCGGAGGCGCGAATCTATATCTTGCCTGTGTGACGGCGTGCCCGGGTTTGGATCTTGCCTGCGGGCGGCGCACAGCTCTGGATCTTGGCTGCGCGACAGCGTGCGCTGCTCTGGATCTTGGCTGCAGGCAGTAGCGTGGCTCTGGATCCGATATCACTCTGAAGAATCCATGAAGACCTCCGCCTCGAAAGGCATAAACATATGCCACACTCCAGCGAGTGTACATGGCATATGTTTCATGCCGTTCGAGGCCGATGTTTCATGGCGGCGGCGTGGCTCTGGATCCGATATCACTCTCAAGAATCCATGAAGACCTCCGCCTCAAAAGGCATAAACATATGCCACACTCCAGCAAGTGTACATGGCATATGTTTCATGCCTTTCGAGGCTGACGTTTCATGGCGGCGGCGCGGCTCTGGATCTGATATCACCTCTC
This sequence comes from Panicum virgatum, assembly GCF_016808335.1. Taxonomy (NCBI): domain Eukaryota; kingdom Viridiplantae; phylum Streptophyta; class Magnoliopsida; order Poales; family Poaceae; genus Panicum; species Panicum virgatum. The sequence goes on along the minus strand of NC_053141.1, from coordinate 9,926,045 downwards.
AAGAATCCATGAAGACCTCCGCCTCGAAGGGTAGAAGCAGATGCCACACTCCAGCGAGTGTACATGGCATCTGTTTCATGCCCTTTGAGGCCGACGTTTCATGGCGGCGGCGCGGCTCTGGATCTACTTCTTGCCGGCGGCAGGGCGTCTGCTGGCGAAGAGGGCGGTGCGACCGGAGGAGGCGAGGAGGTGGGCACTAAGCTAGGGTTTGAAATGGGAGATGCAAAGGGGTGGCTTTAAGTAGAGTTCCAACTTGACTTAGGTGACTGGTGAGGTTTGTGGCCCGTCACCTTGGACAGCGCTCTTTGAAGATCAACTGAAGATTGTTTCCAGTGTGGCCCGTCACCTTTGTCTTAGGTGACGGGCAACTTTTGTGGTCTGTCACAAAACAGAAATAGGTGACGGCTCTCACATATGTGGCCCATCACCTATGTGTTATAGGTGATGGGCATTGCAGGTGCACTTCCAGACAACACTTGCACTTCCAGAATGCAATTCCAGATAGCACTTGCACTTCCAAACTTGCACTTGCACTTGCACTTGCAATACATTGCCTCAAAATTCAGACAAGAATTAATGTACATTGTACTAGAAATATATTACATCAACATTCAAGGTTTGGCCCTCACTTGAGTTCAAGATGAACATCCAATTCGGGACATCAAAATAAAGACAACAATTAATGTACATTACACTAGGTTTCTTTACGTCCACGCCCACACCCACATTCACGTCCACGGCCTGACTTTGACCTCACACGGATTTTTTTGTTATGGTCGGTCCGTAGGTAGGGAGTCTTGTCGTTGGCAGTTAGGCGAGGAAGTTCACAAGTTGCAAAAGGAGGGATTTCATCAAATTGATTAAACTCCTCCTCATCCACTGCATTTTGCACCCCAACGATCCTTCTCTTGCCAGGAAGGATAATATGCCGTGTCGTCCTAACTGTATCAGGCACATAAAACACTTGCAACACATCTTTTGCCAAAACAAAGGGTTCTGTCTTGTACCCAACATTGCAAAGATCAACGCTGACAAACCCATTCTTGTCACGTGTCACTCCCTATGACCCTTGAACCCATCGACATTTGAATAGGGCAACCTTAAATCCCTGGTAGTTGAGCTCCCATATCTCCTCTATTTGACCATAGTATGGGGCCTTTTGCATATTGTTATCATAAGCATCAATGTGGATAAAGAGATTTTTTGGAATCTTCAACAAATTGCTTATATTTACGCAGCTCAGCTTCTGTCATCTCATCTTTTCCCCTGACATCATGGATCATCTCCTCAACATTGTCGATCAAGGCATCAAACTGGCCGTCATTGCACTCCAAAATGCACTCCTCATTGATGTCATCATAAGCTTGACCATCATCACAGTTGCCTTATTCATCTTGATCATCATCCCTACACCCTTCTTGATTATCGGCGACCCATTTCCCCCTCTCGTTAGGCCCTTCCTCTCCATGCTTATTCCAACAAGTGTAATTTGGTACAAATCCACGAACCATCAAATGCGCATATACCACTTCAAAGTCAGAGTATTTCTCATCATTTTTGCAATCGAGGCACGGACATAAGATTATTGTTTTAGAACTCGCTTCTATGTCGGCCCTCGCAATATCTATGAAAGACTTCAAACCCCTAAAGTACTGCAGACAACAATGGCTACGAAGGCCCATCCAACTTTTATCCTCCATCTACAACCGCAAGAACACAAGATTTTTCAACAAACAATTGCAGATCGAGGAGGGGGATCGACAAAAGAGAAGGGAGATCGAGGGGAATAATTTGGAGCTCTAACCTTGCTGGACCACAAAATCGCCCAAAATCGCCACCGCCGCCGCCGCCGCAGCCTCCGCCCAAGATCGAGGGCAGCTGCCTGCCCGATCGACGGCTGCCAGAGGGGAAATACTAGGTCAAGATCAAATGTGACGGTCATCAAATGGAACCCCGCCACCTTTGTCTCATTAAAGGTGACAGTTATCATCAACAACCGTCACTTATAAACATGGCCCATCACCTATGACATGATTATAGGTGACAAGCAAGTTTTCCCACGGTCACCTATGTCATATAAAAGGTGACGGGCATCCTCAATTAAAAGTGACGGTCGTCATCATGATCCGTCACTTATACAAATGACCCGTCACCTACCTCGGGAATCGCAACCGCCGGTGCCCGCTCTCCGCAACCACACGCCCTCTCGGGAACCGCAACCACTAGTGACCTCTCCGCAACCACGCGCCCTCTCGGCAACTGCGCGCCGTTTCGCATTCCTCACGTCATTATATATACTGCCTCGTCACCTCCGCTCACACCACTGTTGCCATCCCCTCCGCTCACACCTCCGCTCTCACGCCGCCAGCACCGCCGGCGCCGCGATGTCGGGTCGATCAGCCTCTCGCTCCAGCCGCCTCCGCCGCCGCCGCTGCTACGTTGAAGCTGTGGACTCGTCGTTGTCGTCGCCCTTGCCTTCTTCCTCCCCCGGGCCCTCTTCCCCACGTCGCCGCCCTCGCCTTCTTTCTCCCCCACCTGATGCGCCGGCCCCTGCTCCGGCTCCGGTGCCTGACATCCCGGGGTTCGATCCGTTGCACCCCTTCGGCTCCGGCGACGCCTGGGCAATCAGCGTCACGAGGGATTCGTTCAACTACCTCGTCCGCCTTGGTAGACGTCCGGTGAACGCGCCCCTCGTGGAGAACGTCGCCGGATTTGTCTACGCCATCTTCAAGGTGGCGAAAGTTCTCAGGGAACTGCCATGAGACTATATATATATATATCGTAGTAGTTTGTATGTAGCTCCCTTAATATACCCTGGTACCGAATAGCCGATTCAGTACCCGAGCCCACCCGCACTCAACCCTGCACCCGACTACAGCCGGCGCCCGGTTTTCTGCAACCCCCACCCGCCCGGTTTTCTTTCATCCCCCACACCCCCCACGATGGAGCGGTTTTTCTACCCCACCAGCTCGCAGATGCGATTCCCAGCGCCGACCACCGGACCCCGTACTTCCCTGCAAGCGCCCCGCCCGGCGTCGCCCGCCCGCGCGATTCCCTGCGCAGCCGGCGTCCGCGCCGCCCGGCGAGCTGCAGCTCCCTCTCCCGCCAGCCCCCGTATTTTCTTGCGCGTGCCTCGCCTGGCGACGCCGGCCCGCGCGATTCCCGGCGACCGCGCCGCCCGGCGAGCTCCAGCGCCGAGTGCCCTTGCCCCCCTCTCCTGCCGTCCCGGTGGTAGCCTGACGCCGCTGTGCCGCATCCTCGACTCACCCGCCTCCGGCCATCATCGTGAGACGCTACCCTGATGGAGTCTTCTGGTACATAATCGTCTCCCATTCGCTGCCTGCTTCAATTCCCCTTTTGTGCTCTCGTGCGCCTCACCCCCATCTCCCGTGCGACTCCTCCCTGCAGATTTGACAGCGTCCATGCCGCCTCCCTCTCGCCACTGGCAGTGACGGAAGGTGCCTCTCTAATCCCCCAGATGCTGCCTTTTCCCCCTGCCATTCCCCTCCCATCCTATTTCCCTCACCAACCCACCTTGTTGTAGATCTATTCGGTCTTGTTGCATTCCGAGACCGCACATGCACGCCGGCTTCCTCGGCTCGCGGTGCCAGATTTGGGGCGTGGTTGGCCTGAAGAAGCAAGCGCAGTGCCCATAGAACGAGTTTAGAATTATGTTTGATTCGAACTTTTCTGCGTGATTTTGATTTTTTTTTCTGTTGGGCAGGGGGAGTTCCGTAAAGGGGAGTCGTGGCTGACTCCTGGTCCCTTCCTCGACTCGGATCTGGTAGGGCTGCTACCGTGGTGGATGGGTTCCTCTATTCATGCACCTCTCATATGAATTCAGGCGATAATTTGCTTGTTGTTGATCTCGTGTGTGTCTGAGGTTGGTACATGCTTACTATCGCCGTGGAGTTTTATTTAGAAAATCTATTTTCATTATCAGTTTTTCATATGCACGGATAGGTGCTGGTGCTATTGAGACCGAGTACATTGTATGGACGATTGAGCAACTGCGTTGCACTCCATTTCGATGGATGGAAAGTAAATGATATTATTCCAACTGTGCATGATATTATTGAGCGACTATCCATAGGCATGCTTATGTATTCTGAAATTTCAGTATCCAATTATGCATGCTGCTTTGCATGCTGCAAAACCATTTATATATTTCTGAGATGCTTATCTTTGAATATGGACATCATAGTATCTTGTCAATTCCTGCTGATTTGGACTGAATAATATGGTGACAAATTCCTAAGTCTGCAGCCAGTTCATGCACTTGATTACATCATGTCTATGGGGTTTGTTGCAACACAATTCCAATCTATTGTTACTTGATAATAGTTTTGCTCTTATGTAATGTGTATAGGCTGTCTTTAACCTGCACATACTAATAATTCTTAGCTCTTATACAGATTGCAATATGCATGCTGGGAATTATACTTTTGCATCAAATGTTTCCTGCGGAATGATCTCTTGTGGAAGTTATACTTCCCTAACTGATTACCACTTCAAGTCACTCAGTTAAGGTTGGATTAGATTGTTGACCCCATTGCTTTGCTAACTGAATTAGTGTTTGGTGACTTTATTTTGTGAATATGACTAGTTGAGTTCCTGTTCAGAATTCAGATAAGCAACTTGTTTTTGTTCAGAGATGTAAATGTCCAGATGTGTGTGCTTCTTAGTTGTCACTGCAAGATATGCATTCACCCGAACGATGCTGATCTGGTTTGCCAATACAATTTTGGTGCTACATGAAGAGTTTGATTGGTTTGATTGCTTGGTATGAGTTAATATATTTGGATCAATATACTTTCTTAATTATTGCAGATGTTCTGATGCATTGGCCCCTCTATACATTGTGGTTCATGAATCATGATACTAGTTTGCATGATCAATGTGCCTTGTTCTATCTGAAATACTTATGGTATGCCCCATTGGCTTCATCTTTAATCCCTAACGTTGGGTGTTGCTGTCTCTACAGCAATGAAGGGATCGGTCCAGCTGCCTTCCTGCAGAGCCCATTCTGACTGAAGCTGGTGGAGACGAGCAGAAGGCCGATAACGTGACGTGAATCCCCCAATCTCTGCTGATTTCGACTCAAACGCAGCCTTTTCGAGTATCCTTTGTACAGGTGTCGGGCGCTAGGACCATCTTCTTGTGAAACCTATATGTGCGGAGGTTAGGTTCCTGCCTGCAGCTTTGACTTGGTTTCCCATTGTCGTCATTCTCTTCAACTCCCGTTCATTTTGTTTTAGCTCTTGCATGAGATGGGTCCTGCCAACTTCTTTCTTTTTGATATTAATATATTTTTAAAAATTGATTGCTATATGTAGTAAAGGATGGATCACAGTGTCACTTCCATATTTGCTATATGACCTAGCCTCTAGTTGGTTTTGTCGACCACTCTTCTTAAATTGCACATATTGTACTTTAGGAATGCCGTTCAATATGGAATTAACTATCAATGTAGTAGCTGATGTTACAGACTTAAGTTTCCTGCTTGTTACAATTTAAAGGTGTTGCTTAGGACACCTTGCACTAAGATGGCATTTAGTAATCTCTTCTGTTTTGATTAATTTGGATGGCACTACTCTTACTTCGATAGTGTCAGCATGATCAGATTAGATGGAATGATGATAGCTACATTGTCATGGCTCATGGAATCTATGAAAAAATTAAATAAATGATCTAGAAAAATTAAAAACATAGACTTCTAATATGCTGGATCAGAGAAAACTATTTGGGTGCCTGGACCTGAACTTGTATGCTAGCTCATAATGGTGCATGACCATTCTGCATTTTCCCCGTATCTTTTGTTCTGAACTATTGATATCTGCCTGCAGCTCCAAGATCACATTATAGCACATGGTCGGGCTCCAAGATCACATTATAGCACATGGTCGGATGAAACAAGATTGACTTTTGTTTGCATTATTGAAGACGTCAAATAAGCTTTCAGATAATGGTGAAGAAAGTGTAGAAAATTAATGTTAGCTTGATGGTTCATGTCTTCCGGAGACATCCCTTTGTATGCCTGCAATGTGATCCCTACTAACCCTTCTTATGGTGTGATAATGTGTTCCAAAGAAATTAAATGCGAGATGCAGCCATGCTGGGGAAGGCCGGTATATGCATTTTTTTTTCTTTCCTTAACTTGTATATGCCAATCAATGGCTAGATTCTAGATTCAAATTACAGCTATGTAAGTTCTTTCCTCTATCCTTTTAATTAATTCATATAGTTATCTCTTTTAATAGTTGTCGGGTTCATAAAGATAGCACAGCGCACAGAATCTTGGTTTCCGATCAGTAAAATCCATCCACTTCATTTCACAAAATCCTTTTTGGTTTGTCTCTTAGTTCTTATTATAAAGATTAAGAGTTTATTCTAAAACATCTTGTTTCCATCTATCGGTTGATGTTTTGCGATTCTCCCTTAAAATGTAAATAATCGATTTTGAATCCTGCAACGTAACGAAAGAATACCAATGCGCCAGATTAAAATATAAAACAAACTAGACATAGGTGCAGCCGCAGATGTGATAGGGCATTGAAATCACAAAAATATATTTTTTATGCCTCTGATTGATGCAGTTGATTCGTTAATTTATTTTGACTGGGTCCCACCATTCGTTTCTGCACGTAATAATTTTGTTTGATCGAGCTTTAAACTGGACAGAAATTCAGATCTCACGATCTCATGGAAACCCGACAGAGCAGACTTTGAAAAAAACCGGGGGAGGTCCATTGGTCACCAGACCCACACGTGCGCACGAAACGGGAAAAAAAAAAAGCTGGCGCGGAGCGTTGGCCTCCAGTCACGCGGGGAGGGCGGCTGCAGGCCGTGCGTCGGGACGCGCTCGGGTGCCTGCGGGATGGTTGGCTCGGGTACTGAATAATATTCAGTACGCTGGCTACCCATTAGCCGAGTCATATATATATATATAGGACACCGCTATTCAGTACTCTGGGTATGGAATAACTGTTCCCTACCCGAGCCGCCGAGCCCATCGACTCGCGCCCGTCCGCGCGCCCAGCCGTCGCGAGGTTGTTTTGAACGCGCGCCTGGTTTTGAACGCACGCCGGTTTTCCTCTCCATCCCGCACACGCACGTCTCGTCTGCAGTTCTTTTTTTTGAAATCGCTGGAGTTTACGATATGGCCACGCCATGCACAACGACGCCGGCAGTCTCGATGAGTTAAGCATCGTGAAATCATGTAGTGTGCTTGTGAACCGTAAAACTCCCAATTATTGACAACTGATGAAGTAGTCTAATAGTAAAAAATTATACTCTCAACAAAAATACAATCAAGGTAGCTTTATCAGCATGGACATAAAAACTTCAATTCTATAAAATCTATCATCAAAGTCAATTAATTTCCTTGTCACAGACATGTGTGAACATAAAAGGCCTTCCCAATCTCATATAACAAAACATATTGATGCAAAAAATCTTATTATCTTAAACAAACCATACATTTTTTCTGAGCCGGTTCATAAATACCATAAGCACACAAGATGAAGCCATATTGGCATCACTATTTCTATCATCTGCCAATCCGAACTTACATTTTCATAAGAATCTATACAGAGAGGTTTTAAATATACCATCCTCACATGAAACTCACAATCTATCTACTGTACCATGGATGCTCTGCAGAAAATTCATTGAGTGCTGAACAGGGGAATCAAAGGGGAATCGTCCCTAAACACCTAGGCCCCATTTGGCCAGGCTCCGCTGGCTTTAGCTCTAGCCACTGTAGCTGGCCGAACCAGTGCCACACAGGCTCCTAATTGTGATGATGGGGTCCCCTCAAAGATGGCGCTTTCAATGGAGATCATTGTGTCCACCTCACATCCTGCAAAAAAAAACAATTGAATATGCTAGCGTCATACTTGTAGATTGACTTCCTAAAAATTATTTGAATGAACATTTTTAAGAAAATCACTAGCTATTGCACAAACACCAAGGTATTTAGGAGCGGGAATTAAATCACTAACTGAATTATTGAAAGACTATCCTTGGCACAAGCATGATTTCTTTGGAACACATCATCACACCACAAGGCTTAGAAAGAATAACATCACAGGCATGCAAATGGATGTCTCAGAGAGACATGAACCATCACTCTAACAAGAGTTTTATACATCGATCAATGCTTGCGGCTGGCCGGCCATGCCACAGGTGGTCTGTCGCTCTCCAGCAAGCAGCTCCTCTTGTGCACGCGATCTCCAGCAAGCAAGCAACTCCAGGCTTCATAACGGGTGATCTCCAGCAAGCGAGCAACACCGCCAGCACGTGCAATCTCCGGCAAGCAGTCCTAGTATCCAACTTGCTGCACAAAATACAGGCATGATTGATGAGCTGACAGTTACCCGTTGCTACTGCTACTGCTATCCTAGTGCACACAATTCAGAAAGAGATGCCTAGCTATCAGCAACTATTTGGCAGGCCTGCGATCCCTCTCCAGCCAGAACCTTTGCAGATCCCATGTCGTTTCACTTGGCAACCTCCCTGATGGCCTTACAACATTCTTCTCCTTGCTCTGCACATCTGTAGGTAATACTGAAATCAGTAATTTGATGATGAGAAAAACCTAAGGGATTTGAGACGTAGCAAGATTTCAGTACGAGGACATTTTTTAACTGATGCTGGAGATACGGGACAGAGGTTGGAATGGGCAAGGAGTAATAAAAATAAAAAGAACCACTTTTGTTCATACTAGGAATATCTGATCTGAATCATGGGTAGCGTGCTTGAGATCTTTTAGTAAACTGTCAACTAAAAATGATTGTCAAGAAGAAAAAAAATCAGCACAGTATAATCAGTACAAACTACATGAACATGAGACAGAGCATGCAGAAGGCTTGGTTACATCGAGATCACAATTCAATGCTCACAGTTGGTAGTGTCAAAAGCATTAGGCACACGAGATTTACCCAAAACTGGGTGCAGTCTCGATTCAAGTATCAATGCATCCAAATAGACGTGCAGATACATTGAGCTCCAACACCAAATGAGATCTGACTCAATGTGCTTTCACGGGAAAAGAATTAATCCAGCTTTCTACTAGATTATTACTCATCAAAATTGCTGTGAAAAGCTGAATTCGTGATTGTTTGACTGACCTGCTAGCTCAAATCCTCCATCCAGCATGTGTACTAGATCTCAATTGCAGACGAATCTATATGTGCATATGGAACAAAATGCGTTGATGCATCTATTTACCAGCGATTCAGCTTCCTCCACGCCGGACTGGATCTCGAACAGCTTTTGCTTCCTTCTCTGCGGAGATTCAACCTAATCAGCGAAACAATCAACAAAAGCTGGGGCTCCCCAACGGAATCAAGATGGGGAATCAGATTAAACAGGGGAAGCTTGCTTACCTCCATCAAGGGCAGAGGCAGCGGTGCACTTGCGGGAGAGGGAGGCCGCGGCCACGCAGTATTGCCTCTCGCAGCCCTCGAACACCTTGCTCATGGCTGCTGCTCGCGGCTCGCCTCGATCTTGGAACGGGCTCGCGGAACGGGGTCGGGATGAGGGAGCACCGTCGGAGGAGGGGAGTGGCGTCGACCCCGTCCCTACGCCGCCGTGCCCACCACCGGCGGTGGGGGCCGCCGCTGCCGGCGGGGAGGAGGAGGGGGCGGGGAGGCTGCAGTTGCCTCGTCGTCCCGCGCATCGGCGGCGGCGGCGGGCGGCGATGGAGGAAGCTGCGACCGGCAGGGTGGTGAGGACGGGAGCTGGGTGGTTGGGTGTGGATCCGGCTCCTGCTGCTCCTTCCTCCCATGAATCTGATGCCTCCCGACGCGCTGCCGCCATCAGGTGCACCGGCGGTGGGGCCACCGCTGCCGGCGGGGGAGGGGGGGCGGGAGGCTGCGGGCGCCTCGTCGTCTCGCGCGTCCGCGGCGGCAGGGGGGAGCTGGGCGGTTTTTTTTTTTGATGAGGGGAGCTGGGAGGTTGGGCGTGGGGATAGGGGTGGAGGTGGTGGGGGATGTCGCGAACCGAACAGATAAACCGGCGATCGGAGCGACGCGGATCGGTGCGCCGACTGACTCAGGAATGGAATTGCTTATTCCAGATACTCAATAGAGCTAATATATATATATGACACCGCTATTTCATATCTTGGGTATAGAATATTATTCCATACCCGAGCCCCCGCCAGCACGCTTGCCTAGCCCCCGCACCGACGCGCGCAGAGCGAGCGCGACTGGTTTTTTTTTTGGAGCGTGCGCGGTTTTTCATGCCCATCGTGCGCACGTCTCCTCGCTTCGTTGTCCCTAATCGCTGGAGAAAAGACAATCGCCTACTTCTGGAACCACGGTGTAAAAAGAATAATTTTGTGATTCAGTTACCCTGCTAGTCCATTACGTGATATGAGCTACATGTAGCTTGTTTTATATTTTATAATCTTGCGCCTTGGTATTTACAATCGCACATTTTGTAGTAACGAGATGCATCATACATCTATACCTTGATTGGTCAACAAGAGTATGTTTTCACCGTTTGAAAACAACGATGGTACACTAGATTAAAAAAGAATTAATCTGTGCCAGTACGTGGAGAGCAACAATTGTTTTTCCAAGTGGCAGTACAATATTTCCAATCATGCCATGTAATCAAGGAATACAAAATTGAACAATAAATCCAAATTTATTCTCTATCTGCTTGAAAAACAGTCTTGTCTGTTGTAGTCATCCTTTTAGCTGGCTTTTGACCTCTTAAACAATGGCATTTTTAGCCTGCAATGGAATCAGGAAAAAATAAAATGAATGTTGTACACCAATCACCTAAGTGATAGACTCAACTGTACAATTTTGTAGACCAAATGAAGTGATCACAAATATTCCCATGAGTAACCTGATTCAAAATAAAAAAAAAAATTATCTCTGCTGCGCCAATGAGTATTTCCAACGTTCAAGAAACAAAAGTGATGGCACTGATATGGAGCATAGCTAAGACAAGGTGGTAATACAGGCTGGCCTTACTAGGCAATTAAGCTCACCTCTGCATCAGTTTCTGCCAGAAAAATGAGCAGTGCAGATTCAGGAAAAATCTCCAATGTTACGAAGAGATTAAAACTGCATATGACCTTTGTCAAAAAGAAATCAATGGTATGTTTCCATTAATATGAGATAATCCTAGGATAATGAAGGGTATGTTTCCATTATATGAGATAATCCTAAAATAATTAATTGCATGGCTACAGGAAAGAAGCAGCATGCATGTATCATTATCAAACTGAAATTATTTCTCAGCTGTAAATTTGAACAAACCTGCATGCACAACAGTTACACAACAAACATCAGCAACAAAGAGTACAAGTAATCAGTGTGCATCCAAAATTGAGCAGAGGATATGGCCTTCTTCCATCGAACGAACAAGAACTAGTGGTCCTCCTGCCCTGCACAGACCCATCTCACCATCTGGCCATCTTCCCTGCATCCAAACCAATAAATCAAGAACACTGCAATAATCCATGTATCCAGCATCATACCAATTGGTTAGTAATACTAGGATGTGTGGAGTGTTCCCTGTAATTGTTGACTTGACCATTTGCTCGTCCAGCTTGCTCCTGCATCTCGCTCACTATCCTGATCCAACAAATTATCATATTTAACGAAGCATGTCAGAAAGAAATGAAATATATTGACAAGAACTGCAGTCATATTTGGTATTTGGGAGCACAACAGAACAGAGCCCCTGCATTCTTCCTGATCTCGAAGGAGAACGGTTGGATTTTTTCATAGATAGTAGGAAGACACTGCTAGTTTGATAGTTTGCTCGGAAAAACAAATAACTTGAATCTGTAAACATGAGATTAGGGATTGGGGCATGCAGATGGGACTGACTTGGTGATCCATTCATGGAGGCGGAAGAGCCACGCCTGGGATGCAGGGGCCTCTCGCCTGGGGAAGCATTGGCCGCACATCGCGTAGATAGAGGTGGACATCATCACGTTGTGCCGGGCCGAGCCCACCGTCCCCATCATCCTTGGGCGCCCACAGTCTGCGCCCAGCGCCATCATCTTCCTGGGGAGCTCTGTCGGGCCACCGATTGCGCCGCCTAGGGGCGACGAACCTGCCACAGCGCAGCTCACCGCTCGCTAGGTGGACAGGGGATGGTGCCGCCATGGATCCGGGAGGATGGGCCAGCCATGGCGCCGCCGCCGTCGAGAGGAGGGATGGGATTGGAGGGGGCAACTGGCGACAAAATTGGAAGCTCGCGTCTCCTTCTCTCCTTCCAACGTGGCCGCGCCCGTGTGAATGTGCCGGCGGTTTTTGGTGAGACGTGGAGCAAACCGCGAGCAGGAAAAAAAACCGGTTGAAGCGACCGGAGGGACCGCTGGCTCCGCTGGGTCGCTGGCTGAGTGCTGGTCGGGTAGGGAATAGCTTATTCCATATCCAGGGTCTAGAATAGAGCTATATTATATATATATATATATATATATATATATATAATATATATATATATATATAATATATATATATATATATAGCTATTGTCTATTCTATACATAGGGCGTTGAATATTATTCAATGCACCGGAGTAAAATTTTCATGATATTTACTGATGCAACAAAAGGTCTTGCTCCAATAAATACACAATAATATGTCATGTCATAATTTTCTGCAAACTTTTAGAGCACATTAATTACGCATTCTCTTCCCCCCTTATTTCTCTCACATACCTGGTTGCAACCTTCCTTATTTTTTTAAAAGTTCTACATACAAGTGTAATTTTTGATTTATGACGTGTGGCTAGAATACATTTTTTTCCATTAATACACTTGAAATATAACTTGTAAGCTTGATTTACAGTTCTTTAGTGCTAAAATTACTACAATCAAGTTAATGTGCTTGGAGTATATGGTATGAGAAGTTTGAGCATGATATGTGGGAGCCTTTTATTTGAGTTGGTCCCATGTGACGGGACTTTGAATTCCAAGAACTGCAATTGAGTATTGATATTAGTAGTAATATTATCAATATCAAAGAGTATTATCATGAAATTAGAGAAGTAATAACAACATAAACACTTCTCTATCATTGGGTCGATGTCATAATTAATTTTACTCCTCAAAATTTGGTAAATCACTCCTAGATATTACATGTCTAAATTTTCTAAGAACAAAGGAGTATTTTGTAAAGGAATAATTTCTAAAATTGTGTTTATATAGATGAATGGATTAAATGCCAAGTGATGAATAATATTGTGGAACAAGGAATAATTGGCCATATACACAAGAAATAAAAATTGAGACCAAAGAAATTTGTGTGTTGTATGAGTCCATCATGTAGTTTTTACACATTCTGTAATCATGTTACAAAATTTTACGATTGCAGCACAGAGCATGCAGATTTTTACGGTCCTGGAGGCTTACTAGAACTCCGGCTAGAAGCGCCGCCATGGACGAACCACTAGGTTTACTTTCACAATGCTATCACTGATGAACCACTATTTTTTATTTTCACACCATCCACTTTATACTCCATCCACATATTTCCCACAACTCTAGTGTTGCTGACGGGAACGCCGCGCAAATGACCCATGCATGGCGCCCTTTTTACTAGTCAATCAGTGCTTATTAATGTGCGAGCAGTCAAACGTGTATTAAAACAGGACCCAACCGTGACAAAACCATTGGCTCTAGGACCATGCATGCATTAAAAGTATACACTTAACCAAATTTTACTACCCTCACATTGTGGCACCATAATTTTGCCTTGCTGGAGTGCTGGCTCCCCCATGGGCATTAAATAAATATTCAACACCCCCGCGGCGCTGGACATGCTCCGGCGAGTAAAATCGTGATACGATAATTACTACCTACATCAACCGATTCCGTATTTATTATCTATTTAGTACCCAGTGAGTTAAATAATATTCAGTGCACCAGCTCCGTCCCACTCGCAACCCCCCCTAATTACTACACCCCCTAATTACTACACCTTGAACAGTGCAATCAACGCAAGAAAGCAAACCAAAAGAGTAGAAAGCACATCACATTTTACGGTCCATGTTTCTTTTACTCCCACACACTCTAATTTATACTTCAGCCAGACACGGACAAGGGGCATCCCTGATTACGTGCATGCATGGAACACTTTTTTTTTTCTTGAAGCCACAACCCACGTAACTGTAACCTAGCTTTTTACTTTCACATATTGCAGTTTATACTCCATCGGATATTTCAAGCAAAAGCGCCACGCTATGACGCGATGATGGCGCCTCTGTTTTACCGATCAAACAATGCTAAAATAACCTGCAAGACATTCAAGCTGTATTAAATATTTTAGGCCCGCGTCAAATGACGATATTATGAACAGACCCACAACAAACCACATTAAAAGCCAATCAAACACTATATTTTACTACCGTCTCAATCAAACATTAAATTTTACTACCAACTTAGCATTAACCGTAATTTGAGTTGATGGGCGTTGAATATTATTCAACACCCGGGATGCTAAATAGACCAGACCTATATATTTAGTGTATGCATGTGCAATAGGATTGGCCACAGCCAGCATCGGGTCCACACCTACCGGGTGTACTCGAGCGCACCAAGCTAATGAGTCATTACGGTAATCAATTAATGACAGCATGGATCCCGGACTCTCCTCCCTGCAAGTTACTACAACCCATAATTAATTGACGTTGATGAGTTCACTGTGATTTTATTTTTCGGAGTACAGATTGTGTATGCATACTTGCGTATTTTCCTTTTTATCATGAATGTGAAAGTGTTACCATAACACAAGAGCTAGAGCAAAAGTGCGCATACATACTATGGTAAATGATAGGATAAAATTACTGTATAATATTTTCTATATCGAGTTGGTAATTAGGATTGAAATTTACCACAATTCATCAACTTGAAATAGTTATGAAAAACAAGTTACTATAATGACAAGATAAATTTACCAAAAACTATTTCTGGTAATTCAATTGGCTCAAAACGATAATTAGGATCCGCTGTTACCACAATTTGGTGGCAAACTGTTCCCAGAAACCAGTTACTATAATGTGTTCTAGGAAAGCAGTTACTATAATAAAGTAATTCCAGGAAACCGGTTACTATAATGTAGTTCCATGAAATCAGTTACTATAGTGTGTTCCAGGAAACCAGTTACTATAATGTTGTTTATTTTTTTAAAAGCAAAAATTAGACAACCAATCTGGTTTTGGTATTCTCGTAATCACTTCAGCATGTACGTGTGACACAAAGCCTCTTGCATATCGTAACCTGCATGTACTTTGCACATGCATGTATCTGGACGGAGACCTGTTTTGATTAGGATTAATCTGGCACAAATTTGAATCCGAGCAGAGGTTCGCTATGTGCAATAGTAATCCTCCTCCCTGTTTGCCGCTAATTACACAGTGAACTAATGATCCCGGCTCCCTCGCTCTACAGTTGGCCTCGCTTGCCTATGGCTACTATGGCCGGACTAGCCGGCAACGTGTGGACCTGGTGGCAAATCTAGCAGGGCCAATGAGGATGTGCCAGGTGGCCTGGCTACAGAATATATCCTTCATATATATATATATATATGATGAACTACTTCTGCCTTGTTATATATATCGCAATAATCTGTGCATTGTTACCTCGCAATTTTCATCCTTTTGTTAGAACGTGTACGACTGCGGCGACGTTTGAATTGTTCGACACAAAAATAGCTAAATTCCAGAGTACATGTGCACTGGTATGAAAGGGTATACACATAGGTGACGAATTATACACGTAATGCGTCACCTTTCTAGGACCATAGGTTAAGCGCATCACAAGGCGCGGTGACCCGCAAAGTAAAGGCCGTCACCTCTGCTGCTTAGTTCCTTGACCGTCACCTTTGTATGGAATATAGGTGACGGGCTAAGATTATAGCCCGTCACCTGAAGTATAAGTGACGGGCGATGTTAAGCCCTAACACCTATCATCTCTCAAAGACGATGGCCCACATTTCTAGCGAGTACTAACGCGGCCTCAAACTAGTCCAAGGTGACACGTGGAGATAAAGCTCGTCACCTTTATTGGAGGAGTGACGGCCGACAACTGCAAATCACCTTTGTGCGCGTCACTATAAGTCGTTTTTTATGTAGTGTCGGTGTGGATTTTATATGTGAGATTGTGGCTTTCCGAACCAGAGTTCGTAGTAGGGACGAAGTATTGCCGTTCACAGCTCGATCGCAGCTTCGGATATTAGTTCGTTACCTCAATCGTAGCTTGCGGACAGGACAGATGACGGACGAAAACTAAACTGCAGAACATGCGGAGTTAGTATACGTATATATCGGATATGTATAGTTACTCCTACGTTAACTCATATAGGGATCTAAGTGATCGAGTCATGGATGGAGAGCTGGTCTGACTCGCATACGAGATGGACTAAAATCCACCTGTCAATGACACAAAACGGACTAAATCAAAAATTTAGGTGGAAATTTTATTCACTTTAGAAATATAGGTATATATATAAATTAGGTATGAAATACATTTCTGGTGTCTTTCTCAAAAAAAAAAAATCGGCTGAACTCACAAACTTAACAAACACTAGTACACTACAGCCTCTTGCCTCTGACGATCTTGTCCAGAATCTCCACCAAAACCAAAGGGCAACTCGCGGCGAGATGCTTGAATCCATCACATTTCATGAACCAAGCACATCCCGTGAGGCAACATACGCGAGGCAAACATCTTTGAGGTGCGCGCAGAGGTGCTGCTCTGCTAGAGCAAGAGTGGTGGCGACCGTTCGCGCGTCGATGCCACGGCACAGCTTGCCTCGCACATCAGCCTAAGGCCTCATTCGGTTGCAGCCGGAACAGCCCGGAACGAGGCCTATTCCAGACGGATTGGAGCCGCCCAGAATGGAAACAGGTCCGGAACCCTCTCAGGTCCGGAACGAAGCCCCGTCTTCTCTTCTCCCCTCCGGATCCGCTCCATGCGGACGTCGCGAGGCCGAAGCGAGGTGACGCGCAACACTGGCGGCGCGCGAGGTGACGACTGACGAGGAGGCGGCGCGAGGTGGCTGCGCGCAGCCCGACGGCGACCATCTCCCGTCCAGCGGCAACCCTCCCCGCACCTTCTCACCGGTAAGCGCCGCCATCTCTTCCTTCCCCTCTCCCGTCCTCACGTTCTCGATCTGATCTGGCCGCCGCACCACCTCCCCATGCTCCCCAGCCTGTGCTCGAACACCTCCTCGAGGAAAGGCAGAAGAAAACCACCCGAGATCCAATCCAGCCATTTCGAGTTAAATCAGTAACGAAAGGAACAAAAAAAAAAAGAAAGAGACGACGAGACGAGAGTTGGTGGAAGAGAGAGGAGGACGGGACCTGGGCGGCCTGGTAGGCGGCGAGGGTGGAGTCGGCGGCGTCCTTGCGCTCGGCGCCGGTCTTGAACTCCGCGAGGTAGCAGTGGTAGTCGCCCTTTATCTTGAGGTAGAAGATCTTGGCGTCGACGGTGGCGGCGGCGGGGACGAGGCGCTTGTCAAGGAGGCGCAGGATCCCCGTGCAGATGTTGGAGAGCTCGGTCTCGACACGTCCGCAGTAGCCCCTGGCGGTGGCGGCATGGCCCGCGGCGCCGCGGGTCTCCTTCTGCTCTGCAGGATGTTGCTCTCTGCTGCTCTCTGCTTAGTTTGTAGGTAGAATTTACAAGACTTAAGAGCCATATTGAGCTTTTTCTGCTGTGATAGCAGAAGTTATTTGCTCTGAATGTTTGCTCTGTACCTATTGAACTGATCACCATGATCTGCGCTGGACTTAAGAAGCAAACTCTAGCTATACTTTTTCCTTTTTCTGGATGAATATACCAACAATCGCCCCTTGTCATTTGCTTTCAGCTTTGATTCAACCATGGCCGCTTGATCCACTGATCAGCTGCTCCATGTAGTATATGTTTTTCGTAGTAGATGGGCCTGTACTACTGTATGGCTGTTTCAGGAGCCATCAGAGAAGAGGGTATTACGTTGGGTGGCTGTGAGCCTGCGATGGGCGAGTTCAGAGACTATGGATAAGTTCTTTGGTACTTAATTTCAGTTAAATATTGACTTTCTACCACAATCACAACGGCGCTTTTTTTTGCCCTGTAACATGGATCGGCTGCTCCCTAACTTGAGGAAACTGATTGATGTTTGCCTTCCTGGATCAGTACTCTAGTATGGCTAGCTGATTGTTGTTAGATTAGTCTTTTTAATTAAAGAGTAACACAAATCTAGCAAACAGTTCTGCAGGCTGTGGGCACCAGTAATGATTCGATAGATCAGTACTGATTTGAATAGTTGTGCTGATTCGATAGATCAGTACTGATTGCTTAATGTGCTACAAAGAAAGAATGTTGTTTAGGTCATATTCATTTTATATGTATGCTCTGCCCAGTGAAATATGCAACTATAGTAAGCCTAAATATATTGTAAATAATGCCCACATGTTTTTCTAGTCCTCTTTTTATTACTTGGCTTCTTGTAGTTATGATAGCTGAGGATTAGTATTATAGCAGGAGCTTAACAAATTATTGTGCTTCTCTAATCTGAAATGCTCCTTTCTGTCAACTCTTTTTTACTTGTAGATCCCTCCTGCACTGGTTCGAGATGGAGAGAGGCTTTCATTGCTGGCTGTGAGGCATTGGTGTTGAGTAGTATCTAGAAAGAAAGCCTGTGTTACATGGTGTTTTTAATTGGTAGTGTCCATCTCAAACCATACAGGAGTTGGTCCACATAAACTATGTTCAGGTGTAGAAATAGCATCAGATAGCTAATTGCTGACCTGTAGAGCTGCTCCACTAGAACTATTAAAGCAACCTGATGATTCAAGAACCTGATGATTTGAGTTCTAATGTATTTTATTTGATGTAGGTACAGGAGCATCACTTGGATAAGCTGAGGAGGAGAGTAGTATATGTGGTTTTATGTGGTTTTTCCTTATTTATTAGAGTTTCTTGTACTGTCCATAAAGTGCACCATAACAAGATGGAGAACTTGTAATATGTGATGGATTGTGTTAAACTGGATGTGCATTAGTGCTTCTTCTGGATCATACTATGTTTATCTTTCCAGAAAAAAAAATGCATCTGGTTTTGAGTGATTTCTGGCTTTGGGTTTGATTCCTGGCTTTGTGTTAAAACCTGCTGAACAGACAATTAAGCAGCGGGTTTGATTTCTGGCCAGGAATCCATGAGCAGGTGGGTTTGAGTGAAACCAGGTGGAATCATTTAATTCAGGCCTGGATTGAAAACTGGTGAACCGAACGAGGCCTTAGGCTGTCCGCGCTCGTGGTACTCTATTTCCATCATCTAAAAAGAATATTCTATTCTGATTATCAAGATTTTCTTATCTATACCTAGTTTTCTCGCACCCATCCATACTCTATACACTACTAGAAAAAGGACCATAGGTGCCAGTTAAAAATGAACATAGGTACCGGTTTTACAACCGGTACCCCGAAACCGGAATCAATGTGATCGTCTAGGACACCGGGTGAATTACCCGGTGCCTAAGGTCTTTTTGGTACCGGTTGGTTACCAACCGGTACCAACAGCTGCCATGCCGTTCGCTAGCATCTCTCCCGTTCCCTGTATCCTCTCCCATTCTAGTGCCAACAATTATTCCAAGAATCAACCACAAAATATTAAATCGACCGATACAAATTCCATAAATCTCACAAATCATTCAAAGAATAGATTACAAGATTGATACATTCAATACAATTCCACATGCATCTCTATTTCAGAAAAATTTCAAAAAGAAAGAAAAATTTCAATCCCACATACATTCAATACAATCGATTGCGAGCGAGCTGGTCCTCTTCTCCTCTTTCTTCTTCCTTGCTTCTCCTTCCTGGATTCTTCCTCTGTTCTTGCTGCTGTGCAAGGGGGCTCTGCTCCTGGGGCGTCCTCTCCTTCTCTCTTCTTCTTGGAGCAGGGGGGGCTTGTGGATGACGGGACACCAGCGGCCGGCATCGCATGCCATGGCGACCAGAGACGCGCGAGCGTGGCCAGCGGCCAGCAGGCACCGGATCTGCGCCTCCGGAGAAAGACGTTGGAGCCTTGGAGAGAAAAACAACATGAGGTCACAGAGCACGAGCTCGGTACCTCCGGTTTGCTCCATCCCAAGTCGCCAACAGCAGGACGGGACGAACCAAACTGGAAACCAGATGCAGAGAAGCGCACCGTGCGCGCACACGTACCTCGACACCAACGCGGACCCTCCTCTCGGCGGATCCGGCTGCGACCCCGGGCACCGCCTCGGGCGGGCGCAGCCGCCACACCCCGGCCGCGAGCCTCCGCACCGACACCTCCCCCGCCTACTTCTCCCGCGCGGTCTTCCGCGAGGCCTTCAGCAGCCGCCGGCGCAGCCTCCACGGCGTCCGGAGCAACGTCGCCGCGGCAGGGCGGAGCGGTTCCTGGAGCTCATCTGCGGCGGTTACGGCACGGCGACTCGAGAGGATTAGTAGAAAGAGATGACAGCTAGAGAAATGAGAGGGGTAGAGAGACGAGAGAGAGGACGGCGAGGAAATATCCAGACGCAAGAGGACATTGGTACCGGTGGTTTTTTGCACCGGTGCTAAATCTTAATATCCAGACGCGAGAGGACATTGGTACCGGGTGGTTTTTTCCACCGGTGCTAAATCTTAACATTTAGTACCGGTGCGTGCTATCATCCGGAACTAAAAAGTGTCTCTTTTATTAGTCTCGGGTTATGGCACAAACCGGTGCCAATTCTTGATCATTGGCACCGGGTTGTGCCACGACCCGGTGCCAAAGTCTTCCCTGGACACTTGGTTCAAATCAAAAGTACTAGCTGCCGTTGCACCCGGTACTAATGCTCGCATTAGTACCGGGTGCAATTGCAGGTGGTACTTTTGGTCTGGACCGATGACCCGTTTTCTAGTAGTGATATCTCATCCTCTATACCAACCACCACATATTTTATTCAACCATCTCCAACTACCATCTCATTTCATCAAAATATTTCTCTTTTTTTCTCTTTCTTTTTCTTTTCCTCCCCTTTTCTTTTTCTTTCTCTCTTTTCTTCTCTCCTTTTCTTTTCCCCTCCTCCCCCACTGGCTTCTCTCTCTCTCTCGCCCTCTCTCTCCACGGTCCATGCCTCCCTCCTCCTCAGCTCCTCCCTCCCCTGCTCCGCCGCCGCCCCCACGGGCTCCTCCACGCCGCCCCCTCCCTGCTCCTCTGCCGCCATCGGATTGGGGCCGGACGGCGGCGAGTGGGCTCCTTCCTCACACGGCGCACCTCGAGCTGGGCGGCCTCATGCTCCGGCCGCCTCGAGCTCGGCGGGGCGGAGGCAGAGGCACGGCACGGCGGGGCGGAGGCGGCATGGCAGCCGACGTGCAGGGAGGGCTAGACGGGGCTCCGGCGAGCAGTCGAGGGCGGCGTCCCCTTCATCTCTCCCTCTATCTATCTATCTATCTATCTCTCTCTCCATCCATCCATGGCTGCGGCGGTTAGGGATGGCACGCTGAGGTCAGGCCGCGCGAGCCCCGTGCCAACGTGGCACGTAGCGTTCCTCCTCTACCTCTGCTGGATCTAGCGGATCGAGGCTGCGGCTTGCCTGTCTCCTTTGCATGTCTCCTTTCGTATCCTCTCGCCCAGATCGAGATCCCCCAGCAGGAATCGAGTTCCTGATAACCCAAATCGAAATTAAGAAGCCAAAATAAAGGTCCTATCCACCCAAAATCGAGATAAGAAGCTAGAAACGAGGATACGCCCCTCATAATCAGCTCGCCGGCACCGAGCTCGAGAGCTCCGAATGCTCCATGTTGCTGGATGCTAGACGAATACCTCTCAACAGAGGAGGGGAAAGAATAGAACGAAGCAGTAACAGGGGCGGAGACGGCTCCATTTTCTCGGTGCCGGAAAAAAACAGAGGGCCCAGCCCCTGGTATAGGAAGCTAACAGATGATCTCCATGTGTGCGGGGATACGGAAGGAGACACGCAAAGGAGACAGGCAAGCTGCAGCCGTGGATCGGGAGCCCTTCGCTACCTTAGTGTACCGCATAGCAGATGCCGGTGCGGGGCTTTTTCCGCTATCCCTATCCTGGAGAATGGGGTAGCGGACGGCGTACAGGTCCCGGTGCGGACAACCTTAGACTTAGGCTGAAAGATCGGCTGCTTGTAGCTTGTGGGCTGTTAAAGAGAGGAAAAGACCGGCTGCTTGTAATGGGCCGATTATGTTCGTCTACTGGGCTGTTATTGGATTAAAGATATCTACCAGAAAGTAGATAGGAGCCCCCAGCTTGGTCAGCCAGCAGCAGGCCGAGGCACGGAGCGTGTGGCGCGTCTTTTTCTTTTTTATATTTAAAAAAATAAAAATTTCAAAAATATATGTCCGTTTTGAAAATTTTCGAAAATACCCCCCGGTCGCCCGTACCAGGGGCGACAGGGGTCCTGTCGCCCATGCAACGGGCGACAGGACCTTAATGTAATTTTTTTGACTTTACAAAGAGGTCCCTGGGCGGGGGTGTGTGGAGACTGGAGAGAGGGGGCCTGTTGCCCCCCCCCCCACAGGCGGCAGGGCCCTGTCGCCCCCCACGGGCGACAGGGGTCTCCCACTCTATATAAGTCCTGGCCTCCATTCCCTTCTCATTTGAGCCCAAAAATTGCACCAAAAATTCAGAAAAAAGAGAGGGGTGAGGAGAAGAAAAACGGTGAAGCTCTGCCGAATTCCGGACTTGTGATCTACCGGTAACTTCCGTATGAATCCGTTGATATTGTATAACAATTTAATTTAATTAGCGGATTAGCTGAATTAGATTTGGTGCTTTAGAACACTCATTTAGTATTACAATTTCAGTGCTATTACAGACTTATTTTTAAATTAATTATGAATTAGAATAGAATTATGACAGTACCTTATTGATATGCAGCATAAGACAATGGCTGCCTCCAATTGTGAAGGATTTTCATAGACCGAAGAAAAATCTAGTATAATACTTGATATCATGACCCATCTTGTTATCAGTAAGAAGTTGGATCCGTTAGCGGATGGTACGATAGAGATGGTGTTGTCCAAAGTAGTAGAGTTTAAAGATTTCACATTATTTCGAGGTATTACAACGCAAGATGTAAAGGGACACCTGCTAGAATGTCGGAAGATATACATGAGAGTATGTGAACTAGCGAATCATCCTAATATCATTGGATTCTTACAAAGTTCTTGTAAGATATGGATGCGGCCAGAGGTGTATGAGATGCACATTAAGGTAACTCTCATTCAGTTTTAATCCCATCCGTCATTTGGAATCCATATGTATGAAACAGTAACATTGTTGTTTAATTATATGCTAGGATTACCCCGAGGAAACGGAGTTGATTAACAAATCGATACCAAATTTTCGTAAATTGGTATGTATCTTCGGTGAACTTATGCCGCAAACTAGGCGAAGGAGGTGGAGAAGATCTTCGGGTGATAGTACTTGGCCTCCACAAGAACAGATGACCGGAGGTTCGTCAAGTCATGCTGCAGCACCTCAAGCACCAAGTTGTGTTAACTTGGATGACGACATGGATGACTTCATGCCCCCCAAACCATGGCCTCCAACACATGATGTTCCTTCCCCTGTACATGAACCTAGATCCAGAAAAGAGAGAAAGGGAAAGGGAAGAGGTTCGTCAAGTCATGCTGCAGCACCTCAAGCACCAACTTGTGTTAACTGGGATGACGACATGGATGACTTTATGACCCCCAAACCATGGCCTCCAACACATGATGTTCCTCCCCCTGTACATGAACGTAGATCCAGAAAATAGAGAAAGGGAAAGGCAAGAGATTCGTCGAGCCATACTACACCACCTGCAGCACCACCATCTGTCAACTGGGATGACGACCTAGATGATTTCATGCCATGATCTATAACATATGATGTTCATCGGTTCAAGATGTATTCACATTTAGTATTGTTAATGTTGTATTATGCTTGTATGTATGTATGTCTCGTACCTAACTTGTATTTACTGGACATGTACATAATGTCGAGTTTGAATCGTAGTTAGTCCTAATGGAGCATCGAAGCATAAACGTACCATCTATCGTATGTAATGGAAAATACGAGATTGATCAGAGGCGAACGTTGAAGTGTACAAATAAGCGGTCCACAGCTATCTCATTACAAATAAACATCAGAGATACAAACATTGGATATATCTGACCACCCCTAGGACGTCGGACCCTCTTAGTCCTCTGTTGGGCTTGGACATGGCCCTCGGAGTAGGTGTGACGATCCGGAGACCTGACCTGTCGCTCAGGACGCAAAAGGGGCTGCGGTGTCTGCTGCTGAGAGATCCCAAGTGGTGCTCCTCCTAGCTGTGAATACCCCAAGGCATCAGGGTCACCGTGCGCGCCAGGTGAGTCTTGAGTCAAGCTGTCGAGTTCGTCTAAGGTGACACCCTCGTTATCTGGAACGAACGTACTCGAAACAAACCCTGCGTAACATATAAACGTAAACCAACATATGTTGCGTGGTAAATTAGTGAGTGTATTGAGAGAGTGTTTTGTACCAGGTCGAAAGGAGGAAGAAGGTCCGGCGCCCGCATCGGGGTAGAATCCTACGCATAAAATGCGGATGTTAGCGTACGCTCGTGTCTTTCGTCATGACATGTAGAAACCGAAATACGAAACATAAACTAACCTGTGTAGGACGGTATCTGTGGCCCCAGTACTATCCCTGGATACGGTGCGCCAATTGGTGGTGCCCCTCTAAACATTCCAGTATGGCCGAACGCAGTAGCTGGATCATATCCGGTTTGTGATATTAGTAAATATATAACAACACTTGATCTAATTTTAAAGAGATATCTATGTTACCTGCAGTTGTGTAGTACTGCGACGTCGACCCGTGCAGCAATAACATGAACCTTCACTCGTTCAAGGAACCAATACCAACTGTCTAAGTTCTCATTCTCAACAAATGCAAATGCGAGCGGAACTATTTGGTTTTTGCAATCTACCCCGATTACGGTGAGTATATGACATTTATACCTTCCTGTCAGAAATGTGCCATCAATGCAGATCACCGAAAGACAACACTGAAATGCCCTAACACAGGCACCTAGGCAAAAGAAGGCTCGTTGCAGAATGCTTTGCCCCCCTAGTCACGGCTGGTACAAGGTATGTGTTATAAAAACTTCCAGGATTTCTAGCAGCAACCTGAGATAACATATGAGGTAGGTTATCATATGATGCCTCGTATGTGCCGAACCGCATCTCGAACACCCTTTGTTTAGCCCGCTATGCCTTCAAATAACTAATGGTGTACTGGTAAGTCTGCTCAATGTGTTGAACAATTATTTTTGGCTCATAATTTAGGTTGTCCATAATCAACCCATATATTTACTTTGCAACAAAGTCCCATGATATATTGCGATGCGAGGGAAGAATTTCTGACAGCAAATAAGTGTGCTCTGTCACAATGGAACATTTCCAGTTCGACTTCCATTTTCCCTTGAATGCATGTACTCGCCATGGACATCCATCATTCACATACTTCACCTCATATTCTTTACTGCCAGACTTTACGATTCTAAATTCTCGTTTCAATGATATTGCCCATAGTCTCACAGCATCTTTTACGGCTTCAATGTTTGGATATGTTGCACCTTGCACTACCTCATTCCCTCTGTACTCCCACTCCTGCTTTTGTACGTCTTCTGCGACATGATTGCCAAAACCATGCTCCTTCCACTCTTTTGGCAACGAGTACTGCTCGTCATTAGATGAGCCCTCATATTATACCATCTCCATTGCGGTTTGGTCTTCTGCCTCCATCTCGTTCACAATGCTATGTATCCTCTCTCCCTCATCAGCAAGGCCCTGTGGTCCGATGTTTTGGTTCTCTATCTCTTCTGACTCATCTTGCTCAACATAGTTGGTCTCTCTTCGAATACTCGGAGTTGCTTGATCTGCACCATGTTGGATTTCATTTTGTGTCTTCTCCCGGATTTAAACAAGAATGGCCAGAGGCCACCCACGCTCTAGAGCTGCTTGCATGTACTTCTGCCAGTCATCAGTACTGTGTATCATCATCAATTCCCATAAATCACTTTCTACCTCCCAATTAACAAGAGACTGGACAGTCATCACATGTGTCTCCGGATCAACACGGAACCCACGCTGCAGCCACTTACATATGGAACCAAAACTCCTCTCCAGAGATTTATCTATGGCGCTAGATGTGCACTTAAAGGCAAAAAGATCTACTCTATTTGGCCCATACAAAACATTGTAGTCACCAAAAATACTTGAAACTGCATCTTGCACGACATATATGTATATCACAGAATATTTATCGAGTTATACTCTTTACTTCACTACCTTATTCAATAATCCGTAAAAACTAAGTATGGATTTCAACTACAACATATAAGTATTCATAACTACGTGATGACACTCACATTCTATACTGCATATGCGAAATTCTATTCTAAATCGTAATTAATTTATAAACACGTCTCTAATAGTACTGCAATTGTAATAATAAACGCGTAGTACTAATTTTCTAAACTAATTTACTACTACGTAACTAAAGTATCATTAAACTCCTACTTAAATAGTTCTACTATAGCACTAATTAAATTAAATCGCTCTACAATACCAATAGAAAAATACATAAGCTAAATGTACTAACCTGCAGATCACAAGTGCGCAATCCGGCAGAGCTTCGCCGCTTCCCTTCTCCTCGCCCCTCTCTTTTTTTCTGGATTTTTGGTGAAATTTTTGGGCTCAAATGAGGAGGGAATGAGTCTAGAATGGTTATATAGAGGGGCAAGACCCGGTCGCCCGAGGGGGGGGGGGCGACAGGCCCCGTGTCGCCCGTGGGTGGGGCCCCCAGTCGCCCGAGGGGGGGCTGTCCCCACACGCCCCCGGCCAGGGACCTCGTTGCAAATTTGAAGAAAAAAAATACATTTAGGGCTTGTCGCCCTCCCAAAGGGCGACCGGGGCATATTTTCGAAATTTTTCGAAGCGGACATATATTTTTGAAATTTTGATTTTTTTAAATATAAAAAAAGAAAAAATCGCCGTGTGGCCGAGCACCAGCACTCCTGCAGCACAGGGCACATGCGTAGCCAGCAGGCCGGCCGGTGCTGCACAGAGCAGGCACGCACAGCCCAAGACCGTGAGCTGGTGAGCAGCTTACAACATTTCTTCTCTGTTCAAGATAGCACCTCGCCTCGTCACTTATTTATTTACATGAACAGTGATTACTCGTTGTGTGCCGGTTGGATTGTTGAATTAGTTTTTCACTTAAGCTTCCTGCAGCTCCCTACATCTCGGCATAGTTCTTTTCGTTCTCCCAGCTCCCTTGCAAGTGCTTTGGAACAAGCGATGCAACTGTTAGCTCCTTAGTTCAGTACTTGCTCGCTTGGCTCCTTAGTTCAGTACTGAGCACGTTCTTAGTTCAGTGCTTGGAAATTTGCTGGCTCAGTAAAGAGTTTTTAGTCCTTGCATGTCTAGTTTTTTTTCGCGACCGTGCCTGAGCACGTTTTTCATTAAGAGGAGAAGAAATTAAACGTACAAGAGGGTGGGATTCGGAATGTGAAACCGCCCCTAAGACCAACTCGCTAAGCGATTACACAGGTACAATTTCGTGACCCGGAAGCCTCCCTAAAGCACAAGCTACCAATTCTAACTGCTTATGGCCCGCCTGGAACCAGGCCAGAATCTCATCAGCAATGCGAGCGAGGATATCATCAGGGCCGTCCCTGTGTTTTTTGGGCCCGGGGCAAAACCACAATTGGAGGCCCCTAATTGATACATGCATCCAACTACATTAGTTGCAAAAGTTGATTTCGATGCATTATAAAAAATCATATGGTGAAAATAGTGTTATATTATTACACCAAAAGGAAACTCAAGATTTTCTTCTCTTATCGACCCCTTCTCCACTAAAATACCCCTTGCTTTGTTGTCAAGATTTTCCCAATTTATTAGATCATAGATATCAGTACTAAAAACTGGTTGATCATCAACACTAACACATTCTGTAGCAGATGGATAAGCTATGTTCTCAGGATCACTCACATTGTTATCATCTTCTTGGATGTCAATGTTTTCTTCTGAACCACCATTAATTTGTTCCTCCACTGCAATTATGGCCAACTCCTCGACATTCCTTGAAGGGTTTGATTTTACTTTAACAAATCTGTCAAAGGGCTCCTTTCTGTGATGCTATGAACTCATCTTCTCTTTTCCTTTTCTTTCTTTTTTCACTGCCTGATGGATACTGTCTACTTCTAGATGACATGTCATCACACGCCTGGAAATTAAGATGAAGAAAAAAATACAAGTGGCTCAAAACTAGGGCACAACTAAAATTTACAAGAACTTGCATCCCTAATCCCTTTCTCCTTAACAAATGGAAATCCTAGTAGAGCTGAATCGAGTGCTAATTAGTTTGGGATCGAAGCTTCGTACCTTCAGGCGTTAGGGGAAAAAGATCGGCCGAGGGTGAGGGCGCGAGGTGCGGATTGCGGAGGCAGGGCGCAGAGCTCTGACGAGGAGGCGAACAGGCGGCCGATTTCTCGGTGGCTTCGACGATACACCAGCAGTCTGTACGCCCCAGTCGCCAGGAAGATGGATGGCTGCCTCAAGGGCCAAGGCTGTCGAGGGGCTGATTTGAGTTTGGGCTGAATTGAGTTTGGGCTGAATCGATGGATGGTGCTCACATGTCAGCAGATTCAGAAGGAGTTCCTCAACGTTTCAGAACACTTGTTGATCTATATGACCATACTGATGTGATCGAGGATTATGAGTACAGTGGTGTATGTCTACTTGCTGCAGACGAGCCAGTGAACTTTGAACAAGCTTTGGAGGAAAAGTGTTGGAGGGATGCCATGGAAGCCGAGCTGCAGTCCATCAAGGAAAATCAAACTTGGTTTTTGTCAAACCTGCCAAAGGGACATAACGCAATCGGAGTGAAGTGGGTGTTCAAGGTTAAGAGGGATGCTGCTGGGAATATTGTGAAACATAAAGCACGCTTGGTGGCCAAGGGTTATGCACAGAAGCAAGGAGTGGATTACGATGAAGTGTTTGCACCAGTCGCAAGGTTAGAAACCATCAGAGTTTTATTAGCGCTTGCAGCTCATGGAGATTGGCAGGTCCATCACATGGATGTGAAGTCGGCTTTCTTAAATGGAGATCTCCAAGAGCAGGTGTATGTCCATCAACCCCCTGGTTTTGTAGATCCTAAACATGCAGGCAAGGTGTTCAAGTTGCACAAGGCGCTGTATGGTCTCAAACAGGCACCAAGGGCGTGGAATTTCAAGCTGGATCAAGAGCTAAAAGCTCTAGGATTTCAGAGGAGCAAGGTTGAGCATGCAGTGTACAAAAGAGGCACAGGTGATGCTTTGTTGCTGGTCGGAGTATATGTGGATGACCTTATTGTTTGCGGTCCAAACAGTCTGAAGATTGCTGAGTTCAAAAACCAAATGAAAGAGACTTTCAGTATGAGCGACCTTGGTTTACTCAGCTATTATTTAGGCATGGAGGTGAAGCAAGAAGAGTCACAAATCACCATCTGTCAAAAGGCGTATGCAGAAAAGATTGTTGAAACATACGGTCTGACAGGATGCAACACGGTTGATACTCCAATGGAACAACGAATCAAGCTTTCTGCAACAAAGCCAGGTGCTGAAATTGACATTTCACGCTACAGGAGCATAATCGGGAGTTTGAGGTATTTAGTAAACACAAGGCCTGACATAGCTTATTCAGTTGGCATTGTAAGCAGATTCATGGAGGCACCAGGGAAGGAACATTGGGCAGCAGTCAAGAGGATTGTTAGATATATAGCAGGCACTCTTGATTATGGCTGTAGGTTTCAGAAAGGGAAGAAGATGGATCTTAAGCTGTTGGGTTTCACCGACAGTGATTGCTCGGGTGACTTGATTCAGAGAAAGAGCACCTCGGGGATCATCTTCTATCTTGGATCAAACTTGGTGACTTGGGCTTCACAAAAGCAGAAGGTAGTGGCCTTATCATCTTGTGAAGCCGAATACATTGCAGCTGCGATGGGAGCATGTCAAGGTGTGTGGCTAAGTCGGCTGATAGCAGAGATGTTGGGTGAAGAAGTTCAGAAGTTTAAGCTTTTGATTGACAACCAATCAGCTATTGAGCTTGCCAAGAATCCCGTGTTCCATGATAGAAGTAAGCACATAGATACACGTTTTCACTACATCAGGGACTGCATTGAGAAGGGCATGGTCGAAGTCAATCATATCAGGACTGACGAGCAAGTTGCTGACATTCTGACGAAGCCTCTTGGAAGAATCAAATTCGTGGAGTTCAGACTTAAGCTTGGCGTCGTTCCAGTGTAACAGGATTAGGGGGGTGAAATGTTAGGCGTAGCCAAGCCCTATCAATTTTTTCTATTTCTGTAGTGTAATCCTGTTAGAGTCCTTTTATTAGAAGTCCTGGTGTGTTTAGGACACAAAGAGTCCAGGAGGTTCTGGAGATGTGCACAGACGTGCCTGAACCGTGTCCGAGTCAAAGTCCTTCTCCGTTGCGTGTTTGGTCTGCATGTTCCATGGTGAATTCGATTAGGATTGCCATGGGGACAGCATAGCAACGGGGGGAGGAGGTCAAGGCCCCAGGTCTATATAAGAAAACGAAAGTATCAATAAAATGGGTGCGTGTGTTGGAAAATCGCTCTTGCTGTTTTCAACTATTTTATCTCGCTGTTTCGATAGCATCGAGTTTGTGTTTCACGTGGTGATCACGGTCACTGTTCTAGGCATCATCAAGTCCGTTGTTTTGAACTCGCCAGGCGATCATCGGGTGAGGAACTACACGATCAAGTCGATCGGAACCAACAGTGCCTTTTGTCCATCACCAATTTCAACAAGGATAGATGTCTGGAACATGTCCTCAACCACCGTCTCCTCCTTGGCCGGGAGGTCGTGCCACGGCCGTGAATCATCAGTTCATTGCAACCAGAGCCATCTCATGCGTAAGGCATAGACGAAACGCTGCAGATCAACAATTACAAGTCCTCCTAACTCCGGAGGTCTGCAGACTCGCGGCCAAGCCAATAGGCAATGTCCCCCTTTCGCCGCATTAGCCCCCTTCCAGAGAAAACCCCTCCTGCAGCTGTCAATACATTTGATCACCCATGGGGAGAGGTTCACCGCTATAGCCGTGTGGGTTGGTATAGCTGATAGCGTGCTTTTGATCAAGACAGCTCTACCAGCTCTGTTCAAGAGACCCGCCTTCCATGCTAGCAACCTGTTAGCGACCTTGTCGACGAGGGGTTGCAGGTCTGATTTTCGTAGCTTCGTCAGGCCTAGCGGAATTCCCAGGTAACGAATTGGGAAGGCGTCAATCCTGCCCGGGAAGTTTGATAACAAAGTCACTGTTGCTTCTAGGTTACATTTTGACATGTTTGTCTTGAGCCCGGAAGCCCCAGCAAAAATTTCCAAGATTACTTTCAGAAGCGTTAGATCCTGCCGTTTTGAAGACAGAAAGACTACGACATCATCCGCATACATGAATGCCCGCTCTTTGATCCTTGGGTGCAGAGGCCGCAGCAAATTATTCTCGTCAGCTTTCTTCAAAAGTGCATTTAAAGTTTCCATCACAATGACGAACAGGAGTGGCGATAAGGGGTCGCCCTGACATAGCCCTCTGGCATGGCAAATCCTCCTTCCTGGCGAACCATTCAGGATCACCCTTGGCTTGCTGACGATGGTATAAGAGAGATCCAATCAAGCCAGCGTCTTGAAAAACTGAGATGCCGCAGAATGCTGATTAGGAATCGCCAATTGACAGTGTCAAAAGCCTTGGCAATGTCTACCTTAATCAGAGCACTCGGAGTTTTGCTATGGTGCAGTAATTTGGCTGTCAACTGCACAGCTCTATAGTTCTTATGGATGAGCCTCGATCGTATGAATGCGCTTTGGTTCGTCCTGACAAGGCCGTGCATGTACGGTGCAAGCCGGCGCGCCAGCACCTTGGTGAATAGCTTGGCAAAACTATGGATCAAGCTGATCGGGCGATAATCTCCAACAGACAATGCATCTTTTTTTCTTGCGTAGCAAAACCATATAAGCTTGATTAATCAAGTAAAAGCTCCGGCCATCCAACGACCAGGAGTAAAACGCCCTTTTGTGAGTCTTGTTGGATTTTTTTTTTGGCACTTTGATAAATCGTTGCTTCTATTTTATGTTGTACCTTGCTCGAGTGAATCATTTTACATTTGTTTCCACACTTTGTGTTGAGCTTTTTTCTAACCATTTTTAGAGTGAGCTTGTCACTAGTTGGTCTGGGTCACCTTGATAGTTGTAAGAGAGACGCATTGGGTGGTAATTGGGAATAGGTCTTGTTCTTATCGAGGAGAATTTTTGGTACCCCCCGCGCACGCACGTGTTCTGGTCCTTCACGATCATTGTAATAGATATGATGAAGCTGGGTAAAAAAAAAGACAATTCCACCATGCCGACTCATCCACAAGGTTTCCTACCGCTGAACGGAGAAACTTGATGTTAAAAGGCCTATTTGATACTTCAGGGATCAAAGTGATCCTCGTAGCAAAGCTGAGGGATGTAATTGGCTATTATGCTAAGGCCTTACCTTGTGATTAAGTAATAGATTAGACGATGGACTCCAAAGCACTCATGTATGGGCTAGACCTGGTCCAAATCTACAACCTGAAAAGCTGAAAATTAAGCTCTTTATGTGTAATGGACAAAAGAAACTTTCTTTTCTTTTGGCACATAAAATTGGTGGGCTAGCCCAAACCTAGGCCGCCAAGTATTCATATCTTTATTTGCTTTGTCCTTGAGGTTCAGTTACGAACTTACGATGAAGATGTTTGGTCTGAAGAATGGGGTGGTTCATTGTCTCCTCACTCACCTTTTTATTTGGTTTCTGAGAATGAAATATGTTGATCCAATACTACCTCATTTCTTATAAGCTAATAATTAACATAAATATGAGAAATGGAGTCATCTCATAAATTTATGAAATGGACCCACACGATGAGCTCAAGGCCTTCAAACTTATGTTGTTTTTTATCATTATGGTAGCCTGCAAAATGCTCATGTGCACTATGGAGGCATAGACACTGTTCGCT
Source organism: Panicum virgatum (assembly GCF_016808335.1). Classification (NCBI taxonomy): domain Eukaryota; kingdom Viridiplantae; phylum Streptophyta; class Magnoliopsida; order Poales; family Poaceae; genus Panicum; species Panicum virgatum. Next base: position 9,892,969 of record NC_053141.1, on the reverse strand, counting down.
CACGACATAACGGTAGCTAGCCGTGTCCACATCATGATCTGTTTAGCCTGTTTAATGGTCCTTTAACCCATTTAAATGATTTTTTAGCCTGAGAGCTTCACGATAGATAACCAGTAGTATCTGTTTAGCGTGTTTAGGATAACATTGCGTATAGATTGACGTCTCATTTGGAGAAGCACGAGATATTCACTAACAAAATGACATTTGGTCCCTGCATATTAGTACCGGTCATAATTTGGCTCGGTACTAAAGTTGGCATGAAGTCATTTTAGTACCGGGTCCAAATTTGAAAGCTCCAAAGCCATTTTAGTACCGGGTGATAATACCAGCCGGTACTAAAAAGATGCTAAAATGGATTATTTTAGTACCGGGTGATAATACCAGCCGGTACTAAAAGTCATCCTTTTAGTACCGGCTGGTGTTTTGGCCCGGTACTAAATGGTCCTCCATGGGTTACTTCAAAATGATAGCATCTCCTATATAGTTATATGTAATGTTTAGGTGGGATAGTAAGAAAGTTATGCACGAGGCTGGAGGTCGTGGGTTTGAATCCTCGCGACCACACATGTGTATTTATTCGAGTGACTTGTGCGGGCCTCTCAGGGGTTCGTAATTTTTTTCTTTAATTTTTAGGCACAAAGCCATTTACCGGTCGGTCAGGCGCTAGTACTAGGGTTCCGACCGGTACTAATAGCCCATTCTCTAGCTGTGATTTACGTCCAACGAAATTTACGGAAACGGGACTCATGTGGACTCAGCTTGACATCGTACCCTATCTTGCAAAATGATCATGAGTAGCGTGGACGCATATAGATGGACATGCATTTAGCGGCTGTTTGGTTTGAGCCTCGGCAAAGCTGCCTGGTCCAGGCAGTGCTCCCAGGCGTCCGATTTTGATCGCCTGGGGCTGAGATCGCTGCCTGCCAGCGAGCTGCCTGCCAGGTCTCGATCCAAACCAGCCTTAGTAATTTGCAGGCAGCCACGTGGTCGTAGAGGAGACATGTGGCAGCAAACCGTACGTGTGCCTACGCGAGCGCGTTCTGGGCACCGCCTCTCGTCTCAGGCTATGGACGTTTGGTTCTATAAAAATTCTATGGTTAATAAATTTTATGATACATCAGCAAATTTGCTAACATACTAGAATTACTATGAGGAGCGAGGAAGATGATTTTTGTTAGAGATTAGCTGAGGATAATTAGGGTAGAGGAACTAGAGAATTTGAGAAGATCAGAGTAAGAACAGAAGCATTTCGGGAGGAAGGAGCACAGCTTTGCTTGAGAGAAAAGTTGAAAAGTAAATTTCATCGGCGGTCCTTAACTTGTGCCAAGTTCTCATCCTAGTCCCGGTACTCTTCAAATGCACATAATAGTCCTTAAACTTGTCCCACGCTCTCATCCTGATCCTTAAACTTATCCCAAGTTCTCATCCCGGTCCTCATACTCTCAAAAGCATATAACGGTCCCTAAACTTGTTCCACATTCTTATCCGAGTTCTTAAACTTGTCCTATACTCTCTTCCAGATCCATATGCTTCTAAATACATTATTTATTTGGAAAAAACTTTTGTGAATTGTTTTAAGTTTGTTTGGATTTCAAATCAAGTTCGATTCCTACTCAAAGTTGATCCAAAATTTATGGATAAATATCAAAATCTCTAAATAACCTAGATTTGAATTTTATTTTATTTTCTCGGGATTTTTAGTGCAAAGGATAAATGATTTTAATAGTATTTTAATCTATAAAATAAAATCAACAATTAAATAAATGCATGAAAATATCAACTCTAGAAATCATCAAATCCTGTATCCAAGATGATTGCCTCATGAGTTTTTCATCAAATTTTATTGAGATTAGAACTTGATTTGAAATTATAAAAGTTTGAAACATTTCATAGTTGTTTTTTCTAAATAATAATGCATTTTATAAGAATATGGACCTAGAGGAGAATGTAGCACAAGTTAAGGGCCGGTATAAGAATGTGGGACAAGTTTATGGACCATTATATGTATTTTTGGAGTATGTGAGGACCGGGATGAGAACTTAGGACAAGTTTAAGGACTGGAATAAGAGCGTAGAACAAGTTGAAGAACTATTATGTGTATTTTAAGAATACCGGGACCGGAATAAGAACATGAAACAAGTTTAAAAACCACTGGTAAAATTTACTCAAAGTATTACGATGCATACCTCCCGACCCTCTCTCGGTCATGAGTATTTAAGGTTTGCTACGGGCTCAGCCCACTCGAGTGCATGCAAGCATATTGATCCATTCCAGCCTAGTAACCCGTTTGTTGGCCTTCCGGATGCGAGGCCCACACTACTTAAAAAAAGTATTTTTAGGGGCAGATAAAATTGTATTTTTAGAAGAGGTGCGATACTCGTTCCTAGTTCTTGTAGCTAAAAATAGATTTGTAGGGACGGGTAACGTGTCCGCTCATGATCCGCCCCGACAAGTTATTTTCCAGAATATATAAAAAAAGAAAAAAACTCAAAAACAACAAAATAAAAAAAGAAAAATAATATCACCGCTAACCGGCCACCACCGCAAACCCCTCTCCTATCAAGGTACAATTTTTTGACGAGATATGCACACTTGCGTAAACAGAGATTCGAACCGCCTACCTCAAGACTCGCATATACCTTCCTTACCACCATACTAAACAGTCTCTTGTCGGTACCCTGTAGCAGGGATACCCACTTCTACTGCAGCAAGGCAGGACTCGCGTAGTTATCTGTAACTACGCCATAAGGGGCGGAGCAGCCGGGCCCCACGGGTCAGGTTCTGACCTCACCGGGCCAACGGCCCCGGACCCGCTCCCCGCTCTGGGACGGGTCCGGTGACGCCACGTGTCCCTGAGGAAGGGAAGCTCCGAACCAACAGCCGAGGGTCCGGACCCCCTTAGGGGTTCGGGACCTCCCGCGTCCATCCGGACCTCCCACGCGCGAAGAACCAACATACCGCCGGGGGGTCCGGAGCCACCGCGTGTTCCACAGGCACGGGCGCGGGCGCGGGACTTCCGCTAGAAGACTCGCCCACCCACCACATTCAATGCGGGTGGTTGAGGCGTGATCTGCCGCCATGGCTCGCGGGGCAGCCTTTGTCAGTCCTCACTGTAGACCGCGAATTACCGAGGTACACAGTGCAGCCGCCTGCGCCGCATCCGCGCAGAGCCCGTCTGCCGCATTAATTGGATACGACGGCACGACACTTTTCCATCATGTCGCGTACGCCGCGAGCTACACGGCCGATCAGCTACACTACAGGCAACGCCGCACGCTACACCCTGGCGCCGTTTCAACAAGATAGGGCAAAGCACGCCGGTCGGAAGATTCCCACGGACAAACTAGGGAAATCCGGGGATAAGATCTCCTTCGCCTGCAACGCCATAATGTATGAACAGTACGTTATTTTATACTGCATTGTTGGGCCCATCTTTCGGGGTCCCAACGGCCATGTACGCGCCTCCCTTGAGATATAAAAGCGAAGCGCTCGCCGCACACAGGAGGACAATTCCTTCCAAGCTCATCCAGACTCAGGCAATACAGCACACAGTGGACGTAGGGTATTACGCTCCGGTGGCCCGAACCACTCTAAACTGGCTGTGTTCATCGTGTTCTTCCAAGAGATCGAACTAGTCCTAAGTAACCCCCGAGTACTCACCCTCTGGGCTTAGGCGGGTGCATTCTTCCACCCGGCTGTGGTTTGCTACACCACGACATCTCTTGTGACTCAATAGGGTATGCTATTTTTTCATATTAATTCTGAAATTGATTTATAGGAGGTCACCCGCCCCTACAAATCCGTTTATAGGGGGAGGGTGACGCCATCACCCGCACCTAAAAACATTTTTCAATTTTATCCGAAAATTCATTTAAATCTCTACATATAGCAAAACAAATAAAAAAAGTGAAACTTCTACAATATGGTTATTGTGAACTATAGAAATGATAAAAATATGCCAAGTAAATTTCAATGTATATAAAGGTTAAGATTTTAGAAATCTTAAAGTATGATTTGAGTTATATGAGATACTATATAGTTATAGCTATTAGAGAACTTATAATAATTTTTTGGATCATTAAATGATCTCAAATGAAAAAGTTATCAACTGCAATATTTTGGATCTTGCCATTCTGTACAATTGTGATATAAAGTTTGAATTCATCCGAAATCATATGAAAAAGTTATGAATTTTTTTAGCATAGGACCATTTGTAGGTCCGGGCTATACCATCACCCACCCCCAAAAATGCACTCCAAAATGGTGGCATTTTTTTAGGGCGGGCGATGGGGTCACCCGCCCCCACAAATGTTCTTTTTAGAGGCGGTTGACGCCATCACCGGCCCCTACAAAGTTGTAGGGGCGGGTGATGGCGTCACCAGCTCCTAGAAATGTATTTTTAGGGGCGGATCAAAAGCTACAGTAACCCCGTTCCATTTGTAGTAATGGGTTACAATTTGATCCATCTCTGAAAAAAAAAGTTAGAATGTTGCTACAAATTATTTTTTTGTAGTAGTGCCAACATCAGTGTCACCAGGAGTGTTAACAGTTATATGAGATGAGAGACGAGTTTTACCTTTATAATATCTGTCTGGCTCTGTTACTAAATTTTTAGTCTTATTAACTGTACAATAAAACTATAAATTGATACTGGCCTACACGTGCCGTGCCAACAAGACAAGCATCAGAGATAGGACAGCACGCACCAGGCTTCATGCATGCTTTGGCCAGCGCACAGCCTGCTTTCGTCGGCTAGCTTGCCCTCGTGCAACGCGTTGCGCCGCCACCGCGTACTGATGATGCGCAGGCAATATGTATGGTAGTACGGCCCCGTTTGGGAGGGCTTCACCGAAGACTTCACGAGCGGCTTCAGGTGAAGCTCTCCCAAACGTTTGTTTCAGAACCGGCTTCACGTGTGAAACCGGTTCTGAAGCCGTCGGCGGCTTACACAGGTAAGGTGAAGCCATGAAATCGTGGTTTCACGCGGTTTACACATCAATCTAAAGCTGTTTTGCCAAATATTTTTTAAAACGGCTCCAACTCCACCAGAAAAACCGCTCCATCTGAGGAGGCAGAGCCGGAGCTGTTTTTAAAAAAGCCGAAGTCCTACCAAACAGGGCCTACATTGTCACCATCGATCGATTCACGTACGGGTCCTTCTGTCGTCCCACGGGTGGCCGTCCCAGTTGTGTGTGTAGATGCTCCTCTACATGTGTATCACGCACCCGGCCGAGAGAGCTACCAACCACTGAGTCATGCCATTATTTCTTTCCGCTGTTTGCCGCAGCATGTCCACTGTTTGACGCATCACATCGTGTGGGTACGTGACCACTTACAGTAGATGTTTTACAGGCCGATTAAGTACGATGTTATGTTACCAATAATCATGGTAGATAGCACCTAACCAAGTGTATGAAAATTTTTGGTAAAAAATTGGGATGGGACAGATCATGAAAGCATGGTGATGGGCATGTGGAATTTGAACTTGTACAAAGAATGGGGAAAAATAGAGAGGCCAATGTAGGACCGGTAGGGGGGAGCACGAATGGGATTTTTTTTATTTTAACCCTTTTTTATTAATATTTTAAAAATAACTCGTACAAACTTTTATTTGCACGGCGTGACCCTTTTGGTCGCGCCAGGAAGACCGGTGCATCAGGAGCACTCTGTCGCGCCATATGCGGTGACGCGGCAGAGCTGCCACGCTGGCTGGTCCGTCGCGCGGCCGCCAGGAAGGCTCCATCGTGGCGCTGGAGAGCCCGGCTCTGCCGCACCACCGCATGTGGCGCTACAGAGTCTGTCGTGCCTCACGAGTTGGCACGACAAGCCCACTAGGACTCGGCCCACAGGCTCCTCTCCCTCCTCTCCCTCACTTCTCTCCTTCTAGCTCGTGCCCGACGGCGCCGCCGCCGCCGTCGCCGCTGGCCGCCGCCGCGCCCAGATCCACCCCAAATCGGCCGATTTGGGGTGGGTAAAGTAGGGGAAATCGATCCCCTCCCTCCTAGGAAGGTATTCCCCTCAAAAAGTTCTCCTTTTACCGCGTCATTTGCTTGATATGAGGATGCCTAGGTGAGCTAGGGTTAGGGTAGAAATTTTGAAAATTTTTGAAGTAGAAAGTGTGTTGTTTGCATGAGATATTTGGTCTAGACGTAGTATTCGTACTGCCCGCGAATTTGATGTGTAGAATTAATTGCATGTATATATTTTGGTATTTTGGAATTGTTTTCTAGGTAGTCATGCAATGTGGAGCCTTGTGTGAGTGGATTATTAGATTCTCGTGGTGATGTTGAGGATATAGGTTGTCATGGTGAAATTTTAGGTTATCCATATTTATATGTGTTGTTGTTTTGTTAGGTTAGGTCCATTCGATTTGTAGTTAATTAAATTACATTTGCTCCCATTTAATAGACTACGTAATGATAATTGCTATTTAGGCTTCAGTTGACTTGAATTAAATGCTAGCTTCTCGTGCTATGCTAGCCTTCAAGGTTACAGAAGTATGCCGGGCCGGATGCATTCGCCTTGCCACAGAAGATGGGGTGCCGCTGCCCAACCCATGGAATATAGAGCATCTGCGTTAGTTTTACACTTAAGCAGAGTAGGGAAATGAAAATTTTCCTTTGTAATAAGATAGAATCAGCATGCGGCCCAGAGCGGTTGGGGTCCGCCCTCGTAAACCCGGCCTCTGGCATCCATCGCACCGTCGGCTACCATTAACGCGCGGCCCAGAATGGTAGAGGTCCGCCCTCGTAAACTCGACCTCTGGCATCCATCGCGCAAGCCATGTATATCAAGTTGCAAAGGAAAAATTTTCCCCGGTTCTGTCTTTGTGTCAAAATTTTATTTCGCATTTCGATTCTCGAGATTTTACTTTTCTAACCCCCGCGAGGACTTCCACTCTGGTCGCTACAGCTAAGATCTGCATTGAGTTGCTGGACTGCCGTACAGGTCCGGACCCTCTTGCTGCTGGGATAGGGGTCCGGACCCCTAGGGACCTGCTCTGGAGAGGGGGTGCTTGTTTCCTAGGGTGGTCTGGAGTCCTGTGTAGCCGCTTAGCCGGTTCCGTACCCAAGGCCTACATGCTCCACCACCCTGTAACGAGTGCTCTAGTACCCGGAGCTGGGTAATTAGGGGCCCAGACCTCGTTCTAGCCCAAGGGTTGGCTTCCTAAGTCCTACACGACATGTCCAGCTCCATATCTCAAAGGATTGAGTACGACAGAATGACCTCATCCACTGCTAGGAGGGGTCTGGAGCGTCGGAGCCAGGTCCGGTAAAGTCGTGTTGTTTCCTGGAGTGGTCCGGAGCCCTGTGTAGCACCTTAGCCTGGTTCCGCACCCTAAGCCTACACACTCCACCACTCTGTAACAAGCATTGAACTGCCTGGACCTGTGCATCCAGAGCTCCGGACCTCGTACTAGCCTGGGGCCGGTCTAGAATAGGTCCCGCGGGCCTGCTACTAAGCTGTAACTTTGAGTGGTACGCAGGTTAAGCCTTGACTGGTGGTAGCTAGCCTTAAACCATTGAGCCTACCTACCAGGGGGTCCCGGCATCCGCTTTAAGGCTTCAAACAGATCAAGGTCCAGTCTCTATGGTAGACAGACTCAAAACAACAAAGCCTGTCTCCCAAGGGGCCGGGGCGTTCGCTTTGAGTCAGACATCACGGATCGATTCTGCATGTGTCATACAGCTAAGTTGCAGTATCATTACTACCATATAAGCGAGTTTGATTTTCCTCTCTGTAGTCTTTCTGCTATACAGGGAATAAGTTGCTCGTTCGAGTTGCAATCTATGCTACACTTATGCCAAGGATGCTTGCTCAACCTCATACGGGGGTCCGAAGGGTCTTCTGCGGCTCGGATGGCAGATAGGTCCTAACAACTGAACCTATCTGCCAGGGGGCCAGGGCACCGGGGTGATGCATACCGCAACCAGAGCAACTGACAAACAGCTAAGTTGAAATTTTCCTTTATTAAAATTTCAACGAGTACAATGTTTGTTACATAACGCCAAAAAAAGGTACAATGTCCAGCTCAGGAGTCTGCAGGCTCCCGCTTGAAGTAGGCGGCTAGGAAGTCGACGACCTCCCTCACGCTTTCCCGAGCAGTGGCCCTCGGATGGTCGTGGCTCCGGAGGCCGGTCAGGATGTGCTTCGCCACCATCCAGATCAGCTCGCGGCCCTCGGCTTCAAGCTAGCCAGCAAGGACCGGCTCCAGACGCCGGAGTCTATCCGAAGCGGAGTTCAGCACTGGGAGGGCGCCAGCAATCGAAGCTGGCGGCTCCGCCACTTGGATTGGACTCATTCCAAGTGGCACCAGAGCTGAGCTTGCTTCGCTCGCCCAGTCGACGATTCGCTGGGCCCCCACGCGCTGGTCCAACTGCAGCTTCCGGACCGCCTCCTGGACCACCTCCTGCACCCGGGTGTCTAGTGCTGCCTCGGCCACCTCCACCTCGCGGGTCCTCTCCTCGAGCTCAGCCTTCTTCTTCGCCGCCGACTCCTTCAGGGACTTGAGGGCCTCGCACTGGCGCTCGATCTGGAGCTCCATGTTGGCGGTGAGGGATTCCCGCCTTGCAAGGGACTTCCTATCCTCCTCAAGCTCCAACTCGGCAACAGCCTGCTTGCTGGCGGCCTCTTGCAGCTGCTGGCGCCTACTTGCAGGGTCTCAGACCCTGGCTGTGAGTCTCAAGCTTGGACCGCCGAACCGCGAGGCGAGTCTCAAGCTCGGACCGCTGAGCCGCGAGGCTGGCCTCCTCCTTGGCAAAAGTCTCCTCCCGCAGCGCCAGGGCCTTTTCCCGGCTCGCTACCGCAACCTCCCGGTCGAACACCTTCCGAAGATTGGCTCGGTAGGCCTCTTGGTCGGCCTTGAGTTTGGACCGAGCATACGCAGCATGGGAGGCTTTGGTCTTCGTGCGCGCCTCCAGGCGGGTGTGCCAGTTGAAGAGGCGCTGGCGCTCGCTCTCCAGAGCAGCCCACTCCCGCCGGAAGGCCGCCTCGGCGGAAGAGGTTGCCTCCTCTATCGACTGCCGGACCCGGACCAGCACCTGGGGGAGGGGAGCCGCTTCCTCCTCCTGGGGACCCTGTAGGAGCCGCCTTCCAGAGACCATCTCCAGCTCTTCCTCTGCTGCAGGTTCGGAGCGTGGGGTGGGAACTTCCGGCTAAGGCCTCGGGACCTCGACTGCCGGGGTGCTCGCCGTTGCTGCGCCCTCTCCCGCTGTGCTCGCCGTCGCTGCGCCTGGTGTCGGCGCAGCTGCCGCCGTAGCTGGAGCTTCGGGGGCCATCACGTCGGGAGCTTCGGGGGCCACCACGTCGGGTGCAGCTGCGCCTGGCACTGGCGCATCCGCCGTCACTGCGTCAGGCATTGCTGCGCCTAGCATTGGCGCACCTGCTGTCGCCGCGTCGGGCGTTGCTTCGCCTGGTGCTGGCGCACCCGCCGTCGCTGCGTCGGGTGCCATCGGGTTAGCAGAAGCTGCTGCACCCAAGCTCCCCGCACCCGCTGTCGCTCCCGCCGTCGCCGCCGAGGCCCCGGTCGCCTGGACCCCTACTGACGAGCCAGCGGCAGTGGAAGAACTGCTTGGGCGAGATGCCCTGGCAAACAAAGAGAAGAAGCCTTCAGAAAAAAGTGGAGCACCAAGAATAAGGGAAGTGAACGGAAGAACACTTATCCTGAAGCACCGGGTCTCCAGCGCCCACGGAGGCTCGGCGACTGCTTCTGCTGCTGCGACTCCTGTGGCGGCGGTGGAGGCGCAACCCGTGGCTGGTCATGCCGCTGTTGTTGCTGCTGCTCCCGTGGCGGCGGCGGAGGCGAAACCCGTGGCTGCTGCTGCTGTTGCTTCCGGGGGGAGGCATCTCTCGGCGGTGGTGGTAGCGGCGCGACTGCTCCGGGGGTACCGCGAGGTCCGGGGGCCCGGGAACTACCCTGGCCCGCGTCCTCGGCGGTCCTCTGACGTTTCACAGCGGGCTCCACAACTGGGGTCCCGTCGCCCTGGTGCAACCTAAGCCGGACCGCTTCCCCCGATGACGTGCCGGAGCTGCTACGGGCCTGGCTGGGACAGCTCGTGGCGGCACTACCAGCCACGGCCTGCTTGCCCTTAGCAGTGGGGCCGGACCCCGCGGCGTCAGCACGGCTTGATCCCCGGACGCGCCAGGGATCCGGACCCCACGGTCCGAGTCGCCCCCAGTCTGGCGTGCGGCCAGCCCACCGTCGTCGAGGGTCGGCAGGGTGGCCAGCACCGCAGTCCTCAGGCGTGAGTCCTCGCAGAGAGGGATGACACCCTGAGGAAGGATCAGGTGCTCCGGGATGAAGATTTCCCCCGTCATCGCCCGCACCAGGACCTCCAGGGCTTCCTGGGTCAGGTCGCTCCCCTCAACGCGGTGGATCCTGTTGCAGTCGTTGGGGCCGGTGAAGCTCCAAGCAGGACGCGGCCACTGCTTTAGGGGGGCGATCCGGCGCTTCAGGAAGTCCCCGAGCACATGCAGCGAGGTGAGGCCGCCCTCTGCCTGTGCCCTGATCTTGCCCAGCACGGAGTCGAAATCCGGCGGCAGGGACGACTTGGCCCTCCAGGACAGATGGTCGGAGGCGGGCTCCCCGGTCGGCATGACCAGGCGCTCATTGGCTTCGGTGGTAGCGATCACCCACTCCCTGCGCCACTCCTCCCACTTCCTGCCAACGAGTCCGGGGATGTACGGCGTCCGCAGGTCGCTTCTCGTCTGGAAGTAGTACGCCCCCACTTCGTCTTTGCCCTTTCCGGACTTCACCAAGACGAAGAAGTGGCGGAAGAGGATGACGCAGGGCCGCACCCCCACGAACATCTCGCACAAGTGCACGAAGTTGGCCGTCAGGAGGATGGAGTGCGGCGTGAGATGTTGAAGCTGGAGGCCGAAATTTTCTAAAAGCAGCAGAAAGAATGGGGAGATCGGTAGCCCCAGGCCGGTGGAAATGTGCGAGATGAACAGCACAAATTCCCCGGCGCGCAGGTTGCCGAGGGGAACCGAGCCTGCTCGAATCCCCCAAGCAATCTCCTGTGCACTCCACCCAAGCAGGCGGCGCACCATGTTCAGCTCTTCCTCAGTCTGGAAATGGCGGGGACGAGCAAGGGATGCCATCTCGCTATTAAGGCGAGAAGCAATCTACGCAAGAGAGCAAGGTATGAGGAGGCTAGAAGGCAAAGGGGCGCAAATGTTGGAAGGAAGAAGGCGAATGCGGGAAAGTTACTGTGGTATGCGGTTCGTCCCTTTATGAAGCCTGACCCAACCGGCGCGCCCCGGAATCATCGCTGGAACCCAAGCGACGCCCACACCTGGTGTTAACCGCCCAGTCCATGACAAGGGGGCCCAATCAGGGAGAGCGGGTAACAAACAAAGTTGTGAAAAGGTGGGATCTGAACCGTCGCCCGCGCGCGAAACGAGGCGGAAGCTGAGCTGACGTGCGCGCATTAAGCGTTGGCATGACCAGACTTTTCGGGAACTGCGCCGGTGGTAAATATCCCGTTTAGAGTGTGACTAGGTGAACCACTGTGCGTGGGGGCCACGAGTCAGTAAGTCGTTGCGATGTGATAAGGCAGCGAAAAATTCGAAGGATGGTCAAAGCCGGACAAGACTCCTGCAGTGTGCATAGCCTAAACGCTACAGGCTTCGAGTTATGCGAGAACCAAATCGTAGTAGTGGCCCCACCAGCGGGTTCGACACCTCTCCTGAGGTGGGCCCAGGGGCCACTGTCGCTACTCTGTAGCAGGGATACCCACTTCTACTGCAGCAAGGCAGGACTCGCGTAGTTATCTGTAACTACGCCATAAGGAGCGGAGCAGCCGGGCCCCACGGGTCAGACTCTGACCTCACCGGGCCAATGGCCCCGGACCCGCTCCCGCTCTGGGACGGGTCCGGTGACGCCACGTGTCCCTGAGGAAGGGAAGCTCCGAACCAACAGCCGAGGGCGCGGACCCCCTTAGGGGTCCGGGACCTCCCGCGTCCATCCGGACCTCCCACGCACAAAGAACCAACATACCGCCGGGGGGGGTCCGGAGCCACCGCGTGTTCCACAGGCACGGCGCGGGCGCGGGCGTGGGCGCGGGACTTCCGCTGGAAGACTCGCCCACCCACCGCATTCAATGCGGGTGGTTGAGGCGTGCTCTGCCGCCATGGCTCGCGGGGCAGCCTTTATCAGTCCTCACTGTAGACCGCGAATTACCGAGGTACACAGTGCAGCCGCCTGCGCCGCATCCGCGCAGAGCGCGTCTGCCGCATTAATTGGATCCGACGGCACGGCACTTTTCCATCATGTCGCCTACGCCGCGAGCTACACGGCTGATCAGCTACACTACAGGCAACGCCGCACGCTACACCCTGGCGCCGTTTCGACAAGACAGGGCAAAGCACGCTGGTCGGAAGATTCCCACGGACAAACCAGGGAAATCCGGGGATGAGATCTCCTTCGCCTGCAACGCCATAATGTATGAACAGTACATTATTTTATACTGCATTGTTGGGCCCATCTGTCGGGGTCCCAACGGCCAAGTACGCGCCTCCCTTGAGATATAAAAGGGAGGCGCTCGCCGCACACAGGAGGACAATTCCTTCCAAGCTCACCCAGACTCAGGCAATACAGCACACAGTGGACGTAGGGTATTACGCTCCGGTGGCCCGAATCACTCTAAACTGGCTGTGTTCATCGTGTTCTTCCAAGAGATCGAACTAGTCCTAGCTAACCCCCGAGTACTCACCCTCTGGGCTTAGGCGGATGCATTCCGTCACCCGGCTGTGGTTTGCTACACCACGACATCTCTTGTGACTCAATAGGGTATGCTATTCTTTCATATTAATTCAGAAATTGATTTATAGGAGGTCACCCGCCCCTACAAATCCGTTTATAGGGGGAGGGTGACGCCATCACCCGGCCCTAAAAATATTTTTCTATTTTATCCGAAATTTCATTTAAATCTCTACATATAGCAAAACAAATAAAAAAAGTGAAACTTCTACAATATGGTTATTGTGAACTATAGAAATGATAAAAATATGCCAAGTAAATTTCAGTGTATATAATGGTTAAGATTTTAGAAATCTTAAAGTATGATTTGAGTTATATGAGATACTATATAGATATAGCTATTAAAAAACTTATAATAATTTTTTGGATCATTAAATGATCTCAAATGAAAAAGTTATCAACTGCAATATTTTGGATCTCGTCATTCTGTACAATTGTGATATAAAGTTTGAATTTATCCGAAATCATATGAAAAAATTATGAATTTTTTTTAGCATAGGACCATTTGTAGGGTCGGGCTATACCATCACCCAGTCCCAAAATGCACCCCAAAATGGTGGCATTTTTTAGGGCGGGTGATGGGGTCACCCGCCCCTACAAATGCTCTTTTTAGAGGCGGGTGACGCCATCACCGGCCCCTACAAAGTTGTAGGGGCGGGTGATGGCGTCACCAGCTCCTAGAAATGTATTTTTATGGTCGGATCAAAAGCTACAGTAACCCCGCTCTATTTATAGTAATGGGTTACAATTTGATCCGTCTCTGAAAAAAAAGTTAAAATGTTGCTACAAATTATTTTTGTAGTAGTGCCAACATCAGTGTCACCAGGAGTGCTAACGGTTATATGAGATGAGAGACGAGTTTTACCTTTATAATACCTGTCCGGCTCTGTTACTAAAATTTTAGTCTTATTAACTGTACAATAAAACTATAAATTGATACTGGCCTACACGTGCCGTGCCAACAAGGCAAGCACCAGAGATAGGACAGCACGCACTAGGCTTCATGCATGCATTGGTCAGCGCAGCCTGCCTGTCGTCCGCTAGCTTGTCACCATCGATCGATTCACGTACGGGTCCTTCTGTCGTCCCACGGGTGGCCGTCCCAGTTGTGTGTGTAGATGCTACTCTACATGTGTATCACGCACCCGGCCGAGAGAGCTACCAACCACGGAGTCATGCCATTATTTCTTTCCGCTGTTTGCCGCAGCATGTCCACTGTTTGACGCATCACATCGTGTGGGTACGTGACCACTTACAGCAGATGTTTTACAGGCCGATTAAGTACGATGTTATGTTACGAATAATCATGGTAGATAGCACCAAACCAAGTGTATGAAAATTTTTGGTAAAAAATTGGGATGGGACAGATCATGAAAGCATGGTGATGAGCATGTGGAATTTGAACTTGTACAAAGAAGGGGAAAAATAGAGAGGCCAATGTAGGACCGGTAGTGGGTTGGGGGGAGCACGAATGGGATTTTTTTATTTTTAACCCTTTTTATTAATATTTTAAAAATAACCCGTACAAACTTTTATTTGCACGGCGTGACCCTTTTGGTCGCGCCAGGAAGACCGGCACGTCAGGAGCACTCTATCGCGCCACATGCGGTGACGCGGCAGAGCTGCCACGCTGGCTGGTCCGTCGCACGGCCGCCAGCAAGGCTCCATCGTGGTGCTGGTGGGCCCGGCTCTGCCACGCCACCGCATGTGGCGCTACAGAGTCTGTCGCGCCTCGCGGGTTGGCGCGACAAGCCCACTAGGACTCGGCCCGCAGGCTCCTCTCCCTCCTCTCCCTCACTTCTCTCCTAGCTCGTGCCTGACGGCACCGCCGCCGTCGCCGCCGGCCGCCGCCAGCCCAGATCCACCCCAAATCAGCCGATTTGGGGTGGGTAAAGTAGGGGAAATCGATAGGAAGGTATTCCCCTCAAAAAATTCTCCTTTTACCGTGTCATTTGCATGATATGAGGATGCCTAGGTGAGCTAGGGTTAGGGTAGAAATTTTGAAATTTTTTGAAGTAGAAAGTGTGTTGTTTGCATGAGATGTTTGGTCTAGACGTAGTATTCGTACTTCCCGCGAATTTGACGTGTAGAATTAATTGCATGTATATATTTTGGTATTTTGGAATTGTTTTCTAGGTAGTCATGCAATGTGGAGCCTTGTGTGAGTGGATTATTAGATTCTCGTGGTGATGTTGAGGATATAGGTTGTCATGGTGAAATTTAAGGTTATCCATATTTATATGTGTTGTTGTTTTGTTATGTTAGGTCCATTCGATTTGTAGTTATGATATACGTTGTTAAAGGAGTATTGTTATGGCCCCCGATTAGTAAACGGATTGAAAAGCATTGAAAATGGAGAGGGAACGGTAGAATCTATTTTGCTCTTGATTTTGGACTTATTACTATTTTCTGCTTTTTTGCAGGAACTGGAGCCACTGCGACCTCATACTCACTCCCCTTTGAGGTGGGACGAGAGGTATGCGCCGTACATTCGGCGCGCGGGTCTACTACCTTTAGCTTGGGTGGTGAACAAGGGGCTCCCGCCAATGGATGGGGCACTTTTGACAGCTTTTGTGGACCGCTGGCGTCCGGAGACCCACACCTTCCACCTGCCTTGTGGCAAGATGACAGTGACCCTGTAGGATGTGGCAATGATCCTAGGGCTGCCGTTGGATGGTCTTCCAGTGACAGGCATTGTACAGTCAGATGGATGGAGAGACATGGTTGAGAACATCATTGGGATCAGGCCTCCTGCACCGCCAGAAGGAGTTAGAGATCGGAAGACTTCAGGAGTCAGCTCGGCGTGGCTGCGCGCCAACTTTAGCCACTGCCCGCCTGCAGCAGCCGCAGAGGTGGTCGAGAGATATGCTCGTGTATGGATGTGGCACTTGTTTGCCGGCTTCCTTTTCCCCGATGGTTCGGGCAACACAATATCGTGGATGGTTTTGCCGATACTTAGCCAAGTATGGGAAAACCTAGGTCAATACAGCTGGGGCTCTGTGGCACTTGCATGGTTATACAGGCAGCTTTGCGATGCTTGCAGGCGCAGTGGCGCTGATTCAAACTTAGGAGGCTGCGTGTACCTTCTACAGATATGGATATGGGAGCGATTTTCGGTGGGGAGACTGTATCGCGGGCCAATTCCGGTGAGTGCTTCATCTTACTCTTGCCACATTGCGTTCATATCGAGATTTTTGTTTTTCATTCGTTTATTTGCTCACCAGTCCTTCCTTGATTTGCAGAACTGGCCCTATGACGACCAAGGGTCGGACCCAACTATTGCTTTCCTATGGAAGAATGTTGCAGCTGTCCGTGGTAACCCTCGCCGCCGCTACAATCGCTATACCAACGATCTTGATTGCATTACCCAAGCTCAGGTATAATGGACTTCGTCATATTTGATGGCTTCCTCAATCATAATGACCCACACTATATTGATAGTAACGTCCTGATTGATATTTTTTTGTGCGTGCAACTCTAGGTATTCTGGACGCTGTACAGCGACCGTGCGGAGCTTGATGAGCTTGTGCTTAGTGACATATGCACAAGGGATAGAGAACTCTGGCGCGCAACTGTTCCTTTGATTTTCTTCTTCGTGGTGGAGATGCACTTGCCTAACCAAGTGCTGGGCCAGTTTGGCAAGGCACAACCATTCCCGCCAGAGACCCCATCGACATCTCAAGAATGGCACAAGTAAGATTCAACCAAAATAAGATACTCCATGACTTAGGGCACCTACATTTCCTTGCATTGAGAATCTCTTTTATTTAATTTGTGTAGAATTGATCGAAAGAAGCGGTACACCGAGCTCGATTGGCGTGTTACCCATGCAGCGCCACTTCAGCTTTGGGAGCAACGGCAACGGGTTGAGCCGAACATTGGTCCTTACCGTCGGCTTGGAGGCACTAGGGAGTCCCTGCGATGGTTTTACTCGGTCACACGGGTCTCCGTGAAGCCCCCACGGCAGAACAATCCCATTGAAGACCTTCCGGACACAGATGATGACGACGAGGGTGACATTGGTGACGAGTATGACGACCTCACTCATGCGGGAGTGCAGCCAGAGAGAGCTCCTATCCAGAACTACATGGTAAGCCAAAGCACCTGCACCCTCCATCTTGAAATTTGTGTGCACAAATCTAGTTAACAATTACATTTATTGACAGGCACAACAACTAGGTCGGCTTGCAAATGATGCCGGTGTTGCGATGGCTCACGCTAGTGCATCCGGCCAAGACGGCGGACACCTTCGTGCTTTTGTTGAAGTGAGTACAGATCTTCTTATTTTCGAAATTTGACCCTGACGTAATCATCTAGATTCATATGCTTTCATTTTCCTTCTCTGAAATGTTATGCAGCGGGTGCGGATGAGCTGCAGGCGCATGGCCTACAGGTTGAACTGCATGTCCTCTGCAGATGGAGCATTTGCTCCAGGACGAGCAGAGTCAAGTGCCCGTGGTGCTTCTTCTTCCAGAAGGACTCCCATCCATTACGGTGGACGATCCAGGACGTCGATTTCAAGGACAAGTACGACTTCAGCCTCAAGAGCATCACGAGGCAAGGCACCACGGTCGGAACCAGAGAGCGAAGATGCAGAGGAGCCTGGAGATTCTGAGGCCGACGACCCGAACTTTGGGCCCGATGAGCTTACTATGTCCCGGATGTTTGACGCCCCACCCAGTACTCAGACCCAGAGAGAGACGAGCCAGGTATGCAGCTATTGACGACCAATATTTCGGCGCGTCAACGATGAGTCTAAAATATTGAATTGGACAAATTCAACAGGATGCAGGGGCAGGACCTTCTCGGCGCCCTCGCCAACGCCGTGCCCGTGGGGAGCGGGAATGTTCTACCTACAGCACCAGCAAGGCAGCGCCGGCGCAACGACCCTTTCAGCCCTGCAGAGCAGCGGCGCCGCCGTCGTTAAAACATTAGTTCGAAGGTAGTGATCAGGGTTGTGCTTGCAGTGTCCCAAACAGGAACTACTTGTTGCTCATGTCATGTTTACCTGATCCTTTTTCTAGACGGACTCAATTCAGCTTTCTATCCATGTCTATCATCGTCGGAGTGTATCATATTTTAACTGCCTTGTAAATTTGTGACGCACAAAAAACTATGGGATGGAACTGTGCGCAGCAACGAATGTATATTTGTCGCTTATGAATCTGCTTACTCCTATCATGTCTTTAGCTGAATACGTATGAGTCTGAAGGGTTTATAAGAACGACACTTAACATTTTCTATCGCAGTCCTAAAGAAACCCATCTCTGTGATGGTGAACTGGGCATCCTAGTCGCGCCCAGGTTTCAGTAAACAGGAACTGTGCGCAGGGCGTCCGAGTCGCGCCATTGGTGATGGTGGGCATCCTAGTCACGCCCAACTGTCGCGCCGGCTAGAATGGCGCGACAGAGGCAGCCCCGGTCCAAAACTGGATTCACGCATCCGGTGGCGCGACAGTGCATAATTGTCGCGCCACTCTAAATGGTGCGTCAAGTGCTCTCTGTTGCGCCATTTCCAGCGGCGCGACAGGGCCGGGTCCAGCCCGCCACGCTGGAGCCATGCTGGCCGCCGCGCGACGGAGCAGCCAGCGTGGCACCTCTACCGCGTTACCGCATGTGGCGCGACAGAGTGGTTCTACCGCGCCGGTTATCCTAGCGCGACCAAAAGGGTCACGCCGAGCAAATAATAATTTGTACGGGTTATTTTTAAAATATTATTAAAAAAAGATTAAAATAAAAAAAATTCCACGAATACCTGGAGCCGCTTGCAACTCATTGCGAGGTCTCTCCTTAAACAAAATTTTTATTCGAGCTTAAATTTAGCATGCGCATGGGTGCTTTACTTTCATGCTATGTCCTTTGCATATTTATTTAAATTTGGAAATTATTTTGGAGGTGTATACTTAATGGTTTCAAGGTAGCACCTGAAGACTAATGGTTACAAGAGCCTCAGTAGCACCTCAGGTCCTGGTTCAACTCCTCGTGGGAGCGGATATTCTAGGATTTAATGGCGTTGTGCTTTCAGTGGTTGGTGACGTTCCTGTCGACAGCGAGGCGTCTGCAGGGTTAACCAAACCGGTGGGAACCGGTCCGGTTCGACCGGTTACCGGTCAAATCGGTTTGGCCCGGTTTCAGTTTGGGCCGGTATCAAACCGGCTCAAATTCAAAATTGAAATTTGAATTCAAAAAATGAAAAATTCCCAAAATATTCCTAAAAATACTTCAAGGTGCGACGAATATAATGGTGTCAAATTTTCTCAAAAATTCATTCATTTAGTATAGTTTGCGGGGATTTGAAGTTAAATCAAAAAAGAAAAAGAAAAAAATGGGCCGGCCCATTAAGGCCCTCCACATATGGCAACCGGTAAACCGGTCAAACCGGGGAACCACTTTTACATTGTCGGATTTTTTGGTTAAAACACCGGTCAAACCGGTCGGTATACTGGTCGGAACCATTTACACATGCGATTTTGAATTTGGGTTTGAATTCAACCGGTTTCTACCGGTTTCCGGTCAAATCGGTCCGGTAAACCGCTACCGGAGGGCGGCGGTTTGACTGGACCGGTCGGGATTGTAAACCCTGGGCGTCTGTGGTGACTTCATCAATCTCAAGGATTTGCGGGCTCAGACTCCGAAGATGCTCATAGGGGTAAAATTTGCGTACGTGTGTGTTTATAGGGGTGTGTGTTGTGAGTGTCTAAGTTGTACTGTGTAATCTCAAAAAAATAGCACCTGATATTTTTTTCCTATGTATAATTTTTCAATTGCGGTGCATAGGCAAGTACCACTACTAGAAAAAGAGCTATATATTCATCCACCCTAAAAATACTGGTACGAAGGGTCTAATTCATACTAGTATTTTCAAGGTGGATGGAAAGCGTATAGAGATCCACATGAGTACTGGTTGGTGTTATTACTACCTGGTACTAATGGGTCTTCTATGGTTTAGTTCAAAAGGAAGTATCTCTCTCAATCATAACTTATGTGTAGGTGAGATGGTAAGAAGTGTACGCGTGAGGTAAGAGGTTCCGGGTTCGAATCCTTGCACCACATGTGTGCAGGTCTCTTCCTGACTTTGAAATATTTTATATTTTTTTATATGTGCGACACTTTAGTACCAGTGGAAACTTCACCTGGTACTAAAGGGTCCTTTGAGTATTGTTTCCACCTGGTACCAAAAGGTCCTTTGAGTACTGGGTCATGCATCCGGTGTTCATGCCCAAGACTTTTAGTCTTGACTGCGCAATACCGGTTGCATAATCGATACTAATGCCTTATTTCACTCGGTACTGATAAGCCTTTCTCTAGTAGTGTACTAAGGGTGTGTAGTGTACTAAGGGTGTGTTTCGTTGGGCTGTGGCTGTAGGGAAAAGCTGCTGTGAGCTGTTGGCTGTGAAAAAACTGTTGTGAGATATGGACTGTGAGAAAGCCGAAAGTCGTTTGGTTGAACGGCTGTAGCTTTTTGGAAAAGCTCATGCTCACAGGTCCCACATGTCATATGACCCCACCTGTCAATCTCTCCTCTCCCTTCTTCTCCTACCTCTCTCTTCTTCTCCTACCTCTCTCTCAAGCCCCACTCCTCACGCGCGCCGGCGGTGGCCGGAGCTCGCGCTCCCGCTTGCGCCCCCTATCCTCCTCCCGCGCGCCGGCGATGGTGGAGCTAGTGCTCCCGCCCGCGGCCCCCCTCTCCTCCGCTCGTGGCCGTCGGGGCAGATCTCGTGCCGGCGGCAGGGCCTGCTCACTCGCGCCTCGGGGCCGAGCAGTGGCTCGCGCGCCGGAATCACAAGGCGGCGGCGGCTCAAGCAGGGGCTCACTGTGTGGCGGCGGTTCGGGATGGCGGAGCTCATGCTCGCTGTGTGGCGAGCTCACCCTCGGGGCCAAGCAGTGGCTCGCGTGTTGGAATCACGGGGCAGCGGCGGCTCACACAGGGTGGCGGCGGCTCAAGCAGGGGCTCACGGGGCGGCGGCGGCTCGGGCCGGCGGAGCTCGGGCTCGCCGTGCGCGGTGCTCGCCCTCGGGCCAAGCAATGGGTCACGCCGCAATCGAGCGGGCACAGGCCGGTGTAGAGGGAGTGGCACCACTGCCACTGCCGGTGAACCCAAGGTGCGGGTGCTCGGTGTAGGAGAGGAAGCGAGGTGGTGGAGCGGAAAAAACAGAGAACGAACCGGTACGCAATGTAAAGAGTGGCAGGCGGGTAATTTTGATGAAAAAATCGATCTCACATCCGGTGGAAGCAAGGGGAGACGTGCTGTGAGAATTGAACTGTTTCACAGCTGCTTTTTAGCTGTGGCTTTCCATGGCAGCCAATGCCTTTGGTTAGCTTTTGGGCTGTGGTTGGAAGCCATAGCCACAAAAAGCCCAACCAAACAGGCCCTAAATAAACATTACTATAAACCCTCCCTTTTACTGCACCGGTGGTCTGCATTGGCAACTGCTTAGAGCAACTCCAAAAGACTAGGTATATCTCTAGCTAAAATTAAAGATTTGGAGGGTAGCTAAAAAGTAAAAGGCTTTCTAAACTAGTTGGTAAACCAACAACCTAGCTAAAACCTCCCCTTCTTTTCATCTCGAGCTCACGGCCGGAAGCTCGACGCGGCCAGCACCGCTGGCATGCACGCTGCGGCCTGCCCGTCGGCGGAGCTCCCCACACGGCAGCTCGACGCGGCCAGCGGCGCGTACGCACGCTGCGGCCTGCGCGGCCGGCCGTGCTCCTCCGCACGCCGGCGGAACTCGCCCGTGCGGTAGCTGGATGCTTGCGTGCTGCGGCCCCGAGCGGCAGCTCAACGGCGGCTCGGCGCAGGAGCGGCAGAGGGCGGCGGAGCAAGGGTGCGACGACAATAGGCAGTGCGTGCGGGCCAGGGCGGCGGAGCAAGGGCGCAACGGCGGCTGCGCGCAGGATTGGGGCAGCGCCCGACGGCGGCTTCACGCAAGATTGGGGCGGCGAGGGGCGGCGGCTCTGCGAGGCTCCGCGAGGGAGAAGATGGCTCGAGGGCGGCAGAGGGCAGGGGCGCAGGAGAGCGCGCAGGAGCGCTGAATCACGTGCCAATTTGGAAAGGAGCGCTCAGAATGGGGAAATGGCGAGGCGAATCGACTCGGGAAACTTTGCTATCCGATGGGGGTGAATGACGAGCAGGATGAAGAAGCGATGTAGAAGGCGATGCTGTTGGAACCGTATTTTACCATACTTCTCCAATTTTACCGAGTAAGCACATTTTAACTAGCCTCTTGGAGTTGCTCTTATGTAAGGGCGCCATGCATATGGTATGCCTCAAGAAAGGTATTTCCAAAGGCTATCGGCTCAAGCGCCATCTCTGTAAATCCTTCCTTTTAGAGATAATGCTTAAGAAGATTGGCTTTATGGAGCTAGTGTCATTTCAGATGCGGTTCACATAAGCATCCCCTTCTAGAGATCGATTTCCACAGACATGCCACTTAAGCAATCTTTAAATTTGTAAACATTCCTATTTGAAGAAGAAATCACAACTTTTTCATATGAAGTCAAATGAAGAATTTTTTTAAAAAAAAAATTGTAGAGATCTTCAAGATCTAAAACTTTGTAGTTGGCAAAACATTTTCATTTGAGATCGTTTATAGACTTTGGAATACTCACCTTTGCGTGTATCCAATCCGAATTGAACCTAAAATTTATTAGTTATGAGACGACGATTTAACTATTCAGCCAAGGATGCTTTTTAGGTCAACTGCATGTGGAAATGCATTTTTAGAGCCAGTTGCCTATGCTTCGATAGGTGCAGTCGCGTGAACAGCTTGCGAAAGTCCGTTTCAAACGCCTGTATAAATTGTTTTTTTTCCATAACACTAGTTACATGACACTCATTGTGAAGCAAGAGTTGTTCTGTAGGGGTCTGCCGTACCCGGCGTAGTGGTTACCTTGGAAAGTTGTAGTCCCTATTATCCTTTGGTTTGCTGATGTATTTGTTGACATGATTAAAAGTTTTATTGATTTCCTCCTGCTAAAAACTGATGTTTGTTGTGTTGGCCACTGTACTGAAGTTATCTAGGAATGTGCTATGCTCGAGTTGTACGATTTTTGGATCTAATTTTTCCCATACATTGGACAGTTGCTGCTGGTTCTTAATTATGCCTTTACTTAAATTAATTTTGCAAATGCACAGATACCATTCACTGGGGAGTATTTTGAGGTATTGTAAATTTCTATGTACAAAAAAGCATTATGGTTAAAGAGTATCGATAATAAAGATCTTGCACAACATCTTAAAATAAAGATAGGATGAAGAGGGTGAGAAAGAGGAACGTCAAAAAAGAGGAGCCAGAAACGACCGAGAGAGACGATGGATCGAAATGCATCATTTAATTTAGGGTCAATTATAAGGAATGCCACCCACAAATGGCTATCAATTAATGCGATTATTGTCATTCAATTTATATGACTTTAATTTTGTCTTAAATAGAATCCAAAATAATAAAAGGAAAAGGAAAACATGATCTTAATAGCTAAAATATGTTGGTTTTTTTTAAATTCTCACTTTTTGTGTGTTCACCCGGCAATTCTAGTTCAGCGTCTTGCAGCCCTTGAACATGTCTATAGTTTGACCTTGGGAATGAGTTCTTCATGTGTAACATTAGTAGAGAGAGAGAGAGTGTGTGTGTGAAGGGGATTACGAAATGGGATTGACATGTACAACTTAGCCGGACAGGATCGGCTGAGCTAGACGTCATGTTCAACACTCGTAGAATCTGAAAAGAATATATCATGGTGTTTGTAGCTTTGACTTCTGAGGATATTTATATAGTGTTTGGTTGGAGAGCATAGAATGGAATAGCTCCATTCTCAATTTTAAGAGTGTGCTAATTCTTATAAACTTGTTTGGTTAGAGCGATGGACTCGTTTGGTTCTTTGTTTGGTTGGAGGAATGAGAAAGAATGGGGTGATGGATTTTTCCCACTCGTTGGTGGGTCCTGCATATCAGCCGCAGCACTAGTTCTTCTTCCCCGCAGCATTTTTGCTCAGCCACCCGTCCCCCTCGTTATGCTCCAGCCACCATCGGTAGCAGCTCCGGCTGCCCTGCTTGCGGCCCCGCAGCCGCAGCCATCCGCCCACAAGCTCAAGCCAGTGAGCCGAGGCTCGCGCCCGGTGCTGGAGTTGACGGAGCCTGCTGCTTGCCCATGGGGCCGGAGATAGCGGCTCTGCGGCTACGCGCTGCTCACCACTGGGGCTGGAGCTGCCAGTGCCGCCACTTCGCGCCGTCTCAATTTTCATCCTAATGTGTCTCTTCGTTGTGTTGACACTCAGAATTGACATGACCTGAAGCACGTAAGATAAAGGTCAAAATAGCCAATTCAATATTAACTCTTATTATTTTGAAAGTTTGGCATGTA
Source organism: Panicum virgatum (assembly GCF_016808335.1). Lineage (NCBI taxonomy): Eukaryota > Viridiplantae > Streptophyta > Magnoliopsida > Poales > Poaceae > Panicum > Panicum virgatum. Next base: position 9,868,847 of record NC_053141.1, on the reverse strand, counting down.
TGACCATTGTGCAGGATATGGAGATCGTTTTGGGATATTCTAGATATGATTTCATCAATGAGACAAAGAGGGATTCAAAACAGCATTAAGATGAGGTCAAATTATGAGTTTTAATGCATCAAGATGAAGCCCTCACCGAGACGATTGAAACGGATATATGGATCGCCTAATTTGGAGTCTGGATGTGGGAGATATGGCGACTGTAAGTTTCCCCGTCTAGGTAAATCCGGTCTGACCATATTTGGAAACTGGTCTGACCGGTTTTGACTGCTATGCGACATAGTGAATCCGGTCTGATCGAATTTGGTGACCGGTCTGACCGGTTTTTAGCAGATTAGTCCGAATTAGAGTTGTATAATTTGATTCTAGGTCGGTTTTTAACATATTTTCAACCTCCCACGGGTACAGACCTTCCCACCCTATAAATATAAAGGGCTATGGCCGATTGAGACACACCCAATCGAACAAATCAATTTTACATCGACTTTTTACCTCTCCAAACCCTAATTCTCTTCCAATCTCAACATGTTGTTCGTCTACTGATCTCCACGACCAGAGATGGCGTCCTAAGGCTTGCTGGTCAACCTAGGACACGTCCGGCGACGTTCACGCCCTGACAGTGTCCCTCCCGGGCGAGAGCTTCGACGGCCTTTGCTAGTTTGCTTATAAACTAGTCGCTCTTCGTCATGTAAGCGCGTTGGTTATCCTTTGCTGGTTTGCTCGTAAACCTTGCCGTCCTTCACCGCGTAAGTGTGATAGTTATCCCTCGAGATGACCGATCCCGGCAAAACCCTAGAAACCAGTCTGACCGGTTTGTTCAACCGGTTTGACCGGTCTGCGCGGCCTCACTGTCCTTCGGTCCATTTGCGACCCGCACGCTTGAGTGCTCTCGTGTGTTGACCGAAATTTGCCTCAACACATTTTTGGCGACTCCACTGGGGAAGATAATTCTGGTTATTGAAGCAACCGAACTTTTCTACCCCAGCCCTATGTTAATTGTTTTACTATCTCCATTCGCCATAATATTGCATCTGGTCTTTTAGACCGATTGCATCTATTATTGAAGATTGCATCAGGCTATTCAAGCCGATTTGTGTTCTACTTTGCTTGCAGCTGCATATCGAAAATCAAAAGAAAGCAACGTTTTGGTCCTTGATTGCTTGATCATCAAAATCAATTGGATTTGTGAGCTACAAGACCAGAAGCATCAAGACCAATTATTGAGCATACATGGTGGGTTATTCATATGCTCCACAGCAATATTACTACACTACACTTGAGGTACAGCATATAAGTACATCATATATTTCTAATTATTATTTTGCTAGTACCACAAATTCTCATGTTGATATTGCTTGTCATAATAGTGGTATACATATTGCATCGGCTAGTAATTATTCAGATGGTTTTAATTATGCTGGTTATAATTCTGAAAATTACATGCAACAGCCTGTGTCAGATAATATGCATACTTTGAATTTTCATACTACTAGCAACATACAACATACACCTTTTCATACATCGGCAGCGGAACAAGTTCACATGCCGATGAACAATTATCAAGGCCAAACTAACATGGTGAGTTCGGCCAATCTTTGTGAGACACCATGTGCTAATGATTTTAATACTATTAAGCAAGGTGTTTCGTATGGTTATTCATCGGCAGCAAATTCACAATATTTGATTCCATCTCAGAGCATGCCGATGAATAAGAAAATTGGCCATGCTGATTTTAACTATCTGGCCAATTATTCTCAACCGTTATATGCTGCACAACATTTTACTAGAGTGGAGGTTGCATCGATAAATTCAGCACCATATGCAAATGTTAAGACTCATATTCTGGCTCCAAATGTTTCCAATACTTACAGCCGAATCCATGAGAATTCAGCGAGCACACATACATCTCCACTAGTTAGTTCTTCATGTGTGTCATCGCATGCATCATCACATAATTTCGGTACTACTCATTCCCCATTGCCGAAAGTTCATGCTAGTGATTTTGTAAACAAGGCTGCACCAAATAGTGTTTCTACTATACCGCAAAAACCACATACTTTTTGGGATGCAGAGCTTGCTGAGATGAAAGATGTGGTTAAAAGATTTAGTAAAGATAAGAAATATGAAGATAAGCTTAGCAAATTTGCAGAGACACAAATAAGATTGTACAAGTCTTGTTTTCAAGAAACAGAGTAAGGATTTGTTCAAATAATGGAATTGCCATCCATTGATGACATATTTAAAGAAATGAGACTTGCGAAAAAGCCGATTGCTTCATCGGTTGACAGTGAGGAAAACGACAGTTCGGATATGCATAGTAATTCGGTTATGATGGGAACCGAATCAAATAAAGAGTACTCCGAATTTGTTTTGTCACAGGAAACAAGTCCAGCTATACAAAATCATGGCA